>NC_134972.1:368703-737406 GCF_965638725.1 Aptenodytes patagonicus | reverse complement strand
GCCAAGGGAAGGCGAGGGCCAGCAACACCTGGCAGCCCCTCGCACCTTTGGTGTGGCAGCAGTCGCTGGACGTTCGCAATTTCGGAGCTGGGCTCTGGAGGCGGCGCAGACAGCGAGCAGGCAACAACGTCGGCACCCTGAGCTGGCTGGCGAGCCCGGAGCCCCAGTGTCTGTGGGGCTGTGGAAGGGCTGCCAAGGGAAGGCGAGGGCCAGCAACACCTGGCAGCCTCGCACCTTTGGTGTGGGAGCAGTCGCTGGACGTTCGCAATTTCGGAGCTGGGCTCTGGAGGCGGCGCAGACAGCGAGCAGGCAACAACGTCGGCACCCTGAGCTGGCTGGCGAGCCCGGAGCCCCAGTGTCTGTGGGGCTGTGGAAGGGCTGCCAAGGGAAGGCGAGGGCCAGCAACACCTGGCAGCCCTCGCACCTTTGGTGTGGGAGCAGTCGCTGGACGTTCGCAATTTCGGAGCTGGGCTCTGGAGGCGGCGCAGACAGCGAGCAGGCAACAACGTCGGCACCCTGAGCTGGCTGGCGAGCCCGGAGCCCCAGTGTCTGTGGGGCTGTGGAAGGGCTGCCAAGGGAAGGCGAGGGCCAGCAACACCTGGCAGCCCTCGCACCTTTGGTGTGGCAGCAGTCGCTGGACGTTCGCAATTTCGGAGCTGGGCTCTGGAGGCGGCGCAGACAGCGAGCAGGCAACAACGTCGGCACCCTGAGCTGGCTGGCGAGCCCGGAGCCCCAGTGTCTGTGGGGCTGTGGAAGGGCTGCCAAGGGAAGGCGAGGGCCAGCAACACCTGGCAGCCCTCGCACCTTTGGTGTGGGAGCAGTCGCTGGACGTTCGCAATTTCGGAGCTGGGCTCTGGAGGCGGCGCAGACAGCGAGCAGGCAACAACGTCGGCACCCTGAGCTGGCTGGCGAGCCCGGAGCCCCAGTGTCTGTGGGGCTGTGGAAGGGCTGCCAAGGGAAGGCGAGGGCCAGCAACACCTGGCAGCCCTCGCACCTTTGGTGTGGCAGCAGTCGCTGGACGTTCGCAATTTCGGAGCTGGGCTCTGGAGGCGGCGCAGACAGCGAGCAGGCAACAACGTCGGCACCCTGAGCTGGCTGGCGAGCCCGGAGCCCCAGTGTCTGTGGGGCTGTGGAAGGGCTGCCAAGGGAAGGCGAGGGCCAGCAACACCTGGCAGCCCTCGCACCTTTGGTGTGGCAGCAGTCGCTGGACGTTCGCAATTTCGGAGCTGGGCTCTGGAGGCGGCGCAGACAGCGAGCAGGCAACAACGTCGGCACCCTGAGCTGGCTGGCGAGCCCGGAGCCCCAGTGTCTGTGGGGCTGTGGAAGGGCTGCCAAGGGAAGGCGAGGGCCAGCAACACCTGGCAGCCCTCGCACCTTTGGTGTGGCAGCAGTCGCTGGACGTTCGCAATTTCGGAGCTGGGCTCTGGAGGCGGCGCAGACAGCGAGCAGGCAACAACGTCGGCACCCTGAGCTGGCTGGCGAGCCCGGAGCCCCACTGTCTGTGGGGCTGTGGAAGGGCTGCCAAGGGAAGGCGAGGGCCAGCAACACCTGGCAGCCCTCGCACCTTTGGTGTGGGAGCAGTCGCTGGACGTTCGCAATTTCGGAGCTGGGCTCTGGAGGCGGCGCAGACAGCGAGCAGGCAACAACGTCGGCACCCTGAGCTGGCTGGCGAGCCCGGAGCCCCAGTGTCTGTGGGGCTGTGGAAGGGCTGCCAAGGGAAGGCGAGGGCCAGCAACACCTGGCAGCCCTCGCACCTTTGGTGTGGCAGCAGTCGCTGGACGTTCGCAATTTCGGAGCTGGGCTCTGGAGGCGGCGCAGACAGCGAGCAGGCAACAACGTCGGCACCCTGAGCTGGCTGGCGAGCCCGGAGCCCCAGTGTCTGTGGGGCTGGTGGAAGGGCTGCCAAGGGAAGGCGAGGGCCAGCAACACCTGGCAGCCCTCGCACCTTTGGTGTGGCAGCAGTCGCTGGACGTTCGCAATTTCGGAGCTGGGCTCTGGAGGCGGCGCAGACAGCGAGCAGGCAACAACGTCGGCACCCTGAGCTGGCTGGCGAGCCCGGAGCCCCAGTGTCTGTGGGGCTGTGGAAGGGCTGCCAAGGGAAGGCGAGGGCCAGCAACACCTGGCAGCCCTCGCACCTTTGGTGTGGCAGCAGTCGCTGGACGTTCGCAATTTCGGAGCTGGGCTCTGGAGGCGGCGCAGACAGCGAGCAGGCAACAACGTCGGCACCCTGAGCTGGCTGGCGAGCCCGGAGCCCCAGTGTCTGTGGGGCTGTGGAAGGGCTGCCAAGGGAAGGCGAGGGCCAGCAACACCTGGCAGCCCTCGCACCTTTGGTGTGGCAGCAGTCGCTGGACGTTCGCAATTTCGGAGCTGGGCTCTGGAGGCGGCGCAGACAGCGAGCAGGCAACAACGTCGGCACCCTGAGCTGGCTGGCGAGCCCGGAGCCCCACTGTCTGTGGGGCTGTGGAAGGGCTGCCAAGGGAAGGCGAGGGCCAGCAACACCTGGCAGCCCTCGCACCTTTGGTGTGGCAGCAGTCGCTGGACGTTCGCAATTTCGGAGCTGGGCTCTGGAGGCGGCGCAGACAGCGAGCAGGCAACAACGTCGGCACCCTGAGCTGGCTGGCGAGCCCGGAGCCCCAGTGTCTGTGGGGCTGTGGAAGGGCTGCCAAGGGAAGGCGAGGGCCAGCAACACCTGGCAGCCCTCGCACCTTTGGTGTGGCAGCAGTCGCTGGACGTTCGCAATTTCGGAGCTGGGCTCTGGAGGCGGCGCAGACAGCGAGCAGGCAACAACGTCGGCACCCTGAGCTGGCTGGCGAGCCCGGAGCCCCACTGTCTGTGGGGCTGTGGAAGGGCTGCCAAGGGAAGGCGAGGGCCAGCAACACCTGGCAGCCCTCGCACCTTTGGTGTGGCAGCAGTCGCTGGACGTTCGCAATTTCGGAGCTGGGCTCTGGAGGCGGCGCAGACAGCGAGCAGGCAACAACGTCGGCACCCTGAGCTGGCTGGCGAGCCCGGAGCCCCACTGTCTGTGGGGCTGTGGAAGGGCTGCCAAGGGAAGGCGAGGGCCAGCAACACCTGGCAGCCCTCGCACCTTTGGTGTGGCAGCAGTCGCTGGACGTTCGCAATTTCGGAGCTGGGCTCTGGAGGCGGCGCAGACAGCGAGCAGGCAACAACGTCGGCACCCTGAGCTGGCTGGCGAGCCCGGAGCCCCAGTGTCTGTGGGGCTGTGGAAGGGCTGCCAAGGGAAGGCGAGGGCCAGCAACACCTGGCAGCCCTCGCACCTTTGGTGTGGCAGCAGTCGCTGGACGTTCGCAATTTCGGAGCTGGGCTCTGGAGGCGGCGCAGACAGCGAGCAGGCAACAACGTCGGCACCCTGAGCTGGCTGGCGAGCCCGGAGCCCCAGTGTCTGTGGGGCTGTGGAAGGGCTGCCAAGGGAAGGCGAGGGCCAGCAACACCTGGCAGCCCTCGCACCTTTGGTGTGGCAGCAGTCGCTGGACGTTCGCAATTTCGGAGCTGGGCTCTGGAGGCGGCGCAGACAGCGAGCAGGCAACAACGTCGGCACCCTGAGCTGGCTGGCGAGCCCGGGAGCCCCACTGTCTGTGGGGCTGTGGAAGGGCTGCCAAGGGAAGGCGAGGGCCAGCAACACCTGGCAGCCCTCGCACCTTTGGTGTGGCAGCAGTCGCTGGACGTTCGCAATTTCGGAGCTGGGCTCTGGAGGCGGCGCAGACAGCGAGCAGGCAACAACGTCGGCACCCTGAGCTGGCTGGCGAGCCCGGAGCCCCAGTGTCTGTGGGGCTGTGGAAGGGCTGCCAAGGGAAGGCGAGGGCCAGCAACACCTGGCAGCCCTCGCACCTTTGGTGTGGCAGCAGTCGCTGGACGTTCGCAATTTCGGAGCTGGGCTCTGGAGGCGGCGCAGACAGCGAGCAGGCAACAACGTCGGCACCCTGAGCTGGCTGGCGAGCCCGGAGCCCCAGTGTCTGTGGGGCTGTGGAAGGGCTGCCAAGGGAAGGCGAGGCCCAGCAACACCTGGCAGCCTCGCACCTTTGGTGTGGCAGCAGTCGCTGGACGTTCGCAATTTCGGAGCTGGGCTCTGGAGGCGGCGCAGACAGCGAGCAGGCAACAACGTCGGCACCCTGAGCTGGCTGGCGAGCCCGGAGCCCCAGTGTCTGTGGGGCTGTGGAAGGGCTGCAAGGGAAGGCGAGGGCCAGCAACACCTGGCAGCCCTCGCACCTTTGGTGTGGCAGCAGTCGCTGGACGTTCGCAATTTCGGAGCTGGGCTCTGGAGGCGGCGCAGACAGCGAGCAGGCAACAACGTCGGCACCCTGAGCTGGCTGGCGAGCCCGGAGCCCCACTGTCTGTGGGGCTGTGGAAGGGCTGCCAAGGGAAGGCGAGGCCCAGCAACACCTGGCAGCCCTCGCACCTTTGGTGTGGCAGCAGTCGCTGGACGTTCGCAATTTCGGAGCTGGGCTCTGGAGGCGGCGCAGACAGCGAGCAGGCAACAACGTCGGCACCCTGAGCTGGCTGGCGAGCCCGGAGCCCCACTGTCTGTGGGGCTGTGGAAGGGCTGCCAAGGGAAGGCGAGGGCCAGCAACACCTGGCAGCCCTCGCACCTTTGGTGTGGCAGCAGTCGCTGGACGTTCGCAATTTCGGAGCTGGGCTCTGGAGGCGGCGCAGACAGCGAGCAGGCAACAACGTCGGCACCCTGAGCTGGCTGGCGAGCCCGGAGCCCCAGTGTCTGTGGGGCTGTGGAAGGGCTGCCAAGGGAAGGCGAGGGCCAGCAACACCTGGCAGCCCTCGCACCTTTGGTGTGGGCAGCAGTCGCTGGACGTTCGCAATTTCGGAGCTGGGCTCTGGAGGCGGCGCAGACAGCGAGCAGGCAACAACGTCGGCACCCTGAGCTGGCTGGCGAGCCCGGAGCCCCACTGTCTGTGGGGCTGTGGAAGGGCTGCCAAGGGAAGGCGAGGGCCAGCAACACCTGGCAGCCCTCGCACCTTTGGTGTGGCAGCAGTCGCTGGACGTTCGCAATTTCGGAGCTGGGCTCTGGAGGCGGCGCAGACAGCGAGCAGGCAACAACGTCGGCACCCTGAGCTGGCTGGCGAGCCCGGAGCCCCAGTGTCTGTGGGGCTGTGGAAGGGCTGCCAAGGGAAGGCGAGGGCCAGCAACACCTGGCAGCCCTCGCACCTTTGGTGTGGCAGCAGTCGCTGGACGTTCGCAATTTCGGAGCTGGGCTCTGGAGGCGGCGCAGACAGCGAGCAGGCAACAACGTCGGCACCCTGAGCTGGCTGGCGAGCCCGGAGCCCCAGTGTCTGTGGGGCTGTGGAAGGGCTGCCAAGGGAAGGCGAGGGCCAGCAACACCTGGCAGCCCTCGCACCTTTGGTGTGGCAGCAGTCGCTGGACGTTCGCAATTTCGGAGCTGGGCTCTGGAGGCGGCGCAGACAGCGAGCAGGCAACAACGTCGGCACCCTGAGCTGGCTGGCGAGCCCGGAGCCCCAGTGTCTGTGGGGCTGTGGAAGGGCTGCCAAGGGAAGGCGAGGGCCAGCAACACCTGGCAGCCCTCGCACCTTTGGTGTGGCAGCAGTCGCTGGACGTTCGCAATTTCGGAGCTGGGCTCTGGAGGCGGCGCAGACAGCGAGCAGGCAACAACGTCGGCACCCTGAGCTGGCTGGCGAGCCCGGAGCCCCAGTGTCTGTGGGGCTGTGGAAGGGCTGCCAAGGGAAGGCGAGGGCCAGCAACACCTGGCAGCCCTCGCACCTTTGGTGTGGCAGCAGTCGCTGGACGTTCGCAATTTCGGAGCTGGGCTCTGGAGGCGGCGCAGACAGCGAGCAGGCAACAACGTCGGCACCCTGAGCTGGCTGGCGAGCCCGGAGCCCCAGTGTCTGTGGGGCTGTGGAAGGGCTGCCAAGGGAAGGCGAGGGCCAGCAACACCTGGCAGCCCTCGCACCTTTGGTGTGGCAGCAGTCGCTGGACGTTCGCAATTTCGGAGCTGGGCTCTGGAGGCGGCGCAGACAGCGAGCAGGCAACAACGTCGGCACCCTGAGCTGGCTGGCGAGCCCGGAGCCCCAGTGTCTGTGGGGCTGTGGAAGGGCTGCCAAGGGAAGGCGAGGCCCAGCAACACCTGGCAGCCCTCGCACCTTTGGTGTGGCAGCAGTCGCTGGACGTTCGCAATTTCGGAGCTGGGCTCTGGAGGCGGCGCAGACAGCGAGCAGGCAACAACGTCGGCACCCTGAGCTGGCTGGCGAGCCCGGAGCCCCACTGTCTGTGGGGCTGTGGAAGGGCTGCCAAGGGAAGGCGAGGGCCAGCAACACCTGGCAGTCCTGGCACCTTTGGTGTGGCAGCAGTCGCTGGACGTTCGCAATTTCGGAGCTGGGCTCTGGAGGCGGCGCAGACAGCGAGCAGGCAACAACGTCGGCACCCTGAGCTGGCTGGCGAGCCCGGAGCCCCAGTGTCTGTGGGGCTGTGGAAGGGCTGCCAAGGGAAGGCGAGGGCCAGCAACACCTGGCAGCCCTCGCACCTTTGGTGTGGCAGCAGTCGCTGGACGTTCGCAATTTCGGAGCTGGGCTCTGGAGGCGGCGCAGACAGCGAGCAGGCAACAACGTCGGCACCCTGAGCTGGCTGGCGAGCCCGGAGCCCCAGTGTCTGTGGGGCTGTGGAAGGGCTGCCAAGGGAAGGCGAGGGCCAGCAACACCTGGCAGTCCTCGCACATTTCGTGTGGCAGCAGTCGCTGGACGTTCGCAATTTCGGAGCTGGGCTCTGGAGGCGGCGCAGACAGCGAGCAGGCAAGAACGTCGGCACCCTGAGCTGGCTGGCGAGCCCGGAGCCCCAGTGTCTGTGGGGCTGTGGAAGGGCTGCCAAGGGAAGGCGAGGGCCAGCAACACCTGGCAGCCCTCGCACCTTTGGTGTGGCAGCAGTCGCTGGACGTTCGCAATTTCGGAGCTGGGCTCTGGAGGCGGCGCAGACAGCGAGCAGGCAACAACGTCGGCACCCTGAGCTGGCTGGCGAGCCCGGAGCCCCAGTGTCTGTGGGGCTGTGGAAGGGCTGCCAAGGGAAGGCGAGGGCCAGCAACATCTGGCAGCCCTCGCACCTTTGGTGTGGCAGCAGTCGCTGGACGTTCGCAATTTCGGAGCTGGGCTCTGGAGGCGGCGCAGACAGCGAGCAGGCAACAACGTCGGCACCCTGAGCTGCCTGGCGAGCCCGGAGCCCCAGTGTCTGTGGGGCTGTGGAAGGGCTGCCAAGGGAAGGCGAGGGCCAGCAACACCTGGCAGTCCTGGCACCTTTGGTGTGGCAGCAGTCGCTGGACGTTCGCAATTTCGGAGCTGGGCTCTGGAGGCGGCGCAGACAGCGAGCAGGCAACAACGTCGGCACCCTGAGCTGGCTGGCGAGCCCGGAGCCCCAGTGTCTGTGGGGCTGTGGAAGGGCTGCCAAGGGAAGGCAAGGGCCAGCAACACCTGGCAGTCCTGGCACATTTCGTGTGGCAGCAGTCGCTGGACGTTCGCAATTTCGGAGCTGGGCTCTGGAGGCGGCGCAGACAGCGAGCAGGCAACAACGTCGGCACCCTGAGCTGGCTGGCGAGCCCGGAGCCCCAGTGTCTGTGGGGCTGTGGAAGGGCTGCCAAGGGAAGGCGAGGGCCAGCAACACCTGGCAGTCCTGGCACCTTTGGTGTGGCAGCAGTCACTGGACGTTCGCAATTTCGGAGCTGGGCTCTGGAGGCGGCGCAGACAGCGAGCAGGCAACAACGTCGGCACCCTGAGCTGGCTGGCGAGCCCGGAGCCCCAGTGTCTGTGGGGCTGTGGAAGGGCTGCCAAGGGAAGGCGAGGGCCAGCAACACCTGGCAGTCCTGGCACATTTCGTGTGGCAGCAGTCGCTGGACGTTCGCAATTTCGGAGCTGGGCTCTGGAGGCGGCGCAGACAGCGAGCAGGCAACAACGTCGGCACCCTGAGCTGGCTGGCGAGCCCGGAGCCCCAGTGTCTGTGGGGCTGTGGAAGGGCTGCCAAGGGAAGGCGAGGGCCAGCAACACCTGGCAGCCCTCGCACCTTTCGTGTGGCAGCAGTCGCTGGACGTTCGCAATTTCGGAGCTGGGCTCTGGAGGCGGCGCAGACAGCGAGCAGGCAACAACGTCGGCACCCTGAGCTGGCTGGCGAGCCCGGAGCCCCAGTGTCTGTGGGGCTGTGGAAGGGCTGCCAAGGGAAGGCGAGGGCCAGCAACACCTGGCAGTCCTCGCACATTTCGTGTGGCAGCAGTCGCTGGACGTTCGCAATTTCGGAGCTGGGCTCTGGAGGCGGCGCAGACAGCGAGCAGGCAACAACGTCGGCACCCTGAGCTGGCTGGCGAGCCCGGAGCCCCAGTGTCTGTGGGGCTGTGGAAGGGCTGCCAAGGGAAGGCGAGGGCCAGCAACACCTGGCAGCCCTCGCACCTTTGGTGTGGCAGCAGTCGCTGGACGTTCGCAATTTCGGAGCTGGGCTCTGGAGGCGGTGCAGACAGCGAGCAGGCAACAACGTCGGCACCCTGAGCTGGCTGGCGAGCCCGGAGCCCCAGTGTCTGTGGGGCTGTGGAAGGGCTGCCAAGGGAAGGCGAGGGCCAGCAACACCTGGCAGCCCTCGCACCTTTGGTGTGGCAGCAGTCGCTGGACGTTCGCAATTTCGGAGCTGGGCTCTGGAGGCGGCACAGACAGCGAGCAGGCAACAACGTCGGCACCCTGAGCTGGCTGGCGAGCCCGGAGCCCCAGTGTCTGTGGGGCTGTGGAAGGGCTGCCAAGGGAAGGCGAGGCCCAGCAACACCTGGCAGCCCTCGCACCTTTGGTGTGGCAGCAGTCGCTGGACGTTCGCAATTTCGGAGCTGGGCTCTGGAGGCGGCGCAGACAGCGAGCAGGCAACAACGTCGGCACCCTGAGCTGGCTGGCGAGCCCGGAGCCCCAGTGTCTGTGGGGCTGTGGAAGGGCTGCCAAGGGAAGGCGAGGGCCAGCAACACCTGGCAGCCCTCGCACCTTTGGTGTGGCAGCAGTCGCTGGACGTTCGCAATTTCGGAGCTGGGCTCTGGAGGCGGCGCAGACAGCGAGCAGGCAACAACGTCGGCACCCTGAGCTGGCTGGCGAGCCCGGAGCCCCACTGTCTGTGGGGCTGTGGAAGGGCTGCCAAGGGAAGGCAAGGGCCAGCAACACCTGGCAGCCCTCGCACCTTTCGTGTGGCAGCACTCGCTGGACGTTCGCAATTTCGGAGCTGGGCTCTGGAGGCGGCGCAGACAGCGAGCAGGCAACAACGTCGGCACCCTGAGCTGGCTGGCGAGCCCGGAGCCCCAGTGTCTGTGGGGCTGTGGAAGGGCTGCCAAGGGAAGGCGAGGCCCAGCAACACCTGGCAGCCCTCGCACATTTCGTGTGGCAGCAGTCGCTGGACGTTCGCAATTTCGGAGCTGGGCTCTGGAGGCGGCGCAGACAGCGAGCAGGCAACAACGTCGGCACCCTGAGCTGGCTGGCGAGCCCGGAGCCCCAGTGTCTGTGGGGCTGTGGAAGGGCTGCCAAGGGAAGGCGAGGGCCAGCAACACCTGGCAGCCCTCGCACCTTTGGTGTGGCAGCAGTCGCTGGACGTTCGCAATTTCGGAGCTGGGCTCTGGAGGCGGCGCAGACAGCGAGCAGGCAACAACGTCGGCACCCTGAGCTGGCTGGCGAGCCCGGAGCCCCAGTGTCTGTGGGGCTGTGGAAGGGCTGCCAAGGGAAGGCGAGGGCCAGCAACACCTGGCAGCCCTCGCACCTTTGGTGTGGCAGCAGTCGCTGGACGTTCGCAATTTCGGAGCTGGGCTCTGGAGGCGGCGCAGACAGCGAGCAGGCAACAACGTCGGCACCCTGAGCTGGCTGGCGAGCCCGGAGCCCCACTGTCTGTGGGGCTGTGGAAGGGCTGCCAAGGGAAGGCAAGGGCCAGCAACACCTGGCAGCCCTCGCACCTTTGGTGTGGCAGCACTCGCTGGACGTTCGCAATTTCGGAGCTGGGCTCTGGAGGCGGCGCAGACAGCGAGCAGGCAACAACGTCGGCACCCTGAGCTGGCTGGCGAGCCCGGAGCCCCAGTGTCTGTGGGGCTGTGGAAGGGCTGCCAAGGGAAGGCGAGGGCCAGCAACACCTGGCAGCCCTCGCACCTTTGGTGTGGCAGCAGTCGCTGGACGTTCGCAATTTCGGAGCTGGGCTCTGGAGGCGGCGCAGACAGCGAGCAGGCAACAACGTCGGCACCCTGAGCTGGCTGGCGAGCCCGGAGCCCCAGTGTCTGTGGGGCTGTGGAAGGGCTGCCAAGGGAAGGCGAGGGCCAGCAACACCTGGCAGCCCTCGCACCTTTGGTGTGGCAGCAGTCGCTGGACGTTCGCAATTTCGGAGCTGGGCTCTGGAGGCGGCGCAGACAGCGAGCAGGCAACAACGTCGGCACCCTGAGCTGGCTGGCGAGCCCGGAGCCCCACTGTCTGTGGGGCTGTGGAAGGGCTGCCAAGGGAAGGCGAGGGCCAGCAACACCTGGCAGTCCTGGCACCTTTGGTGTGGCAGCAGTCGCTGGACGTTCGCAATTTCGGAGCTGGGCTCTGGAGGCGGCGCAGACAGCGAGCAGGCAACAACGTCGGCACCCTGAGCTGGCTGGCGAGCCCGGAGCCCCACTGTCTGTGGGGCTGTGGAAGGGCTGCCAAGGGAAGGCGAGGGCCAGCAACACCTGGCAGCCCTCGCACCTTTGGTGTGGCAGCAGTCGCTGGACGTTCGCAATTTCGGAGCTGGGCTCTGGAGGCGGCGCAGACAGCGAGCAGGCAACAACGTCGGCACCCTGAGCTGGCTGGCGAGCCCGGAGCCCCACTGTCTGTGGGGCTGTGGAAGGGCTGCCAAGGGAAGGCGAGGGCCAGCAACACCTGGCAGTCCTGGCACCTTTGGTGTGGCAGCAGTCGCTGGACGTTCGCAATTTCGGAGCTGGGCTCTGGAGGCGGCGCAGACAGCGAGCAGGCAACAACGTCGGCACCCTGAGCTGGCTGGCGAGCCCGGAGCCCCAGTGTCTGTGGGGCTGTGGAAGGGCTGCCAAGGGAAGGCGAGGGCCAGCAACACCTGGCAGCCCTCGCACCTTTGGTGTGGGAGCAGTCGCTGGACGTTCGCAATTTCGGAGCTGGGCTCTGGAGGCGGCGCAGACAGCGAGCAGGCAACAACGTCGGCACCCTGAGCTGGCTGGCGAGCCCGGAGCCCCAGTGTCTGTGGGGCTGTGGAAGGGCTGCCAAGGGAAGGCGAGGGCCAGCAACACCTGGCAGCCCTCGCACCTTTGGTGTGGCAGCAGTCGCTGGACGTTCGCAATTTCGGAGCTGGGCTCTGGAGGCGGCGCAGACAGCGAGCAGGCAACAACGTCAGCACCCTGAGCTGGCTGGCGAGCCCGGAGCCCCAGTGTCTGTGGGGCTGTGGAAGGGCTGCCAAGGGAAGGCGAGGGCCAGCAACACCTGGCAGTCCTGGCACCTTTGGTGTGGGAGCAGTCGCTGGACGTTCGCAATTTCGGAGCTGGGCTCTGGAGGCGGCGCAGACAGCGAGCAGGCAACAACGTCGGCACCCTGAGCTGGCTGGCGAGCCCGGAGCCCCAGTGTCTGTGGGGCTGTGGAAGGGCTGCCAAGGGAAGGCGAGGCCCAGCAACACCTGGCAGCCCTCGCACCTTTGGTGTGGCAGCAGTCGCTGGACGTTCGCAATTTTGGAGCTGGGCTCTGGAGGTGGCGCAGACAGCGAGCAGGCAACAACGTCGGCACCCTGAGCTGGCTGGCGAGCCCGGAGCCCCACTGTCTGTGGGGCTGTGGAAGGGCTGCCAAGGGAAGGCGAGGGCCAGCAACACCTGGCAGCCCTCGCACCTTTGGTGTGGGAGCAGTCGCTGGACGTTCGCAATTTCGGAGCTGGGCTCTGGAGGCGGCGCAGACAGCGAGCAGGCAACAACGTCGGCACCGTGAGCTGGCTGGCGAGCCCGGAGCCCCAGTGTCTGTGGGGCTGTGGAAGGGCTGCCAAGGGAAGGCGAGGCCCAGCAACACCTGGCAGCCCTCGCACCTTTGGTGTGGCAGCAGTCGCTGGACGTTCGCAATTTTGGAGCTGGGCTCTGGAGGTGGCGCAGACAGCGAGCAGGCAACAACGTCGGCACCCTGAGCTGGCTGGCGAGCCCGGAGCCCCACTGTCTGTGGGGCTGTGGAAGGGCTGCCAAGGGAAGGCGAGGGCCAGCAACACCTGGCAGCCCTCGCACCTTTGGTGTGGGAGCAGTCGCTGGACGTTCGCAATTTCGGAGCTGGGCTCTGGAGGCGGCGCAGACAGCGAGCAGGCAACAACGTCGGCACCCTGAGCTGGCTGGCGAGCCCGGAGCCCCAGTGTCTGTGGGGCTGTGGAAGGGCTGCCAAGGGAAGGCGAGGCCCAGCAACACCTGGCAGCCCTCGCACCTTTGGTGTGGCAGCAGTCGCTGGACGTTCGCAATTTCGGAGCTGGGCTCTGGAGGCGGCGCAGACAGCGAGCAGGCAACAACGTCGGCATCCTGAGCTGGCTGGCGAGCCCGGAGCCCCAGTGTCTGTGGGGCTGTGGAAGGGCTGCCAAGGGAAGGCGAGGGCCAGCAACACCTGGCAGCCCTCGCACCTTTGGTGTGGGAGCAGTCGCTGGACGTTCGCAATTTCGGAGCTGGGCTCTAGAGGCGGCGCAGACAGCGAGCAGGCAACAACGTCGGCACCCTGAGCTGGCTGGCGAGCCCGGAGCCCCAGTGTCTGTGGGGCTGTGGAAGGGCTGCCAAGGGAAGGCGAGGGCCAGCAACACCTGGCAGCCCTCGCACCTTTGGTGTGGCAGCAGTCGCTGGACGTTCGCAATTTCGGAGCTGGGCTCTGGAGGCGGCGCAGACAGCGAGCAGGCAACAACGTCGGCACCCTGAGCTGGCTGGCGAGCCCGGAGCCCCACTGTCTGTGGGGCTGTGGAAGGGCTGCCAAGGGAAGGCGAGGCCCAGCAACACCTGGCAGCCCTCGCACCTTTGGTGTGGCAGCAGTCGCTGGACGTTCGCAATTTCGGAGCTGGGCTCTGGAGGCGGCGCAGACAGCGAGCAGGCAACAACGTCGGCACCCTGAGCTGGCTGGCGAGCCCGGAGCCCCACTGTCTGTGGGGCTGTGGAAGGGCTGCCAAGGGAAGGCGAGGGCCAGCAACACCTGGCAGCCCTCGCACCTTTCGTGTGGCAGCAGTCGCTGGACGTTCGCAATTTCGGAGCTGGGCTCTGGAGGCGGCGCAGACAGTGAGCAGGCAACAACGTCGGCACCCTGAGCTGGCTGGCGAGCCCGGAGCCCCAGTGTCTGTGGGGCTGTGGAAGGGCTGCCAAGGGAAGGCGAGGGCCAGCAACACCTGGCAGCCCTCGCACCTTTGGTGTGGCAGCAGTCGCTGGACGTTCGCAATTTCGGAGCTGGGCTCTGGAGGCGGCGCAGACAGCGAGCAGGCAACAACGTCGGCACCCTGAGCTGGCTGGCGAGCCCGGAGCCCCACTGTCTGTGGGGCTGTGGAAGGGCTGCCAAGGGAAGGCGAGGGCCAGCAACACCTGGCAGTCCTGGCACCTTTGGTGTGGCAGCAGTCGCTGGACGTTCGCAATTTCGGAGCTGGGCTCTGGAGGCGGCGCAGACAGCGAGCAGGCAACAACGTCGGCACCCTGAGCTGGCTGGCGAGCCCGGAGCCCCAGTGTCTGTGGGGCTGTGGAAGGGCTGCCAAGGGAAGGCGAGGGCCAGCAACACCTGGCAGCCCTCGCACCTTTGGTGTGGGAGCAGTCGCTGGACGTTCGCAATTTCGGAGCTGGGCTCTGGAGGCGGCGCAGACAGCGAGCAGGCAACAACGTCGGCACCCTGAGCTGGCTGGCGAGCCCGGAGCCCCAGTGTCTGTGGGGCTGTGGAAGGGCTGCCAAGGGAAGGCGAGGGCCAGCAACACCTGGCAGCCCTCGCACCTTTCGTGTGGCAGCAGTCGCTGGACGTTCGCAATTTCGGAGCTGGGCTCTGGAGGCGGCGCAGACAGCGAGCAGGCAACAACGTCGGCACCCTGAGCTGGCTGGCGAGCCCGGAGCCCCAGTGTCTGTGGGGCTGTGGAAGGGCTGCCAAGGGAAGGCGAGGGCCAGCAACACCTGGCAGCCCTCGCACCTTTGGTGTGGCAGCAGTCGCTGGACGTTCGCAATTTCGGAGCTGGGCTCTGGAGGCGGCGCAGACAGCGAGCAGGCAACAACGTCGGCACCCTGAGCTGGCTGGCGAGCCCGGAGCCCCAGTGTCTGTGGGGCTGTGGAAGGGCTGCCAAGGGAAGGCGAGGGCCAGCAACACCTGGCAGCCCTCGCACCTTTGGTGTGGCAGCAGTCGCTGGACGTTCGCAATTTCGGAGCTGGGCTCTGGAGGCGGCGCAGACAGCGAGCAGGCAACAACGTCGGCACCCTGAGCTGGCTGGCGAGCCCGGAGCCCCAGTGTCTGTGGGGCTGTGGAAGGGCTGCCAAGGGAAGGCGAGGGCCAGCAACACCTGGCAGTCCTGGCACCTTTGGTGTGGGAGCAGTCGCTGGACGTTCGCAATTTCGGAGCTGGGCTCTGGAGGCGGCGCAGACAGCGAGCAGGCAACAACGTCGGCACCCTGAGCTGGCTGGCGAGCCCGGAGCCCCAGTGTCTGTGGGGCTGTGGAAGGGCTGCCAAGGGAAGGCGAGGCCCAGCAACACCTGGCAGCCCTCGCACCTTTGGTGTGGCAGCAGTCGCTGGACGTTCGCAATTTTGGAGCTGGGCTCTGGAGGTGGCGCAGACAGCGAGCAGGCAACAACGTCGGCACCCTGAGCTGGCTGGCGAGCCCGGAGCCCCACTGTCTGTGGGGCTGTGGAAGGGCTGCCAAGGGAAGGCGAGGGCCAGCAACACCTGGCAGCCCTCGCACCTTTGGTGTGGGAGCAGTCGCTGGACGTTCGCAATTTCGGAGCTGGGCTCTGGAGGCGGCGCAGACAGCGAGCAGGCAACAACGTCGGCACCCTGAGCTGGCTGGCGAGCCCGGAGCCCCAGTGTCTGTGGGGCTGTGGAAGGGCTGCCAAGGGAAGGCGAGGCCCAGCAACACCTGGCAGCCCTCGCACCTTTGGTGTGGCAGCAGTCGCTGGACGTTCGCAATTTTGGAGCTGGGCTCTGGAGGTGGCGCAGACAGCGAGCAGGCAACAACGTCGGCACCCTGAGCTGGCTGGCGAGCCCGGAGCCCCACTGTCTGTGGGGCTGTGGAAGGGCTGCCAAGGGAAGGCGAGGGCCAGCAACACCTGGCAGCCCTCGCACCTTTGGTGTGGGAGCAGTCGCTGGACGTTCGCAATTTCGGAGCTGGGCTCTGGAGGCGGCGCAGACAGCGAGCAGGCAACAACGTCGGCACCCTGAGCTGGCTGGCGAGCCCGGAGCCCCAGTGTCTGTGGGGCTGTGGAAGGGCTGCCAAGGGAAGGCGAGGCCCAGCAACACCTGGCAGCCCTCGCACCTTTGGTGTGGCAGCAGTCGCTGGACGTTCGCAATTTCGGAGCTGGGCTCTGGAGGCGGCGCAGACAGCGAGCAGGCAACAACGTCGGCATCCTGAGCTGGCTGGCGAGCCCGGAGCCCCAGTGTCTGTGGGGCTGTGGAAGGGCTGCCAAGGGAAGGCGAGGGCCAGCAACACCTGGCAGCCCTCGCACCTTTGGTGTGGGAGCAGTCGCTGGACGTTCGCAATTTCGGAGCTGGGCTCTAGAGGCGGCGCAGACAGCGAGCAGGCAACAACGTCGGCACCCTGAGCTGGCTGGCGAGCCCGGAGCCCCAGTGTCTGTGGGGCTGTGGAAGGGCTGCCAAGGGAAGGCGAGGGCCAGCAACACCTGGCAGCCCTCGCACCTTTGGTGTGGCAGCAGTCGCTGGACGTTCGCAATTTCGGAGCTGGGCTCTGGAGGCGGCGCAGACAGCGAGCAGGCAACAACGTCGGCACCCTGAGCTGGCTGGCGAGCCCGGAGCCCCACTGTCTGTGGGGCTGTGGAAGGGCTGCCAAGGGAAGGCGAGGCCCAGCAACACCTGGCAGCCCTCGCACCTTTGGTGTGGCAGCAGTCGCTGGACGTTCGCAATTTCGGAGCTGGGCTCTGGAGGCGGCGCAGACAGCGAGCAGGCAACAACGTCGGCACCCTGAGCTGGCTGGCGAGCCCGGAGCCCCACTGTCTGTGGGGCTGTGGAAGGGCTGCCAAGGGAAGGCGAGGGCCAGCAACACCTGGCAGCCCTCGCACCTTTCGTGTGGCAGCAGTCGCTGGACGTTCGCAATTTCGGAGCTGGGCTCTGGAGGCGGCGCAGACAGTGAGCAGGCAACAACGTCGGCACCCTGAGCTGGCTGGCGAGCCCGGAGCCCCAGTGTCTGTGGGGCTGTGGAAGGGCTGCCAAGGGAAGGCGAGGGCCAGCAACACCTGGCAGCCCTCGCACCTTTGGTGTGGCAGCAGTCGCTGGACGTTCGCAATTTCGGAGCTGGGCTCTGGAGGCGGCGCAGACAGCGAGCAGGCAACAACGTCGGCACCCTGAGCTGGCTGGCGAGCCCGGAGCCCCACTGTCTGTGGGGCTGTGGAAGGGCTGCCAAGGGAAGGCGAGGGCCAGCAACACCTGGCAGTCCTGGCACCTTTGGTGTGGCAGCAGTCGCTGGACGTTCGCAATTTCGGAGCTGGGCTCTGGAGGCGGCGCAGACAGCGAGCAGGCAACAACGTCGGCACCCTGAGCTGGCTGGCGAGCCCGGAGCCCCAGTGTCTGTGGGGCTGTGGAAGGGCTGCCAAGGGAAGGCGAGGGCCAGCAACACCTGGCAGCCCTCGCACCTTTGGTGTGGGAGCAGTCGCTGGACGTTCGCAATTTCGGAGCTGGGCTCTGGAGGCGGCGCAGACAGCGAGCAGGCAACAACGTCGGCACCCTGAGCTGGCTGGCGAGCCCGGAGCCCCAGTGTCTGTGGGGCTGTGGAAGGGCTGCCAAGGGAAGGCGAGGGCCAGCAACACCTGGCAGCCCTCGCACCTTTCGTGTGGCAGCAGTCGCTGGACGTTCGCAATTTCGGAGCTGGGCTCTGGAGGCGGCGCAGACAGCGAGCAGGCAACAACGTCGGCACCCTGAGCTGGCTGGCGAGCCCGGAGCCCCAGTGTCTGTGGGGCTGTGGAAGGGCTGCCAAGGGAAGGCGAGGGCCAGCAACACCTGGCAGCCCTCGCACCTTTGGTGTGGCAGCAGTCGCTGGACGTTCGCAATTTCGGAGCTGGGCTCTGGAGGCGGCGCAGACAGCGAGCAGGCAACAACGTCGGCACCCTGAGCTGGCTGGCGAGCCCGGAGCCCCAGTGTCTGTGGGGCTGTGGAAGGGCTGCCAAGGGAAGGCGAGGGCCAGCAACACCTGGCAGCCCTCGCACCTTTGGTGTGGCAGCAGTCGCTGGACGTTCGCAATTTCGGAGCTGGGCTCTGGAGGCGGCGCAGACAGCGAGCAGGCAACAACGTCAGCACCCTGAGCTGGCTGGCGAGCCCGGAGCCCCAGTGTCTGTGGGGCTGTGGAAGGGCTGCCAAGGGAAGGCGAGGGCCAGCAACACCTGGCAGTCCTGGCACCTTTGGTGTGGGAGCAGTCGCTGGACGTTCGCAATTTCGGAGCTGGGCTCTGGAGGCGGCGCAGACAGCGAGCAGGCAACAACGTCGGCACCCTGAGCTGGCTGGCGAGCCCGGAGCCCCAGTGTCTGTGGGGCTGTGGAAGGGCTGCCAAGGGAAGGCGAGGCCCAGCAACACCTGGCAGCCCTCGCACCTTTGGTGTGGCAGCAGTCGCTGGACGTTCGCAATTTTGGAGCTGGGCTCTGGAGGTGGCGCAGACAGCGAGCAGGCAACAACGTCGGCACCCTGAGCTGGCTGGCGAGCCCGGAGCCCCACTGTCTGTGGGGCTGTGGAAGGGCTGCCAAGGGAAGGCGAGGGCCAGCAACACCTGGCAGCCCTCGCACCTTTGGTGTGGGAGCAGTCGCTGGACGTTCGCAATTTCGGAGCTGGGCTCTGGAGGCGGCGCAGACAGCGAGCAGGCAACAACGTCGGCACCCTGAGCTGGCTGGCGAGCCCGGAGCCCCAGTGTCTGTGGGGCTGTGGAAGGGCTGCCAAGGGAAGGCGAGGCCCAGCAACACCTGGCAGCCCTCGCACCTTTGGTGTGGCAGCAGTCGCTGGACGTTCGCAATTTCGGAGCTGGGCTCTGGAGGCGGCGCAGACAGCGAGCAGGCAACAACGTCGGCATCCTGAGCTGGCTGGCGAGCCCGGAGCCCCAGTGTCTGTGGGGCTGTGGAAGGGCTGCCAAGGGAAGGCGAGGGCCAGCAACACCTGGCAGCCCTCGCACCTTTGGTGTGGGAGCAGTCGCTGGACGTTCGCAATTTCGGAGCTGGGCTCTAGAGGCGGCGCAGACAGCGAGCAGGCAACAACGTCGGCACCCTGAGCTGGCTGGCGAGCCCGGAGCCCCAGTGTCTGTGGGGCTGTGGAAGGGCTGCCAAGGGAAGGCGAGGGCCAGCAACACCTGGCAGCCCTCGCACCTTTGGTGTGGCAGCAGTCGCTGGACGTTCGCAATTTCGGAGCTGGGCTCTGGAGGCGGCGCAGACAGCGAGCAGGCAACAACGTCGGCACCCTGAGCTGGCTGGCGAGCCCGGAGCCCCAGTGTCTGTGGGGCTGTGGAAGGGCTGCCAAGGGAAGGCGAGGGCCAGCAACACCTGGCAGCCCTCGCACCTTTGGTGTGGGAGCAGTCGCTGGACGTTCGCAATTTCGGAGCTGGGCTCTGGAGGCGGCGCAGACAGCGAGCAGGCAACAACGTCGGCACCCTGAGCTGGCTGGCGAGCCCGGAGCCCCAGTGTCTGTGGGGCTGTGGAAGGGCTGCCAAGGGAAGGCGAGGCCCAGCAACACCTGGCAGCCCTCGCACCTTTGGTGTGGCAGCAGTCGCTGGACGTTCGCAATTTCGGAGCTGGGCTCTGGAGGCGGCGCAGACAGCGAGCAGGCAACAACGTCGGCATCCTGAGCTGGCTGGCGAGCCCGGAGCCCCAGTGTCTGTGGGGCTGTGGAAGGGCTGCCAAGGGAAGGCGAGGGCCAGCAACACCTGGCAGCCCTCGCACCTTTGGTGTGGGAGCAGTCGCTGGACGTTCGCAATTTCGGAGCTGGGCTCTAGAGGCGGCGCAGACAGCGAGCAGGCAACAACGTCGGCACCCTGAGCTGGCTGGCGAGCCCGGAGCCCCAGTGTCTGTGGGGCTGTGGAAGGGCTGCCAAGGGAAGGCGAGGGCCAGCAACACCTGGCAGCCCTCGCACCTTTGGTGTGGCAGCAGTCGCTGGACGTTCGCAATTTCGGAGCTGGGCTCTGGAGGCGGCGCAGACAGCGAGCAGGCAACAACGTCGGCACCCTGAGCTGGCTGGCGAGCCCGGAGCCCCAGTGTCTGTGGGGCTGTGGAAGGGCTGCCAAGGGAAGGCGAGGGCCAGCAACACCTGGCAGCCCTCGCACCTTTGGTGTGGCAGCAGTCGCTGGACGTTCGCAATTTCGGAGCTGGGCTCTGGAGGCGGCGCAGACAGCGAGCAGGCAACAACGTCGGCACCCTGAGCTGGCTGGCGAGCCCGGAGCCCCAGTGTCTGTGGGGCTGTGGAAGGGCTGCCAAGGGAAGGCGAGGGCCAGCAACACCTGGCAGCCCTCGCACCTTTCGTGTGGCAGCAGTCGCTGGACGTTCGCAATTTCGGAGCTGGGCTCTGGAGGCGGCGCAGACAGTGAGCAGGCAACAACGTCGGCACCCTGAGCTGGCTGGCGAGCCCGGAGCCCCAGTGTCTGTGGGGCTGTGGAAGGGCTGCCAAGGGAAGGCGAGGGCCAGCAACACCTGGCAGCCCTCGCACCTTTGGTGTGGCAGCAGTCGCTGGACGTTCGCAATTTCGGAGCTGGGCTCTGGAGGCGGCGCAGACAGCGAGCAGGCAACAACGTCGGCACCCTGAGCTGGCTGGCGAGCCCGGAGCCCCACTGTCTGTGGGGCTGTGGAAGGGCTGCCAAGGGAAGGCGAGGGCCAGCAACACCTGGCAGTCCTGGCACCTTTGGTGTGGCAGCAGTCGCTGGACGTTCGCAATTTCGGAGCTGGGCTCTGGAGGCGGCGCAGACAGCGAGCAGGCAACAACGTCGGCACCCTGAGCTGGCTGGCGAGCCCGGAGCCCCAGTGTCTGTGGGGCTGTGGAAGGGCTGCCAAGGGAAGGCGAGGGCCAGCAACACCTGGCAGCCCTCGCACCTTTGGTGTGGGAGCAGTCGCTGGACGTTCGCAATTTCGGAGCTGGGCTCTGGAGGCGGCGCAGACAGCGAGCAGGCAACAACGTCGGCACCCTGAGCTGGCTGGCGAGCCCGGAGCCCCAGTGTCTGTGGGGCTGTGGAAGGGCTGCCAAGGGAAGGCGAGGGCCAGCAACACCTGGCAGCCCTCGCACCTTTCGTGTGGCAGCAGTCGCTGGACGTTCGCAATTTCGGAGCTGGGCTCTGGAGGCGGCGCAGACAGCGAGCAGGCAACAACGTCGGCACCCTGAGCTGGCTGGCGAGCCCGGAGCCCCAGTGTCTGTGGGGCTGTGGAAGGGCTGCCAAGGGAAGGCGAGGGCCAGCAACACCTGGCAGCCCTCGCACCTTTGGTGTGGCAGCAGTCGCTGGACGTTCGCAATTTCGGAGCTGGGCTCTGGAGGCGGCGCAGACAGCGAGCAGGCAACAACGTCGGCACCCTGAGCTGGCTGGCGAGCCCGGAGCCCCAGTGTCTGTGGGGCTGTGGAAGGGCTGCCAAGGGAAGGCGAGGGCCAGCAACACCTGGCAGCCCTCGCACCTTTGGTGTGGCAGCAGTCGCTGGACGTTCGCAATTTCGGAGCTGGGCTCTGGAGGCGGCGCAGACAGCGAGCAGGCAACAACGTCAGCACCCTGAGCTGGCTGGCGAGCCCGGAGCCCCAGTGTCTGTGGGGCTGTGGAAGGGCTGCCAAGGGAAGGCGAGGGCCAGCAACACCTGGCAGTCCTGGCACCTTTGGTGTGGGAGCAGTCGCTGGACGTTCGCAATTTCGGAGCTGGGCTCTGGAGGCGGCGCAGACAGCGAGCAGGCAACAACGTCGGCACCCTGAGCTGGCTGGCGAGCCCGGAGCCCCAGTGTCTGTGGGGCTGTGGAAGGGCTGCCAAGGGAAGGCGAGGCCCAGCAACACCTGGCAGCCCTCGCACCTTTGGTGTGGCAGCAGTCGCTGGACGTTCGCAATTTTGGAGCTGGGCTCTGGAGGTGGCGCAGACAGCGAGCAGGCAACAACGTCGGCACCCTGAGCTGGCTGGCGAGCCCGGAGCCCCACTGTCTGTGGGGCTGTGGAAGGGCTGCCAAGGGAAGGCGAGGGCCAGCAACACCTGGCAGCCCTCGCACCTTTGGTGTGGGAGCAGTCGCTGGACGTTCGCAATTTCGGAGCTGGGCTCTGGAGGCGGCGCAGACAGCGAGCAGGCAACAACGTCGGCACCCTGAGCTGGCTGGCGAGCCCGGAGCCCCAGTGTCTGTGGGGCTGTGGAAGGGCTGCCAAGGGAAGGCGAGGCCCAGCAACACCTGGCAGCCCTCGCACCTTTGGTGTGGCAGCAGTCGCTGGACGTTCGCAATTTCGGAGCTGGGCTCTGGAGGCGGCGCAGACAGCGAGCAGGCAACAACGTCGGCATCCTGAGCTGGCTGGCGAGCCCGGAGCCCCAGTGTCTGTGGGGCTGTGGAAGGGCTGCCAAGGGAAGGCGAGGGCCAGCAACACCTGGCAGCCCTCGCACCTTTGGTGTGGGAGCAGTCGCTGGACGTTCGCAATTTCGGAGCTGGGCTCTAGAGGCGGCGCAGACAGCGAGCAGGCAACAACGTCGGCACCCTGAGCTGGCTGGCGAGCCCGGAGCCCCAGTGTCTGTGGGGCTGTGGAAGGGCTGCCAAGGGAAGGCGAGGGCCAGCAACACCTGGCAGCCCTCGCACCTTTGGTGTGGCAGCAGTCGCTGGACGTTCGCAATTTCGGAGCTGGGCTCTGGAGGCGGCGCAGACAGCGAGCAGGCAACAATGTCGGCACCCTGAGCTGGCTGGCGAGCCCGGAGCCCCAGTGTCTGTGGGGCTGTGGAAGGGCTGCCAAGGGAAGGCGAGGGCCAGCAACACCTGGCAGCCCTCGCACCTTTGGTGTGGCAGCAGTCGCTGGACGTTCGCAATTTCGGAGCTGGGCTCTGGAGGCGGCGCAGACAGCGAGCAGGCAACAACGTCGGCACCCTGAGCTGGCTGGCGAGCCCGGAGCCCCAGTGTCTGTGGGGCTGTGGAAGGGCTGCCAAGGGAAGGCGAGGGCCAGCAACACCTGGCAGCCCTCGCACCTTTCGTGTGGCAGCAGTCGCTGGACGTTCGCAATTTCGGAGCTGGGCTCTGGAGGCGGCGCAGACAGCGAGCAGGCAACAACGTCAGCACCCTGAGCTGGCTGGCGAGCCCGGAGCCCCACTGTCTGTGGGGCTGTGGAAGGGCTGCCAAGGGAAGGCGAGGGCCAGCAACACCTGGCAGTCCTGGCACCTTTGGTGTGGGAGCAGTCGCTGGACGTTCGCAATTTCGGAGCTGGGCTCTGGAGGCGGCGCAGACAGCGAGCAGGCAACAACGTCGGCACCCTGAGCTGGCTGGCGAGCCCGGAGCCCCAGTGTCTGTGGGGCTGTGGAAGGGCTGCCAAGGGAAGGCGAGGGCCAGCAACACCTGGCAGCCCTCGCACCTTTGGTGTGGCAGCAGTCGCTGGACGTTCGCAATTTTGGAGCTGGGCTCTGGAGGTGGCGCAGACAGCGAGCAGGCAACAACGTCGGCACCCTGAGCTGGCTGGCGAGCCCGGAGCCCCACTGTCTGTGGGGCTGTGGAAGGGCTGCCAAGGGAAGGCGAGGGCCAGCAACACCTGGCAGCCCTCGCACCTTTGGTGTGGGAGCAGTCGCTGGACGTTCGCAATTTCGGAGCTGGGCTCTGGAGGCGGCGCAGACAGCGAGCAGGCAACAACGTCGGCACCCTGAGCTGGCTGGCGAGCCCGGAGCCCCAGTGTCTGTGGGGCTGTGGAAGGGCTGCCAAGGGAAGGCGAGGCCCAGCAACACCTGGCAGCCCTCGCACCTTTGGTGTGGCAGCAGTCGCTGGACGTTCGCAATTTCGGAGCTGGGCTCTGGAGGCGGCGCAGACAGCGAGCAGGCAACAACGTCGGCATCCTGAGCTGGCTGGCGAGCCCGGAGCCCCAGTGTCTGTGGGGCTGTGGAAGGGCTGCCAAGGGAAGGCGAGGGCCAGCAACACCTGGCAGCCCTCGCACCTTTGGTGTGGGAGCAGTCGCTGGACGTTCGCAATTTCGGAGCTGGGCTCTAGAGGCGGCGCAGACAGCGAGCAGGCAACAACGTCGGCACCCTGAGCTGGCTGGCGAGCCCGGAGCCCCAGTGTCTGTGGGGCTGTGGAAGGGCTGCCAAGGGAAGGCGAGGGCCAGCAACACCTGGCAGCCCTCGCACCTTTGGTGTGGCAGCAGTCGCTGGACGTTCGCAATTTCGGAGCTGGGCTCTGGAGGCGGCGCAGACAGCGAGCAGGCAACAACGTCGGCACCCTGAGCTGGCTGGCGAGCCCGGAGCCCCAGTGTCTGTGGGGCTGTGGAAGGGCTGCCAAGGGAAGGCGAGGGCCAGCAACACCTGGCAGCCCTCGCACCTTTGGTGTGGCAGCAGTCGCTGGACGTTCGCAATTTCGGAGCTGGGCTCTGGAGGCGGCGCAGACAGCGAGCAGGCAACAACGTCGGCACCCTGAGCTGGCTGGCGAGCCCGGAGCCCCAGTGTCTGTGGGGCTGTGGAAGGGCTGCCAAGGGAAGGCGAGGGCCAGCAACACCTGGCAGCCCTCGCACCTTTCGTGTGGCAGCAGTCGCTGGACGTTCGCAATTTCGGAGCTGGGCTCTGGAGGCGGCGCAGACAGTGAGCAGGCAACAACGTCGGCACCCTGAGCTGGCTGGCGAGCCCGGAGCCCCAGTGTCTGTGGGGCTGTGGAAGGGCTGCCAAGGGAAGGCGAGGGCCAGCAACACCTGGCAGCCCTCGCACCTTTGGTGTGGGAGCAGTCGCTGGACGTTCGCAATTTCGGAGCTGGGCTCTGGAGGCGGCGCAGACAGCGAGCAGGCAACAACGTCGGCACCCTGAGCTGGCTGGCGAGCCCGGAGCCCCAGTGTCTGTGGGGCTGTGGAAGGGCTGCCAAGGGAAGGCGAGGGCCAGCAACACCTGGCAGCCCTCGCACCTTTGGTGTGGGAGCAGTCGCTGGACGTTCGCAATTTCGGAGCTGGGCTCTAGAGGTGGCGCAGACAGCGAGCAGGCAACAACGTCGGCACCCTGAGCTGGCTGGCGAGCCCGGAGCCCCAGTGTCTGTGGGGCTGTGGAAGAGCTGCCAAGGGAAGGCGAGGGCCAGCAACACCTGGCAGCCCTCGCACCTTTCGTGTGGCAGCAGTCGCTGGACGTTCGCAATTTCGGAGCTGGGCTCTGGAGGCGGTGCAGACAGCGAGCAGGCAACAACGTCGGCACCCTGAGCTGGCTGGCAAGCCCGGAGCCCCAGTGTCTGTGGGGCTGTGGAAGGGCTGCCAAGGGAAGGCGAGGGCCAGCAACACCTGGCAGCCCTCGCACCTTTGGTGTGGCAGCAGTCGCTGGACGTTCGCAATTTCGGAGCTGGGCTCTGGAGGCGGCGCAGACAGCGAGCAGGCAACAACGTCGGCACCCTGAGCTGGCTGGCGAGCCCGGAGCCCCAGTGTCTGTGGGGCTGTGGAAGGGCTGCCAAGGGAAGGCGAGGCCCAGCAACACCTGGCAGCCCTCGCACATTTCGTGTGGCAGCAGTCGCTGGACGTTCGCAATTTCGGAGCTGGGCTCTGGAGGCGGCGCAGACAGCGAGCAGGCAACAACGTCGGCACCCTGAGCTGGCTGGCGAGCCCGGAGCCCCAGTGTCTGTGGGGCTGTGGAAGGGCTGCCAAGGGAAGGAGAGGGCCAGCCACACCTGGCAGCCCTCGCTCCTTTCGTGTGGCAGCAGTCGCTGGACGTTCGCAATTTCGGAGCTGGGTTCTGGAGGCGGCGCAGACAGCGAGCAGGCAACAACGTCGGCACCCTGAGCTGGCTGGCGAGCCCGGAGCCCCAGTGTCTGTGGGGCTGTGGAAGGGCTGCCAAGGGAAGGCGAGGGCCAGCAACACCTGGCAGCCCTCGCACCTCTGGTGTGGCAGCAGTCGCTGGACGTTCGCAATTTCGGAGCTGGGCTCTGGAGGCGGTGCAGACAGCGAGCAGGCAACAACGTCGGCACCCTGAGCTGGCTGGCGAGCCCGGAGCCCCAGTGTCTGTGGGGCTGTGGAAGGGCTGCCAAGGGAAGGCGAGGGCCAGCAACACCTGGCAGCCCTCGCACCTCTAGTGTGGCAGCAGTCGCTGGACGTTCGCAATTTCGGAGCTGGGCTCTGGAGGCGGTGCAGACAGCGAGCAGGCAACAACGTCGGCACCCTGAGCTGGCTGGCGAGCCCGGAGCCCCAGTGTCTGTGGGGCTGTGGAAGGGCTGCCAAGGGAAGGCGAGGGCCAGCAACACCTGGCAGCCCTCGCACCTTTCGTGTGGCAGCAGTCGCTGGACGTTCGCAATTTCGGAGCTGGGCTCTGGAGGCGGCGCAGACAGCGAGCAGGCAACAACGTCGGCACCCTGAGCTGGCTGGCGAGCCCGGAGCCCCAGTGTCTGTGGGGCTGTGGAAGGGCTGCCAAGGGAAGGCGAGGCCCAGCAACACCTGGCAGCCCTCGCACATTTCGTGTGGCAGCAGTCGCTGGACGTTCGCAATTTCGGAGCTGGGCTCTGGAGGCGGCACAGACAGCGAGCAGGCAACAACGTCGGCACCCTGAGCTGGCTGGCGAGCCCGGAGCCCCAGTGTCTGTGGGGCTGTGGAAGGGCTGCCAAGGGAAGGCGAGGGCCAGCAACACCTGGCAGCCCTCGCACCTTTCGTGTGGCAGCAGTCGCTGGACGTTCGCAATTTCGGAGCTGGGCTCTGGAGGCGGCGCAGACAGCGAGCAGGCAACAACGTCGGCACCCTGAGCTGGCTGGTGAGCCCGGAGCCCCAGTGTCTGTGGGGCTGTGGAAGGGCTGCCAAGGGAAGGCAAGGGCCAGCAACACCTGGCAGCCCTCGCACCTTTGGTGTGGCAGCAGTCGCTGGACGTTCGCAATTTCGGAGCTGGGCTCTGGAGGCGGCGCAGACAGCGAGCAGGCAACAACGTCGGCACCCTGAGCTGGCTGGCGAGCCCGGAGCCCCAGTGTCTGTGGGGCTGTGGAAGGGCTGCCAAGGGAAGGCGAGGCCCAGCAACACCTGGCAGCCCTCGCACCTTTGGTGTGGCAGCAGTCGCTGGACGTTCGCAATTTTGGAGCTGGGCTCTGGAGGTGGCGCAGACAGCGAGCAGGCAACAACGTCGGCACCCTGAGCTGGCTGGCGAGCCCGGAGCCCCACTGTCTGTGGGGCTGTGGAAGGGCTGCCAAGGGAAGGCGAGGGCCAGCAACACCTGGCAGCCCTCGCACCTTTGGTGTGGGAGCAGTCGCTGGACGTTCGCAATTTCGGAGCTGGGCTCTGGAGGCGGCGCAGACAGCGAGCAGGCAACAACGTCGGCACCCTGAGCTGGCTGGCGAGCCCGGAGCCCCAGTGTCTGTGGGGCTGTGGAAGGGCTGCCAAGGGAAGGCGAGGCCCAGCAACACCTGGCAGCCCTCGCACCTTTGGTGTGGCAGCAGTCGCTGGACGTTCGCAATTTCGGAGCTGGGCTCTGGAGGCGGCGCAGACAGCGAGCAGGCAACAACGTCGGCATCCTGAGCTGGCTGGCGAGCCCGGAGCCCCACTGTCTGTGGGGCTGTGGAAGGGCTGCCAAGGGAAGGCGAGGGCCAGCAACACCTGGCAGCCCTCGCACCTTTGGTGTGGGAGCAGTCGCTGGACGTTCGCAATTTCGGAGCTGGGCTCTAGAGGCGGCGCAGACAGCGAGCAGGCAACAACGTCGGCACCCTGAGCTGGCTGGCGAGCCCGGAGCCCCAGTGTCTGTGGGGCTGTGGAAGGGCTGCCAAGGGAAGGCGAGGGCCAGCAACACCTGGCAGCCCTCGCACCTTTGGTGTGGCAGCAGTCGCTGGACGTTCGCAATTTCGGAGCTGGGCTCTGGAGGCGGCGCAGACAGCGAGCAGGCAACAACGTCGGCACCCTGAGCTGGCTGGCGAGCCCGGAGCCCCAGTGTCTGTGGGGCTGTGGAAGGGCTGCCAAGGGAAGGCGAGGGCCAGCAACACCTGGCAGCCCTCGCACCTTTGGTGTGGCAGCAGTCGCTGGACGTTCGCAATTTCGGAGCTGGGCTCTGGAGGCGGCGCAGACAGCGAGCAGGCAACAACGTCGGCACCCTGAGCTGGCTGGCGAGCCCGGAGCCCCAGTGTCTGTGGGGCTGTGGAAGGGCTGCCAAGGGAAGGCGAGGCCCAGCCACACCTGGCAGCCCTCGCACCTTTCGTGTGGCAGCAGTCGCTGGACGTTCGCAATTTCGGAGCTGGGCTCTGGAGGCGGCGCAGACAGTGAGCAGGCAACAACGTCGGCACCCTGAGCTGGCTGGCGAGCCCGGAGCCCCAGTGTCTGTGGGGCTGTGGAAGGGCTGCCAAGGGAAGGCGAGGGCCAGCAACACCTGGCAGCCCTCGCACCTTTGGTGTGGGAGCAGTCGCTGGACGTTCGCAATTTCGGAGCTGGGCTCTGGAGGCGGCGCAGACAGCGAGCAGGCAACAACGTCGGCACCCTGAGCTGGCTGGCGAGCCCGGAGCCCCAGTGTCTGTGGGGCTGTGGAAGGGCTGCCAAGGGAAGGCGAGGGCCAGCAACACCTGGCAGCCCTCGCACCTTTCGTGTGGCAGCAGTCGCTGGACATTCGCAATTTTGGAGCTGGGCTCTAGAGGTGGCGCAGACAGCGAGCAGGCAACAACGTCGGCACCCTGAGCTGGCTGGCGAGCCCGGAGCCCCAGTGTCTGTGGGGCTGTGGAAGGGCTGCCAAGGGAAGGCGAGGGCCAGCAACACCTGGCAGCCCTCGCACCTTTCGTGTGGCAGCAGTCGCTGGACGTTCGCAATTTCGGAGCTGGGCTCTGGAGGCGGTGCAGACAGCGAGCAGGCAACAACGTCGGCACCCTGAGCTGGCTGGCAAGCCCGGAGCCCCAGTGTCTGTGGGGCTGTGGAAGGGCTGCCAAGGGAAGGCGAGGGCCAGCAACACCTGGCAGCCCTCGCACCTTTGGTGTGGCAGCAGTCGCTGGACGTTCGCAATTTCGGAGCTGGGCTCTGGAGGCGGCGCAGACAGCGAGCAGGCAACAACGTCGGCACCCTGAGCTGGCTGGCGAGCCCGGAGCCCCAGTGTCTGTGGGGCTGTGGAAGGGCTGCCAAGGGAAGGCGAGGCCCAGCAACACCTGGCAGCCCTCGCACATTTCGTGTGGCAGCAGTCGCTGGACGTTCGCAATTTCGGAGCTGGGCTCTGGAGGCGGCGCAGACAGCGAGCAGGCAACAACGTCGGCACCCTGAGCTGGCTGGCGAGCCCGGAGCCCCAGTGTCTGTGGGGCTGTGGAAGGGCTGCCAAGGGAAGGAGAGGGCCAGCCACACCTGGCAGCCCTCGCTCCTTTCGTGTGGCAGCAGTCGCTGGACGTTCGCAATTTCGGAGCTGGGTTCTGGAGGCGGCGCAGACAGCGAGCAGGCAACAACGTCGGCACCCTGAGCTGGCTGGCGAGCCCGGAGCCCCAGTGTCTGTGGGGCTGTGGAAGGGCTGCCAAGGGAAGGCGAGGGCCAGCAACACCTGGCAGCCCTCGCACCTTTCGTGTGGCAGCAGTCGCTGGACGTTCGCAATTTCGGAGCTGGGCTCTGGAGGCGGCGCAGACAGCGAGCAGGCAACAACGTCGGCACCCTGAGCTGGCTGGCGAGCCCGGAGCCCCAGTGTCTGTGGGGCTGTGGAAGGGCTGCCAAGGGAAGGCGAGGGCCAGCAACACCTGGCAGCCCTCGCACCTCTAGTGTGGCAGCAGTCGCTGGACGTTCGCAATTTCGGAGCTGGGCTCTGGAGGCGGTGCAGACAGCGAGCAGGCAACAACGTCGGCACCCTGAGCTGGCTGGCGAGCCCGGAGCCCCAGTGTCTGTGGGGCTGTGGAAGGGCTGCCAAGGGAAGGCGAGGCCCAGCAACACCTGGCAGCCCTCGCACCTTTGGTGTGGCAGCAGTCGCTGGACGTTCGCAATTTCGGAGCTGGGCTCTGGAGGCGGCGCAGACAGCGAGCAGGCAACAACGTCGGCACCCTGAGCTGGCTGGCGAGCCCGGAGCCCCAGTGTCTGTGGGGCTGTGGAAGGGCTGCCAAGGGAAGGCGAGGCCCAGCAACACCTGGCAGCCCTCGCACATTTCGTGTGGCAGCAGTCGCTGGACGTTCGCAATTTCGGAGCTGGGCTCTGGAGGCGGCACAGACAGCGAGCAGGCAACAACGTCGGCACCCTGAGCTGGCTGGCGAGCCCGGAGCCCCAGTGTCTGTGGGGCTGTGGAAGGGCTGCCAAGGGAAGGCGAGGGCCAGCAACACCTGGCAGCCCTCGCACCTTTCGTGTGGCAGCAGTCGCTGGACGTTCGCAATTTCGGAGCTGGGCTCTGGAGGCGGCGCAGACAGCGAGCAGGCAACAACGTCGGCACCCTGAGCTGGCTGGTGAGCCCGGAGCCCCAGTGTCTGTGGGGCTGTGGAAGGGCTGCCAAGGGAAGGCAAGGGCCAGCAACACCTGGCAGCCCTCGCACCTTTGGTGTGGCAGCAGTCGCTGGACGTTCGCAATTTCGGAGCTGGGCTCTGGAGGCGGCGCAGACAGCGAGCAGGCAACAACGTCGGCACCCTGAGCTGGCTGGCGAGCCCGGAGCCCCAGTGTCTGTGGGGCTGTGGAAGGGCTGCCAAGGGAAGGCGAGGGCCAGCAACACCTGGCAGCCCTCGCACCTTTGGTGTGGCAGCAGTCGCTGGACGTTCGCAATTTCGGAGCTGGGCTCTGGAGGCGGCGCAGACAGCGAGCAGGCAACAACGTCGGCACCCTGAGCTGGCTGGCGAGCCCGGAGCCCCACTGTCTGTGGGGCTGTGGAAGGGCTGCCAAGGGAAGGCGAGGGCCAGCAACACCTGGCAGCCCTCGCACCTTTGGTGTGGGAGCAGTCGCTGGACGTTCGCAATTTCGGAGCTGGGCTCTGGAGGCGGCGCAGACAGCGAGCAGGCAACAACGTCGGCACCCTGAGCTGGCTGGCGAGCCCGGAGCCCCAGTGTCTGTGGGGCTGTGGAAGGGCTGCCAAGGGAAGGCGAGGGCCAGCAACACCTGGCAGCCCTCGCACCTTTCGTGTGGCAGCAGTCGCTGGACGTTCGCAATTTCGGAGCTGGGCTCTAGAGGCGGCGCAGACAGCGAGCAGGCAACAACGTCGGCACCCTGAGCTGGCTGGCGAGCCCGGAGCCCCACTGTCTGTGGGGCTGTGGAAGGGCTGCCAAGGGAAGGCGAGGGCCAGCAACACCTGGCAGTCCTGGCACCTTTGGTGTGGGTTAAAAATTACTTTTCCTGTCTTTCCTTCCTCACCTTTACTGCAGCCTTTTTAATAGTGGCATGGTAATCACATATGGTTTTCTAAATAAAGAGTTGGAAGAAGAAACGCCATTTTCTTTATCTGTATGCTAAAATTCCTGTATACCTAACACCCTTTTTTATGCTTGTGTTACCTTAGCTCAGAAAGTTAGACTGGCAGGGGGTTTTGGCAGCACAAATTGAATCTCTATACCTTCTTTCCCTGGGAAGTTAATGGGATTTAGCTGTATACTTGCTGTTTGTGCCTAAGAGAGGATGTCCTAAATGCTTGAGCAAACATAATCTTGAACCATCCCATGTGTCTAACAAGAAATTGCAGTCACTGAAACTCTGCAGTGTAGGTCTAGGCAAGAAAAAGACCTCATTGGTATACTACAACCTGCTCTCAAGGAAATCAGCGCCAAACCACTGGGTCTGTGTTTCACATTGACATATTGAGGTTTTAACACCTTTCAATCTCTGCGTCGTTAGCCCCTTAGTGCAGGCTGATACCCCTGACCTCAGAAATCACTGTAGACCCTGTGTTCTGTAAGCTAATTGTGCAATGCTTAAAAGTGTTAAAAGGTGGTGAGAAACGTGTGAGGGTATTGCTCCTCACTAGGAGAAACATAGCTTTAAATTCAGTATCAGCCAAGATCTGTGGCCTTGCCTGAGGACAAGAAGTACCTGGTCACCTGCTCCCAGCAAGAGCGTGGCTCCCCCCCGTAGATGCCTGACAAAGCAGTGGATCGAGCTGCAGCACAAATTGGAATTGATGGCGAGAAGTTGCCATCAGTGAGCAGGCTGGCAGCATTTTACCGCTGTGTGAAGCAGAGGCTCCCACGCCTGATTTGATCAACAATCCCTGTGGGACTTCAGAGAGAGCAGGAGCTTTGCCAGAGAAGCCCATGAGCTAGATTCTCTCTGATGTCCTGCTGACACTCCAGTGTGTGCCATCATTCGAGGTATAGTTTCTTTGCCTAAAAAAAACCTGAGGATGTGTGAAACTGTTAAAAATGGCAGCACAGAAAACTTCTGCTACAATTTACTTTGATTAATGGATAGCTGAAGGAAAGTATTTTGCAGAAAATTTACAAATTGAAAAGTGTTTGTTTCAGAATATCAGCAATGTTTCAAAAAAGCATTACAGCATTGTCATGAATTGATGCATTCCATTGATCATCCCCTTCTGGACAGAAAATGAAATTAAAAAAAAAAAAAAACCCAAGCCATTTCTTCAATCACAAATGGGCATAATAATGAGTGTGTTTCCTTTTCGGGATGTTTGGCTTCTCACATTTGAAAGATATAATGTCATGTACAGAACTTAGAAATTGTAGCTGGTATGGGAGTTATGATTTGACAGCTGCTGACTCCAAACATTTAATTAAAAGTCAAGGTGGAAAAGTAATAATTTATCAGTACTATAAAAGGATTTGTCTTATAGTTAGAGGCATTTGGGGGTCAAAGATCCTAACCTTGCTCAATAAAAAGGGGCTTGGTTTAGTGATCACTGATTCAACATCATTTAAATGTTCAGCTGAAAAAAATGTAATGGAATGTAATGGTACATAAATTCTCCAAGGAGAAAATAAAGTCTATATGTATGTCTATATTTTATATCCTGAATGTTCTGCAGTTTGACAAGGACATGGATGGAGTTATCTTATGCTGGTGGCAGTAGAACGTTGATTAAGAGCTCAGTAGCAATTATGATTTGGCTGGTGCCAGCAAAACTTTATAGCCCACTAGTCTCATGTGGATGCACTACCTACATCTGTAACTAACTGGTTAGCTTCCAGAGAGGATAGCTTTCTGCTCTTCAACCTAACATTACTAGAGAGAAGCCTGAGGGCGGCACGCCAATGTTGAGGGACAGTGTGCTAGTGAGGTCTTTTGGTCTGCCGTCTCAGTGGAGGTACGGGATGGAGATCCATGAGGCAGCAAAGATAGAAGGGTTATGGATGTGTTAGAAACCACGGAAGCGCCTGAGACTGGTCATGTAGGAATTAGGGCTTCTTCCCACAAAAAGTTGGTGGGATCAGTAGCCCAGCTGAAGTGCATCTACACCAATGCATGCATCATGGGCAACAAACAGGAGGAGCTGGAAGCCATTGTGCAGCAGGAAAACTATGATATAGTTGCCACCTCGGAAACATGGTGGGATGACTCACACAACTGGAGTGCTGCAATGGATGGCTATAAACTCTTCAGAAGGGATAGACGAGGAAGGAGAAGTGGTGGGGTAGCCCTGTACATTAGGGAGTGTTTTGATTGTCTAGAGCTTAATGATGGTGATGATAGGGTTGAGTGTTTATGGGTAAGAACTGGAGGAAGGCTAACAAGGCAGCTATCATGGTGGGAGTCTGTTATAGACCACCCAACCAGGATGAAGAGGCAGGCAAAATATTCTATAAGCAGCTGGGAGAAGTCTCACAATCGCTAGCCCTTGTTCTCATGGGGGACTCCAACTTACCAGATGTCTGCTGGAAACACAGTACAGCAGAGAGGAAACAGTCTAAGAGGTTCTTGGAGTGTGTGGAAGATAACTTCCTGACACACTGGTGAGTGAGCCAACTAGGGAATGTGCCCCGCTGGACCTGTTGTTTATGAACAGAGAAGGACTTGTGGGTGGGGTGATGGTTGGAGGCTGTCCTGGGCATAGTGATCACAAAATGATAGAGTTTTTGATTATTGGAGAAGTAAGGAGGGGGGTCAGCAGAACTGCTACCTTGGACTTCTGGAGGGCAGACTTTGGTCTGTTTAGGAGACTGGTTGACAGAATCCCTTGGGAGGCAGTCCCGAAGGGCAAAGGAGTCCAGGAAGGCTGGACGTTCTTGAAGAAGGAAATCTTCAAGGCACAGGAGCAGGCTGTCCCCATGTGCCAAAAGACGAGCTGGCAGGGAAGAAGACCAGCCATGCTGAACAGAGAGCTTTGGCTGGAACTCAGGAGAAAAAGGAGAGTTTATGATCTTTGGAAGAAGGGGCAGGCAACTCAGGAGAACTACAAGGGTGCCATGAGTTTATGCAGGGAGAAAATTAGAACGGCCAAAGCCCAACTAGAACTTAATCTGACTACTGCAGTAAAAGACAATTAAAAATGTTTCAATAAATACATTAGCAACAAAAGGAGGGCTAAGGAGAATCTCCATCCCTTATTGGATGTGGATGTGTTTAATATCTTTATCAACGATCTGGACGAAGGGATCGAGTGTGCCTTCAGTCAGTTTGCAGATGACACCAAGTTGGGTGGGAGTGTTGATCTGCTTGAAGGCAGAAAGGTTCTACAGAGGGAGCTGGACAGGCTTCATCGATGGGCCGAGGCCAATTGTAAGAGGTTCAACAAGGCTGAGTGCCGGGTCCTGCACTTGGGTCACAACAACCCCACGCAGCGCTACAGGCTTGGGGAAGAGGGGCCAGAAAGCTGCCCAGCAGAAAAGGACCTGGTGGTATTGGTCGACAGCCAGCTGAACATGAGCCGGCAGTGTGCCCAGGCGGCCAAGAAGGCCAATGGCATCCTGGCCTGTATCAGAAATGGTGTGGCCAGCAGGACTAGGGAAGCGATTGTCCCCCTGTACTCGGCACTGGTGAGGCCGCACCTCAAATACTGTGTTCAGTTTTGGGCCCCTCACTACAAGAAGGATGTCGAGGGGCTGGAGCGTGTCCAGAGAAGGGCAACGAGGCTGGTGAGGGGTCTGGAGAACAAGTCTTATGAGGAGTGGCTGAGGGAACTGGGGTTGTTCAGCCTGGAGAAAAGGAGGCTGAGGGGAGACCTGATCGCTCTCCACAACTACCTGAAAGGAGGTTGTAGCGAGGTGGGGGTCGGTCTCTTCTCCCAAGTAGCAAGCGATAGGACAAGAGGAAACGGCCTCAAGTTGCGCCAGGGGAGGTTTAGATTGGATATTAGGAAAAATTGTTTCACCGAAAGGGTTGTCAAGCATTGGAACAGGCTGCCCAGGGAAGTGGTGGAGTCACCATCCCTGGAGGTATTTAAAAGACGTGTAGATGTGGTGCTTAGGGACGTGGTTTAGTGGTGGACTTGGCAGTGCTAGGTTAACAGTTGGACTCGATGATCTTCGAGGTCTTTTCCAACCTAAACAATTCTATGATTCTATGATCACATCTCTTCTATTAATTGCTTGCCAAAGGAGAGTCTGATTCTTTTTTTTTTTCTTCCCTACTTTGATGTTATATAGACTGAAAATATTTCCTTTATTTAAAAAGCTGTTAGGTACTCTAATATCACAGTTTAACGAAGCAGTTGTTTGAAAGAGTTGGAATTGGGGAATGATGGCAGGAGGAAGGAGTCTTGGCTGTTGGCACTGTTTTGCCAAGAATTTCTTAATGACTTTGCAAAGTTGTTTATCCTACTTCAACCTAGTGTGTATGCTCCAGAGTTACCACCTCTGCTGTTTGAAATAAACTTAATTAGGCATTTATTTTATAGTGTCTACACTTAGACCTTGTCTCATGATTTTGAGATGGTAGAGGTGATTGCAGCATGTCACACCAGAAAAATAATTTGTTGTGCATTAATTAGAGCATCTCCAAAATTGGATCTTCTTTCAGAGAGAATTTTCAAAATGGTTATCCCTCATTTGGAATTTTTGACCTTATCAAACAGTTTTGTTATGGTAAGATGAAATGAGTGCTTTTTGACTTCAATGTTCTGATGCTTCGAATGATTTAAAATGTTATTTTTCTGCTGCCATTATTAATTTCTCACGTGATTTCAATGAAAGCAGTGTATTTGCATAGGCTGTCTTTGCTTTTATCGATGTTCTGTAGGAGAAAGCTCTTCTGTCAGAAGATTACTGGCTAAGCTACATTGACCACAGGAACAGTACTCTGAATCCTAACCTTATTATTTATACTTAATTTTAATTTAAAAATGCTTAGTTGCCTATCCAAGATTAGCAGTCTGCTGTGCCTTCAGTAGAAATAATCGCCTCCTGGAAGCATCTGTTATCGAAGTAAATGAAACGGGGAAAGAATGAGGAGTAGGAAGCAGCATTTTTAGAGACTTTGTGAGGGATAGGATCAGCCCTAGTCTGTGTCATGTGCAAGCTCACAAAGGCAGCATAGGGCAGAGGCAGAATACCTGCCTTCTAAGACCTAATCCTGAACCAAATTCCAAGTTTCAGGGGACCAAAATTCTGCTTGATGTATTAATACTGAAAGTGTTAGTATGAAGTGAACCTTCACCAAGGTGTTCATGTTACAAAAGACTTTTCATCTTATGTAATTAATTCCAGATTTGCTCAATTTTCTTCTGTTCCCTGATTTGGCTGCAAGATCACAACTAAGGCAACAAATTGCACGTTGCCGCTGCTCAAACTAATGATGGCAACAAATAATTATGAGTAATTGGTAATCAGAGATATATGTAATCATGTTAAGCAATTTTGAATCACGGAAAATACTTAAAAATGGAATCTTCATATGGATAATTTATTAATAGAGGAGGACAAAGTTAGTAACATTAGGCTGGAATTTCTGAGGATGCCTGAATGGGTATTTAGATCCCACTGAAATTCAATAAGAGATCAACACCTTTTCCCTTCCCACCCTTTTCCTTTATAAAGATCCCATTGCTTAAGTTTGTGCTATTTATGCTTTGTCTGTGTCTGCTTTTAGTGCTGATCCCATAAACAAACTGTTGGCTACAATAAGTTACTCCTCAAAATGCTTAAATTCTCAGAAACCATCAATCACGCAGTTCAACAGACACAGGGAGACTGGTATATTCACACCAGAATTTGCTAAATGAACTATGGAGCTTATCTTACTTGGAGCACTTTGGTATCTTCAGCAAAAAGTATACGGATGTAAAACCAGAGCGTTATTTTTAGTATCGCACATCTCTGTTTTCTAAGAGTTACTTGACTGCTCCAGCAAGTGCCCTATGCCAATTAGAAACATTTTTTTCCTACAGTTACTGTAGTCATTTGATCTGCTGCCATAGTCAGTGGTTTTCTATTGATTTGTCTTCAGGATGAGGAATTTGCAGGTTGCACTGTAAAACAACTTTGAGACTGTTCTGACGATCAGAACAACAAGGCTAACGTGCCTTGTTGCTTGTACGAGCAGTGCAAAGAACTTTTCTTTGGGTGGGATTTTTGCTGTTCCTCTAAAATGGTGCAGAATCAGGCCCAGGAGGAGTGATCTCTTAAAGTTAAGCATGTGCTTAAGTGCTTTGCTGGATCACTGCCTTGATCTATTGATGTTCTTGGTGTAATTTGCAGGAGCTATAATTGCCTTCCCACACTTTTAGTGGCTGCACAGCATTAAATCTCCACTGACTGTCCTCTTGGAGTTGGTGCATCACCACTACCTCTCAGAAATGCTCCCTAATGCTTTGAAGGTTACTGTAGAATAAGATGTGTTGTTTGACGAGGAATCAAATGAAATCTTTCTCTGGCTGCTAATACCTCTGGTGGCAAAGGAACGGGTGAAAAGTTTTGTCGATCAGTCTCACCATCCTTTTCAGGATGAATCAGCACAGCCTTTTACTAGGAAAGCCATAGAGAGCACAGGTAATGAAACTAAGTCTCTTTAGCTTGATTTCTTGAAGGGTTATGGATTGGGATTTTTTTGCTACTTTTTTTTTTTTTTAAGAAAAACAACAAACGAGTTCATTTCAGTCTAGCTATTAAAAAGCAGAACATTCAGACTCTTGCCTGGGGACGGAGCAAGTGATGAATCACTCCCCAACAAGTTTGAGATCGTGATCAAACAGCAAGAACTATAAGGACACACCGCCGTTGGTCAGGCACCAGCTCAGGGTACGGAGCTCTGCACGAGGAAGGATCCCTGAATTAGGCACACACACAGCACTGGGTTCTCCTGACAACAGCAGAAAAACAGCCCAGCTCTTGAGCTTCATTAGACTCAAAGCTGGCTCTACATGTTTAGCATTCCGTTCATATAAAGGCTGCAGTTTTTTCCTGCAAGGAAACTTCTAGTCTGCATTCTTTTGCATTTCATGTAGATATTTGCACCATTGCACAGTGCATATAAATGGCACTATTTTCAAAGGGGAAAGTGTGACGCTAACATTGTCCTGGAAGTTTAGTAGCTGCAGAGATACTGGTAGGTAGTCCAGCAGCTGCCTTTTCTTTAATACAGGAGTCCTAGTAATCTAATAACAACGTTAAAGCTTTAAATAATGCTAGACTTTATCTGAGGAATGTGAATAGTGGCTTAAGTGATGTAACTGGAGTCAGTTGAATCAATCTCATGTAAAATACAAGTAGAATCAGTTGTTCTGTAACTTTGGTATTTCTTTCAGTGCTGCAGTGGGTGTCTTATTAGCATCTAGTGGTGAAGGGAGGTACTGTGCTAGGTAAATAAACCGGGCACTGATCTCCTGTTAGCAGATAAATAGCATGCTAAACAAAAATTGTTGGCATTTTATGAAGGAAACTTACTTAAATTATGAATGATTGTAAGGCTATTACAGGCAGCAGTGTTATAAATTAAACAGATGTTAGCCGCCTCTCTTCTGCTTTCTCTGTATTCTGTACAGAAACCAGGCTTTCAGGAGGGGAAATTGCGCACTTCTTGGCAAAACATAATTATTAGAAGAATTTTCATTACCAAATGAAATTGTAATCAATCATCCTGGCAGAGTGGTATTTTCCTTTAATCTGTACCCAGAGTAAGAGCTGTAAGAGAGTTGAGTATTTCTATACAGCTTTTATTGAGTGCATTTCAATGGTATATTAATTAAGATCACTGAGAGGTCTGTCATTCGCTTGCTTCTCCCAGCTTCTCCCTAAAAGCAGTGATGTACACAGCAAAGTGTTTTCTGTTCATCTCTTTTTGTTGTTGTTTTGGTTTTTTGGGGTTTTTTTGTTGGTTTTTTTTTTAAAGGAAGGTCAAAAAAGCATACCTTTTACTTGGAGCAACAGATGCAGAGGTTATTGCAGTCCTCAGTTCCCATGGGATTGTGTGAACAAACTGTTTGAAATTCATTCCCAAACCAGCCCCAGTGAAGCGCTCTTTGCGCAGAGGAGCTGCAAGCTATCTTGAGACACTAGAGCAGAAAGAGCTATCTGCAGCTGAAAGTGAGAGATGGCCTGACTAGAAAGCAAACGGTAAATATATAGGGGGATATTTTTCTCTACACATTGAGATTTTCTTGCACTAATGAAACCGATCATAGCTATGAAGAAGGAAGGGAAAAAGAAGAACCTGCTGGTCATAACCATGTAATCGCTGAATATAGCAATCTAATAGATAAGTAACCATTATTTTCTCTTTCATATAGAGGTAGACTGCTGTTAAGTTTAATTTCAGAATTCACTGTACTTTTTAAATTTCAAGCATATTTCACGGTGGTATATGCTAAGGAAGGGTTGAAAAACCTCAACAAACAAAAGCAAGTCTCCTAAAAAAAGGGGGGGGAGAGGGAGGAAGGTCAGGAAAAGAAATGGAGTGGGCTTGATGTTTCCTGAAATGAAAAGAAAATGCAGCAGAAACTGGATGAAGCAATTTTAGCTTTGGTTTTGAGATTAAGGAGCCCGTATGGGTAACCCATTATATTCAACTACTGCTGCTGCATCAGCCGATTTTCTGCTTGCTGTGCCCGAGTATAGGTTTCCCATTCGAAGAAATACACTTCCAACTTTCCTTGCAATTTCTTGGAATTAATAGCCAACTTGGTAACTTTTGTAGTAGCACAGTGTGTGCAGCTGTGCTTCAGGTAATCCATTACTGTGCTGTAATTTTTGTCATTTTTGTTTGCTTGATTTTTTTGTTTGTTTTTAATGGAAAGAAGGAAGCTCTTCATTTTAAAAAGGGGAATTAATACTTACTTGTGGGAGGCAGCTTCCTTGAAAATGAATATTTATAGCATGCTTTATACATAGAAACTAGGAAGTTGGAGAATCTTTAATTTATGAAGCCTTCCTGATACCATTTAGTATAGAAGGAAGAAGGAGCTTAGATGTTAGACTGTTTCGAGTTTCTTTTGGTGCTTGAACCCTGATTGGGAAGCATGGAAATTAATTCCATGGTTATCGCCTTGAATTCACAATGTTTGCTGTACACATTAGATGTTTGGCTGAGTGGCTGGACTCCCAAACCAGGGAGGCAGGTGCATAAGTGGCTGGGCTATCAGATTGGCAATCAGGAGACTTGGATATATCTCTACTTCCATCAGCTGCTTTTTATGTGACCTTGGCATGTTAATTCATCTCTGTTTCTCCAGCCTGTCTGTTAAAATATCAGTGTATATATTAGACCAATAACAGCTGTTCATGTTACAGCGTGTACAATGGTTACTGAACTGGAGCTTAGATTTTGCACGGGGCCTCCAGCCACCCGTGTCAGGAAACAATTTCCAATGAAATTCCTCACAATGACTTCTGCCCTCATAGCTCCTGCTGGAAAAGACAAAATTTGTACTTAGGTGCTATAAGACAAATTCTCAAGTAATTCAAAGTGCCACTTTTCCTTACATGAGGGTTGCATCTGGGCAACTCATAGTTTTCCAAATGCTCAGCTAGTAGAATCTGGTTTGTTGTCCAGTGGAGTCTCTGGAACTGCATCAGTTTACACCAGCTCATGCTTTGGCCCAACACTTATTCTTCTGAGACTGAGAAGCTGAAAAAACATTGGTATGGCCAGGCTTTCTTTGTATCTCTACTTTCCAGCTTCTTATTTCTGTCCCCTTCAACCGCTGATAAATTAGTAAATGTTCCTCCAGGCTGAGGTGGTGGGAAAGTCATGCTCTGCCATGTTTCTTTTGTTTTGTTTATTGTGGGATAAGGAAGCAGAAAAATGAATAGGTGATTTCCCCTCACCATCTCTGAAAAGGAAGAAGAGTTCCATTCTCTGCCCTGATGAAACTGAAAACAAATACTTGGTTTCTTTTCTTCTGATCTGGAGTTTGATTTCTGTATCGTCAACTGGTAACGTATATGTAGAAATGGTATAAAATTTTCAAAGGTTTGAGGAGGAGAATGCTAGAAGGTAAAAATTTATCTAATGTTAGGGATATACTATAGATTTGATGAGTGTAACAACATCTATGTGTTTTTTAGAGGTTTGGAAATCTTTTGAACATTTGAATGAGACAAGGTATAAATAATAATGTCTGATTGCCCTGCATCAAATTTTTAGTTGGACAGTTAAAAAAATAATAATAATCCAGTTATCGTTCCCATCTGATGAACAGAAATAAGGCCAGGAAATCTGTTTCCTATTCAGCCCTATTTGCAGAAGAGTTGTCTGTGTTGTTTGTGTGCCTTTACCAGCCCTGCAGCTCCTCTGTGGCATCCTATGCACTCAGCAGTGTACCTTGGCAAAGCTCTACTGATTTCAGTGCTGAAGATGCTTGCCCTAGGAAGCCACTAGGCAGAAGTACATATTTTACAGCTCATAAACTGAGGGGATTGTATGGCTCCAAGGACTGATAATAGGATGCAGCCCCATTCATTCTCCCATCACTGGCTGGAATTTAGCCCAGGCAGGGATGAGGTACAATACATTGGCAGGGGCAGCATGAGAAAGCTGGGACCAGTGATGCTCATGCTGTACCTGCTTTGCAAATAAACAACACACATATTTCCCACTCTGCCAGCTCAACACCTTCAACAGCTGCACACAGGAAATAATCTGGAAATTGTCTGCATTTTATAGGCATTAGGCCTACAATAAGAGCTAGAAGTTTTGGATCCAGCCCTGTATTTTGAGCAAAACAACATTTGCAGCATGGTTTGGGGAGAAGATGCTGCCTTTCTGGAAGATCTTTATGCATACGTGGGAGAGAGCTGACTTAGTCACAAGGTTCCCTTTGTCATACAAACTGGCACAGTTATGCTGATGCTTGTGAGAGGGTTCTGTACTTCTGTTAACAGAGGAAGAAAGCAGGAATGAGTGAGAGTGCATGGTAGCTTTATTCACACTGCTTTCTCTAGCTGCAGATGTGTTGGTTGAAGAGACTAAGGCCCCTTATGCACCTCCAGGATCTCTTGCCATTTTCCTACCTGACATGTTTGGTCAAGTACCTGTTGTTTAACTGTTCTTTCTTTAAACCCATTCTAGTCTAAATGAGCTGAATTAGCTGAAAGAGGTTTAAATACCAGGTTTGTTAGTCTAGATACTTGACTGAAAAAGGCCTTGTGTGTTACACAAATGTAGCAAATCAAAGTAGGATTTGATAAGTGGGAGTAATGGATGGCTGGAAGAAGACGGGGTCAATAGCCACCGAGTCACCATTTCAACCCAGCTGTGCTCCCAGGAGAGAGCAGATGCTCAGGTCTACGAGCAGCTGTTCTGCAGTATCCTCAGATGTTTCTTACAAGGTGAAGAGAAAGTTCTTCTGATGCCAAAGGGCGCTAAGGGGTCTGTTAACCCCGTGCTTGTACAAATCACTCATACTAGGGCAAAGTGGGTGTGAAGTGCTTGTGGCTATTTTGTACTTCTTGCATAGATGTTTTCACTCCAAGTGAGGCAAAAGCACAAATGGTGTCTTGTTGACCAATACATTTTTTGTGTCCAGCTGAGAAGCAAGGTGGCAGCAGCAGCTAAATGTTCATTTGTCAGTGGATAAAGGTTGGAATTTTTTCTCTTTTCTGTGCCTGCAGAACTTCCAACGAACCATAAAAAGTTCAGGGGTGTCAGAGTAAAGATCTATGCTCTAATCAAGAGGGATGTCTCCTCAGAGCTCTATTAGTTGCCAAGAAACTACTTTTGCAAAAGTGGAAATCTCTAACCACTGCTAAAATAATTGACTGGATGGACACAGGGTGACCTAGCCGTTCTCAGAAAGATTTCCTGGAACAGATGCTGAGATACCACGGTAAGGAGTGTGATGTAAATACATAGACAGATATTGCCAACAAAATGGGGAGTCTAATTGGATTTAAATCCTTCTTGTATAGGAAAAGTAGCATAGATTCCTGGCTAACTGAATAGCTATTGAGGAGTGTGGGTCCAGCAACTTAGGCTTTTCTACTCTGGCTCTGGGCTGTAATGTTAGCAATTAATTCTCCTCACTTTTCAAGAGGGGAGTCTCATACTGTCTCGATCTTGTCTGTTTGGACTATAAATTCTTCAGTGCCTGTCTTTTATTAGGCATTTACAAGGCAGGGTGGACCTACCTCACCTCATGTCATACAAATCACGCTGACATGTATCAAAACTGATCCTTGCCATTTCAACAACTTTTGTGCACGCTTTGCTTCCTTTCGTAAATGCAGGTGGTTAGCCAGCTCTCCTTCAGTGTGCTTAGCTGCCTACAGTACTTGGGTTGACGGGTGCACTTCGTGCTCACTTAATGCATATACAAGGACTGTGTGTGCACATGAGCAAAAGTTTAGTTCATGTACTGCAAAACAGTATATGTGGAGATCCCATATACCGTAGATCTCGGATCAACAGACAGGAATAGAAAGTGGTGCTAGACTTTGGTATTTGGGGGTTTCTGTATGTATTTGTGTAGTATGGCAAACCAGCTCATTGTAGCTCTTTCAAACTCACTTGTTTGAAACTCCATGGAGTTACATCAGCTGAGAGTCTCATCTGGTATTGAGGGTCTCATAAGCAGCTGCAGCCTTGGAACTTGAAATAGAAAAATATTTGGGAGAGAATTCTCTGGGGTAAAGGTTTTGATCTAGGTCTTGGATTAACGAATTCCACCATTCCTGCCTAGTTGGCACTCATTTTGAGTGAAGGATTTGTTTATTTCTGAAGGATATAGCTGCATCTAAGAGAATCTGCAATTCTATATTGACTTTGTAAACCTAGAGCTGGAAAGCATAGACACACTGCTGGTTAATATTTCTTGCCTTTTCAATGTGTAACTTCTTCTTTACTATTCTTATATACAGAAGCTTAAAATGTATCCGATCGCTATCAAAACAGACAGATCATTCAAAATCTTTTCAGTCCTGTGATTTTTGGGAATCTGGAGTTTGGAGATTTAATAGTTTTTCTCTGGAGTGTCTCTTGTCATCCCTCAGCTGCTGCTGCTGTCATGCTGATCTCTTGCCCTCAACTTTGTGGTGTATGAGGCCCCATTTTTTAAAAAGCAAAAGCAATTTTACTGTAGTCTCCATGATTTAAAGCTTTGTTCCATGCTAAAACACAAAAAACTTCTGAAGATTTAGATGCTGTACCAGCTTTTACAACAAGGAGAATTTAGGCTCGTGCTTCCCTTAGACTGTTGTTGTTGTTGGCCAAAGTTGTGTGAGAAGTTTTCTTCAGTGAAGAAACGTGCTTGGCTGGAAACGGCCAGAGCTATCGCAGGACAAAGGGTCTGCCCATACCACAGAGGCTCTTCTCCAGCATCATGTGTATGTAGCTGCTGAGCCAGGAACAGCACATAACATAAAGCCTCAGTCCAAGGTCTTTGGTGTCTGGATGAGGTGTCTTCTTATAGTCAAATCCACTTCTGTGATATATTTTAGTGCCACAGAAAAAGCAGTCAGAAATGATCTAAAAGTCTAGCAATCTAAATGTGAACACAGATAACCTGCCCCTGTACCATTGAAAGTTTTGCATGGTAATAAAAATTAGCTTAGGAGAATTACTAAGTAATTTCAAGTACCATAAAGTAGCTGCTGGGAATAAAAAGTGTCGTAACTGCTAAGCCTCAGCCCAGCTTCTGCAGGAATCAGTTATTATCATTAATTATCACTCTGTTTTATAGTTATTGCCTGTAATTTCAGACTTTAAATACTCTAAAGCATAAACAATGCTAATTTAATTACGGTGTGAGAGTTGTTGAAATTTGCATGCAGAGGAAGAAACCATTAATAAAGTTTATTCAGAGAGAAACTTAAAATAATAATTAGCATTTTTCGGCATTTCTAGTGTAATGGAATTAACCATCCTTTCTTAGCTTGGGCCCCAACTATTTATAGAAAACAGGCAGCACAAGCTGTATTAATCATTTAGAGATACAGAAGGCTAGAGAGCGCCACATGATCTGTCTGTGCTGAGCAGCCACGAAAAACATTCCCCCGGTATAAACTCCTTACATCAAGTTCACTCACCTGTTTCTGCCTAAGTACACTGTTGGAAGAACCGTTTTGAGCTTTGGGAAAATCCAGATCTTGATCCTGTTGTTGAAAGTATTTTCACATAAATGTGAATCGTGCCCCCAAGGCAAAGGCAGGAAATTAAAATCGCATTTCCTTAGATTTATTCCATTGTTTTCCTTAATTTGATACTCATCTCCTGTCCTCTGTCAGGAACCACTTCTCTAACTCTTGTTTCATCTTTGTCAGCGTGATGGTCACTTATGTCTATTTTAAGCCATTAATAAAGAGGTTAAGTAGCATAGGACAGTGAGCAAATCACCACAGTGTTCTGCTGGAAACACAAACATTTGGCAAGAAGTTATCGTTTGCACATCTCTGTTACAGTGTGAAGCCTGTTTATATACAAAAAATCTCTTTAATGTGTGTCTTTATAATTTAACATCATTCTAATTTATGAAGTGGTCATGCAGTGCCAAATTTATTACTAATGTCTGCATCTTATATCAACACTTTGCTTTTGTCATCCGTTCCTATACTCCTGTAAAATCAGCAAATTGATTGATGAGGCCGATATTCCATAACTGGGTATGACTGACATTTAGAATATTACCTTTTTTAATCAAAACCCTTATTAGCTGTTCTAATAGCTATTGCCCAGACTGACAAGATCATCCCACTTAACCTTTTTAAGATACTGCGACAACACTGTTTCTTTACTTTCTCTGGACTTCTTTGATTTCACAGGATATGCTAAAAGCTGCTATTTTGCATCTAGTAAGATTCTGGGCCACCTCTCTTAACTCTTACATACACATTATCTAGGTCTCAATTTTAAAATGCTTAATTTTTGAGACTGCTGATTCATATTATCCCTATTTACTGCTGGAACAGGATGTAGTTAAAGCTTCTCCTAGACTAGTTTGGAAGCGTCCTAAAGGTGTTTCCTGTGTATGTACAGCTGAACATAGGCACCTCCACTTGCTCAATCTTTAACCCAATAAAAGTGCTCTGTTTCATGCCCAATGCCTCAAAAAATCATGGTCTTCCAAACAACCCTGTTCCTGGAATGGAACAAAGGAGTTTGCTGCAACATTTTGATAACTCAGCTTGTGAGGAGGAGCTGGTTCCTTAAGTCATAAATTGTCTTATACACGTAGCTTTATCTCAGAGAGTAAAAGGCTTTTATGAATACGATAGGAGGTAGAATGTGGGCTGGCTATAACCAGTAGGTTAAACACAGAATGGACAGTTCAGGGGAACTCGTGGGTTTTACGTAGCTAGCTTTTACATCCTTTTGTTTGTTTCTTTGTTTTTCTTTTTTCTTTAACCTAGTTCTCAAAGCACGTCATAGAACAGAACAATGTCATTGCCTACAGATAAGTAAAACTATTGGGACTAGAATCCCCAACTCTGAAATCTGCCCCTCTTTACATTAGACCACACTCATAATCATTTGCGTTGCCAGTGTTTGGGAGGAGTATAAATCACAGCTCTAGCAAACGACTTCTGGATCCCTACTGATACTACTTTATCACTCTGCCATCATACTGAAGTCTAATGGACCTAAACACAGAGTATATGTGTTTTAGTCCTGCCTTCAGTGTGTGACCACCGTTCTTTACAGCAGAGGATTTCTGCCATGCTCATTTTCGTAATGATATTTGTATGGCTAAAAATAAATCAACATGTGGCAAATAGGTTTCTCTCTGAACAGATTACAGCCCAAATGGCAGATTAGACAGAGCTTCTGGTTTTGCATTTCTTAAGTCTGAAAGAAGTCAGCATGCCTCTTGGACTTCATCAGGCATGCTTTCTTCCCTAATGAAGGTTATATAGTTAGCATTCCAGAATGTTTCACATAGAGATAAGAGGATACTTCCTGTTGAATTTTACAACCCGTTGGTTGTCCAGAAGAGGCAAGCACAATAATGATCACTTCTAATAATTCAATATGATATCGTATTGCCTTGTGTGCATATAATGTTTAAATATATAATAACAACGTATAATATTTTTAAAATTTTGCATATACATAAATCATTATATAATAATGTTTAATTTAATAACACAATCCTTAGTACTTTTCATTTATTTTCATCTCCGTAGCATCAAAAGAATCTTGTTACACAGCACTCCTTATCAGAAGATGATCAAGTTGGGTCATAACTTGAATTACCTACTTCTGAACAACGTAGTGTCAGTCTTTTTCTTGTAGATATTTCCAAGATAATTTTCACCTCTGCAACTAATTTTGTGTCAAAGCTTGTACATGCATATGATACCTAATGGCTTTTGAATGGAAATGAGCTTTAAGTGGCTATTAACAGAAATTGGCTTTGAACCTATAATCTGCAGATAAAAGACCCCTTGAGCTGTCCAGGTCTTACAAGCATACTTTTTTCCTCAATACAGAGAAAGATAGTTATAAACTTTAAAGTACCATTATTAGCCTTATTTTTCTTTCATTCTTGTTTATACCTTCTGTTTCCAAGCTTATGTGGCTGACTGGTCTCACTTCATATCAAAAGAAGTTTGATAGGACTATGTTCAGGAGACCTGTCTGGCTACAGGCCGTTGGAGTGATGCTTTGATTTCTACCTGGGAACTGCGTAGAGGTTGTCTGTGTAGGTTCCCACCTCATTGGGCATAGTCAATGTTGAAGAGAAAACAACTGTTTCTGTTGCATCGGTGTCTGGTTTGGAAACCGCCAGGAAACTAGGCGGTTTTTACAAGTGCCTCTTCCCAACCTTGTTTTGAGAAGGATTTGTGCGTTGCGTGGGCCCTTAGCTAACTTCTGCAGCATTTCAACTGGAAACTGTAGCGGTGTCTGTGGGTACGTTTCTGCTCTTCCCTTTCTGTCCAGCTTCACATGGGGTGAAGCTTGGCTCTGCATGTGCCATCATGACAATTCAGGTTCAAGACTGCAAAGAACACACTAATTCAACTCAGCAAAGCAGATGCAAATGCTTAACTTGAAGATACATCCTTAAATCTATGCCGGGGTGTTTCTCTGGTTCAGGTTGCTTTTTGTATTGCAAGACTGGGAGCCCGAGGACAGCATTCTGGATTAATTCATGCCAACAATGAACTTCCATGTTGCAGAGGCTTTTATGTTCTGACCTCTCTGCCCAGGGTAGGAGTTTCACCCTATACCAGAACATTTATTCCTACAAATACATATTGAGCATCTGTTTATAAATATGCTGCAAGGCTGAATTTGAAAACAAAAGGACATCTGTGTACTTGTAAGTGTTTAGCAGACACTGAACTGACTGCGGAATCACCATCGCTGCATGACACAGCATTCAGCTGCAAGGCTCGCTGTGCCCCAACTGCGTTGAGGCAGGCAAGCAGGTCTGGCTATGCAGCGTGAGCTCAAATGCTTTTCTGAGCAGAGCTTTCTGTTCTTGCTCCTCTGTGAAAATGCTCGTTCCTTAATTCCACTTGACTGGAGGGGACCTGTAGGTGGCCTTCTTTATAAAGTGGTATTGATCTTTACTAATCACGTGTGGCTAAATCATCTTTCTGAAAGCTGTAGCACATAGGCTTGGATTGCTGACATGCATTTCTTGCAGACCTGCGAGGCTGACAAATGAGGGAAAGTTGCTGGTGTCACACCAGCTGACAAGATCAAGGTGTCATTTTGGTGCCAAATGGTTTTTTTGGTTTTACTTTTTTTTTTTTTGAGGAAGGCAGGATGATTGCAAAGAAAGATCAAGCAGCCGATGTTTATTATTTGTGTTTCTGCAGTAAAAACTGAGTTGCCAAATTCGAGTGAGGGACAGAACTTCCCTGGAAATTAATATAGAAATTGGTTTTTGGGTGTCAGGTCTGTCTAGCTTCCTGTCATATTTTTTCTGTTGTCATATAGTGTTAGGTGTTTAGTTAGTGCTTGGTAGGTAGGCAGTGTTACGTATAAACTGTGGTCATGACAGCTATTAATGTGATGATGGACCAATATTTGTGTTTCAATGTTCAATATATTTTAAGAATAAATGCTTGCCTACTTTTTTTACTACTATGGTATTATGCCTTGGATCCTTTATTCATACTTCAGGTCCTCTGTTAATCTGGTTTCATTTCCATTCCTTTTGTCATAAGGGGAAATGCTGCCTTGCTTACAAGATGATGACTTTCCGTGGTGATGTGTGTATTGCTGCACCTGCTGCTCAAATCTAGAATATTCCAAACTACTCATGGCCTGTCAGGCTTTGCTGACGTGACAGAAATTAGATTTATTCAGTCTGTTACTTCCAGAAGTAGCCAGGTCAATTAGTATTACACTTGTCACAAGAAAAAAAATCTACAATTCATTAATACTTTACCCTGAATGGGGGAGAGGAGGTATGTGTGGGTATGATACTGTGTAATTTTCAGTACTACTTAATAGCTTAAGCAAAACATAGCAAAAACTGCTTAGGTGTAGGAACAAATGCTTTAGGATGTCAATTCTTTAATAGGAATTTCACTATCCTTTGTTTATTCTTCGTGCTTTCTTTTAGTATGTTGTTTAAGTGATTAGGACTCAGTTTTTAGCATGTTCATGTATTATGATTAATAAGGTACATAACCTCCAAGATGCATTTAAGAACAAACAAAAGACAGCAAATGGAATATAGATGTCTTTATGCCTTGTGGTACTCTACGGCCAAATCCAATATGGGATTTGGTTATCTGCATGTCAGCTTTCCTCTTAAGGAAAGATAAGTATTTCAGAAAGGAGAAGCTGCCTACAGCTGTAGGAAATAACAAAAACAAAATTCCTGTGCTTTTCAAGCACTTTTGAGCATGAGTTGAGGCTGTAAGAGAGGTCTGTATGCATATGGGACGTAGGAGCATCTGGGTGCACCACAGAGCCTGACAGAAAAGACTGGGGAGAAAAGGGGAGCGAATGGGAACTTCTTAAACTGACTTGGCTGACGAAGGCAACCCACTGTGTAACCGAATCCTGTGGTAATTTGCACAAGGTTAACTAGATAGGCTAAAATATGCTGAGGGAACTGAATGTCCATCTTAATTTCAAATCACTAAGTAGGCTTTAAGCACAAAGCTGTATTTTTAGTCTAGAATAGTATGAAAAATCAACGGAGTGTTTTTAATCACTGGGATGAATACACAGAAATTCTGTACTTAGAGGTATTAGTCAAAAGTTACTACTATCTAGCAGAAAGCGAGCTTGATAGAAACATGGGATAGGTCTCTAGTTTGTTACGTCTTTCATTAATCATTTTACCAGGTCCTTCACACGCAATACAATGTCAGTGTAACCATAACGATGTAAATGTGGCTATGCAAATTCCCAAGACCCTTATTATCAAATTCATTAGAGCTGTCCAGCCACTGTACAAATGGTCCTGTTTGATCTTCAGATACTCTTAGATAGTTGCATAAATTTTTCTACTTAGAAATATTGCAGAAATCCAACCTTGTCCCCAGAATGTGGCCTGGTTTTATGTTATCTGCTTTATGCAATATTTCATGCTGTCTTCCCAAAATTAATACTTCAACGTGGTTTTTATCCTTACCAAAAAAAGAAAAATCAATGTAAGAGCCCACAGTAGTCAAACCGCTGGCAATAAAGCAGAATATACACATTTTGGAGAGAGAAGACTGTCAATAAGAAAATTGATTTTTGTTTCGGATTGGCAATAACCACAACAAATTACCAAATTATGAATAGCCCATTAGGGGTTTTTTTGCCTTTCCTTTCTCATGACATCTCTTGACTCTGTCTCTCGCTCAAGCTAATTGTGTGAACAAGTATGTCAAAGGAGCACTGAAACCATAGGTTATCAAGTAACAAAAAATGTTCTGATTTAAAGACATACATGCTTACTTTTGTGCTTTAAAAAATTTTTAAAAAGACTTTTTTGTTCAAAACTGCCAAATATCTGCAATTTTTTTTAGTCAACTTCTGTTAAGAATATTGAAAGGCCCAGTTATTTTGGAAGAAAAATGTTTGAAGCATTTTTTTCCAACCTATCAGCTGCTAGAAACAAGGTTTTCTAATTAGCTGAACTAGTCAGTGTAGAAAAAGGTGGGAGGAAAAAAGCTGAACTACCTAGACTGTGATCCGGCATAACTCTGTAGCTTTCCACTTACTGAAATCCCATCTGAGCTTGGTTTGTAATGTGGCAGTTGCAGGTGGCGAGTCGCATTAATATGAAACCTTGGTGGTGAACATTATATAAAGTTGCACGATACAGAAAGCCCAACTCTTGGAGATGGGTGGTGAAGAAATGCCCCGAAAGCTTGCAGAGCCATTGCGCCAGCTGCACTCACACCCCCGTGAGCCCGTGCCCTCTCCTTGCACTGCACTGTCTGCTCCCCTCTTACTTGTCGGAGTGGGTTAAGTATTTTTCTGTCCTGTAGAAGCACAGCCGCAATCCAGCCAGGCTTTGGTATGTGTCTGTTATGGGGAGGAATCTTTTTCCAAAGGGTAACTCAAGCAAGCAGTCTAGTTTCTTTCACATTTTATGAAATATTGCTGACTAGTAATTGTAATCCAAAGGTGATTAAAGGCAATGAAAAGAGTGCTTGTTGATTTTCCTACAGAAAAATCTCTTTCCCCATAAAATTTTAGAATTGTTTCTTCAGAGCCTTATTAATTTTATGAGAAATACTTTAGGTTTGTTTTTTGGGGTTTGGGGTTTTTTTTTATTTCCTTTAAGTCCTGTAGAACTCATCCACCTGGGGCAGAACACAGACCATGACACCTGCACACAGAGAAATCTAGAGAGCTCTTACAAAAGAGTTCCCTTCCGAACACTAATTCCCCTGATCAATAAAGACAATAAAAATAAGAAACAGAGAGAGTTAATATCCTCCCTTTCCTTTTACTTTTTTCCCCGATTGCAACAAGCCTGGATACTTGAAACATGAATACCTGGCTCTTCGTTTTTAGGAGACAGTTTAAGCCTGGATAGCAAATCATTTCACTTGCCCAAAAACTGACAGTGCCAGGAAGTTCCCAGGAGTGCCACAGCTTGGAGAGCTGGCTTTAATATGTGGAGCAGTGATGAAACAAAGCTCAGGATACTGCATCTTTTAAAACAACAACATTCCCTGGGTTAGAAGCCTGTATCCACTCTCTTTCAGGAGGAATCTTCCTTTTTTTCGGTGCTTTTTTTTTTTCTTTCAAAAAGTGAAAAGCACTTGCTCAAAGCCATTTCCTACCTGTACCCCTACTGTATTATTACTATTACTTGCTGTTATGCAGAAAGGCTTCTTTGTGCTCAGTGCTATACAAACACAGAGGGAAGATTGGACCCCTGGACAAAGAAGTACCCCAAAAAGCCCTACACATACCATCCCAAGCAAAGAAGTTGATGTTTAAATGCAGTCGACGTAGAGAATTATTTATGCCTATGGCTACATCTTCTGCATATGTCAGAGTTTATCTTTTTTTATAGGGAAATGAGTAGGAAGTAGATGCAGATGACAGAACGGTTTGTTTACATAGCCCTAAAGAAACTTCTAGAGTGGGAAATGAGTAAATTCCGTGTTAAATCGCTCAGCTAGAGAGTTGCCCAGTTTTCTGTTTTGCCAGTGTTTCCTTACGTCTGCTCCTACAGGGCTTGCATTGCGGGGTGCGTTGCAACACGGCCAGCTCTGCTGCTTCCCTGGTTTTGACACTTCTTAGAGTTCACAACCCTCATCTTTACTCTGTACCAAAGCTTCCTTTCCTCTGCACAAAATTCAAATTTTGTGGCTGGTCCACGTTTACATCTTGCTTGAGGAGTCCGGATTTGGTCAGGGCATGCTCCTTGTGTCCTGTATGACACTGAACTCGTCGTATGCCTGAATTAGCAATGGAAGGGGACAAATGGGAAACCATTCTGCCGTACGCTGCAGGAAGCTTCCCCTGTTTGTGGTGTGGGCTGAGATGATGGCTTTGCTGCTGCTTCTTCACTCCCCCTAAACTGGGGCGTTCCCACAGGTGACCTGGAGAGAAGCTCACCTGAGTGCAACAGTTCCTGGTCCAGCAGAGAGGGACAGGGTCACATCTGGAAACGTGATACGTGTTTAACTTTCTCTTTTGAGCATTTTTTTCCCTTTGTATCTGGAACAAAGGGCAGGTTGTCTGGTGTGTGTGAAGATGAAGATGACTTTTTAGGTTTTTTTTTTTTAAATTATATTTTCCATCTAACCTTATATTTCTTGGACAAGCAGGCTTCCCTGTGCTCTGGTTTTCGTTTTGGCCTACATCCTGGGCATAAAGCTAAAGACTTTTGTTCATAGGAATTTTGCTTGAGGTCTTTGTTTAGGCCATTTTTCCCTATATGCTGCTCACACATCCCGTGTGAAGCACTGTGACCTGTCTTAATACAACACTGAGCCTGAGTATAGTAGAAAGGAAATTTCTGCAGTTCCAGTTTTCAAGCTGTAAGAGGGCATTTGAAGTTGCAATGAGCTTTTATTGAAAGACTCCATAAAATGGAGCCCAGCATGCTGAACGTACCAAAATATTAGTTTAACTGCCTGTTTACAGTCTCCACCATAAAAGAAAAAATATAGTCTATAAAAAGACCTCCTGAAGCAACATTTAGAATAGTGGAGGAAGGAAAGTATTGTTTAAACAGGTGCCGTAAATTTAATAAGGTAACATTATTGCCACCCAGGATTTTATTGATTATATCTTTTCAAGTTACTTATCTAGAAAGTTATTGTGTCTGTTTCCACTCTTATTTAACCATGATTTCCAAAAAGAAGTTACTAATGAGCTATTATCTGAGAAGTGAAGGGGAAAGTGATTTAAATGAAATGAAGCATCAAAGGCAAACACATATCATGATAACGTCATCTTTGTCTTTTTTTTTTTTTAATATTCTAATGAAGAAAAATTTAGAGAGGAACCAGCTTTTGGGACAAAACTGTGCTATTTTTTTTTTTCAGTTGCAGCACAGTGGTTTCAGTTTTCTACTGGGTGATATATGCCCTCCAGCTTCCCTTTTCCCTTTCTCCCTCCACTTCCAAGCCCTCCCAGTTCCCTTGATGAATCTTTGCCTTGGAGGAAGAACACAGTATTTCCAGGCAAAGCGATGCTGGGGTTGCTGTCCACTCTTCAGATGACAGGAGAGTGTTAATTTGCCTTAGTTTGCACATCCAGTGCATTGCTGGAGATGCATGCTCCACTCAAGTAATTGCTAGAAAGCAACACATGCAGAAATTGCTGAAAAACTGGTCAGTGCTTGTGTTTCTGGCATTCACTGAGAGCACTCGGCATCTTGGCAGAGATCCAGAAAGGAGAAAGAAAGAATCCAGGACTGCTCTGTAATCAAGATAGAGGAACATAACGAAAGCCATACCGGCACAGCTCAGCTGCCTGCGCGCCTCTCTTCTGCAGTAGTTCTCTTGAGGAAAGTCCCAAGAAACATTTGACCTTCAGCTGAGACTGTCGGCACTGATTTAGGTCAGCTGGCTGTTTTTTGTGGCATGGAATAGTAAGGAACCAGAGAGGGGAGCAGTCCTTAGACTATGTTGCCCAACGTAAGTGCTAGTGGGGCAACCCCCCAGAAATCAGTTCTGTTGGACCCATTTAGGTCATCTGAATATATTCTTCCCCACTTCTTTAGCCGTTCATCTACTGTTGCCATCTGTGCTAGACATTTTATTGATGATGATGAGAGATAAATTTAAAAAAGAAACTTCATAACTACCCATTGCGATAATATTTTTTAATTATTTAAAAATGGTAATTAATAGAAAATCTAAGTAATTCTGTAGACACTGGATTTGGATGTTGTAATTTGGCATTGACTCAGGAGAAAGAAATTCAAGTGTATTCTTCCAACTTAAGACAGACACATAAGAGGAATAAAACATATGGCAGTCCCTCTTATTCCATATTTACTTAGGTAACGATCATCTCACGTGCTATGTCAACATTTCTGAATATCATAAGTACTTGTTTCACCTGGTAGTTGTCCTATCAGGTATCTTCTAGGATGACAGCATTATCTGGCATAAATTCTTTATGTGCTTTAATGTAGTAAACGAGGTCTGTTTACCTTGCAAAGGTTAACTGTTCAGTTCCTCAGAGTTTGAAGTGAGTTTCTTGATAGGCTCCCAAGTGACACGTTTTTTACATATACCCTAAAAGAGAAAACAAATTCTGCTGTCAGTTATCCAGAGGGAGTTTGGCCCGAAGCAAAGTACAGAGAAGGAAGAGAAGCTTAGGGAAGATTGCAGCTTGCCCACAGTTAAATAGGAAGTATGTGGCAGAATATAAATGGAGCTGAAATTTCCTTTTTGTTGCATCCTGTCATCCGGGTACTCGCAAATTGTAAACATAAATAATTTCCATGATGCTCTGATTAACTGCTCACGTGTTGTTGATTTTGGACCTAAAAATAATTGTAAAAGATTTTTGGTGAATCACTTCGAGTTTAGAGTAAACTGTAAAAAGTCTTCAGCATCTCAAGTGCAGGAAAAGTGCTGAATACGTTGTTTTCTGTGATGATTTTCTATTTGCTTAGCATTGGTATCAACATTACTGTGAGAAGAGAAAGTTTCCCCGTTTAGAGAAGTCTAACAACATCCTGTATACCACTTAGTGAGTCATCTTAGGCTGGCACTTTTCAAGGATCTCATAGTAAGTCTACATGCAAGCTGTGGCACTCTCTGAGAACTGGAAACAGATAAATACCAAGCTCATCAAACAACAACTATGTTGGGTCCGTAAGCAATATGGTCACGTTCCTGTGGTGCTGTTTGAGAGCAGCCCCTTAGGGGCAGGAATTCTTACACCAGGTCTAACCCACGTAAACAGGGCACACCATTGCAAACCTGAGCTGATGCGTCCAAGTTGTGTTTTGCTGCTTGGTATTTGTATGAAATAAAAGCTAGTACCTGACTTGTGGGTAGCTTAAGGGACCTGAGAGAGCCAGTTCTTAGCACAGAGCGCTCCTCTTTTTTACTCCCTAAGCCGCATTTTGAGCGATGGCTGTATTAGCCTTTGCTGACATGTTTGAAAAGAACAGATGAAATCCTAGGCTGAATGTTAAAGAGCCAAACTTCAGACAAGTTTGGGTTTTGTTCATATTGTAACGTAGTGACCTCTCTCTTCTTACAGAAATAGATGCATTCTCATGTGAAGATGGATTGTCGGGCAAGAAAACAGCAATCTCTCCAGCTTGCAGAAGGCTTCTCCAGATCCTCACTCTCAAGTGTAAGCTGGCTCCACTTTATTTCCTATGCTTGGCATTAAACACTCCCTTGGATATTCATTACGCTACTATGAAAAATGAATTTAATTGATGAATGAAGTCTTGGTTTGCTGCCACTGCCTTTCCATCTTCCAGTTCAAAGCTTTCAGTCTGTAACAGATCTATAGCCAAAGGACTAAATTCATCCTCATTCAGCAGTTCCCTTGCAGCCTAATAGCTGTCACTTAACTTGCCAACCCACATAAATGTAGTTAAAACTTAGTTATCATTCTTGACCTTGCAAACAACGTAAACAAGGGGCAGGGCTGTAAAAAGAACCATGTATGTAACGCATATGCCGTTATACCCCCCTTGCAGCAGGACAGATAAACCCAAATGTGTTCCATTGAATGAATCGTTAATTTCTTTTTACTTAGAACTTGTCATTGTCCAAAAAGCCGTGGATAAATTCTCGTGTGTAAACATCTTAAAAATTGACTTTTTGTGTGTGTTTCAACAGCTAAAAATATTTTCAGTTCTCTGGAACAAAAATATGATGTAACAAAAAACTGTAATCACAACACTGAAATGTTTTGAGATATTCTCTTTTGATCTTTATATTCTTCAACACTTTTATAACAGTCTGAAGTGGCAAAACAGATTTCTTTTTTATTTTGGAAGTGCTGTAACTTTTATTCCCTTTTAAAAAAAAATAGAAAAGCACCATTAGATACGCTTTTCATGGAGAACTTCAGTTTTGCCACTGTCTTACCCAAAGACGCGGTGTTACATTATCCAACATTAAGCAATATCCTAATGTTGACTGATTTCTAGAAATGCTGATTCTTTATTCAGCCATTATTTAATGCAAATGCAATTACTGTGGATGTGCCGTTGAAGCTCTGTGCAGGAATTTCAGCAACTTCATAGTCCTTGTTCCTGAGCATGAATAACAAAGCATCTTCCATCATTGATTTGCCCTATCTATTGCAATTGAAAACCTCTGTGAGAAAGGTTATTCCTTCCTATGTCTCATTTTGGTATATGTACTGTCATCATATAAACAGCACTAACGTTAACAGGATCTTAAGGATACAATGGTTGGAGTAAATACTTCAGTTATTTGTAGCGGAGTCTTCCAATTCATTCTATTCCAGGCCAGACTTTCTTCCCTATTTAGGATCATTTTGAAAGGCTGCTTTATTCTGAATATTTAACTCAGAGCAGATAAGGGGAAATCTATTTCCTTAGGAAAAAACCAAATCAAAACAAAACAATATGTAGTTCAGAACATGTCTTTGTCTTCTTTCATTGCAGTCTTTGACACTTGGATGGATTAATGCTCCATCCTTTGCTCTTTTTCTCTCTTGCTGTCGTCTCAGAAGTGTGAGATACAATAACTTTCATACGTAATGCATTGCAGTAGCTCAGGTATTGTACAGTATTATGTTGACCTTTTTAGTAGACAGTATTTTGATTATCTGGTTATCCTTTCCCTACTGGAAGCTTAGTGAGATTTTAAGCAAATAATGCAGTGAACAGGCAGAGTAAACAACAGGTCAGAACAGTACAACAAAGCTACTACTACAATTTGCAAAATGTAGGACACATCCAAATTTTTGCTATCCTCTTTTATCAGCTTGCCAAAGAGAAGAGAAACTAAGAAGGAATAGACTGCTATTGAAGGACAGGAAAAACAATGAAGATCGAGGGTTTGATTTATAAGGAGAGATTAAAGTAACAAAGTATGAACGGTTTGACTAAACAATTTTTAAAATTGGACTATAAAAGTTATCTGAGAGCTGTTGAAAGATATGTGCACCCACAGGGAAAGGGTGGTTTAGGGTGCTCTAAGGGGGGATATAACTTTCAGAAGGGGATAAAACAGCACAAAGAAAAATTGAAGAGGAATAGTTCAGACAAAATGTGAGAGGTTGGGCTGCACTATTGACTATTTGTCCCTTTCTTGGCGTGAGAGAGGTGTTAGGATCTTCCTGTATAGCTCTTGATGAGATACTACACCATAAGTTCTGGCTTACAAGCTGCGGGTATCAGCTGACTGCCTGCAGGAAACAAGCAGGTGGGGAATGGGGAAGTCGAGCTGGTTCGTCTCACACTCTCACAGTTTAGAGCAGTAAATGGAAGCCATAAATTATTGCTTCTCTCCACAACAAGGAGGGTTTTTTCCTTTTGGAGAAAATAGCGTAGACAACATGGTGTGTAAAATCACAGGCCAAGAGAACAGGTTTTAGCATGAAACATTCACTGTCCTGGGCTTTGTATATCTGCTTTGACGTTACATGGTATTATTACATAGCTTGCTGCCTTTTGACACGGCACCTTGACTGCTTTATGATATGCAATGAGCCTGACCAGTTTGCTTGGAGTCAGTTATGAAACACAACTGCAGACCAGGACGGGGCATATGTTGGGAGTTTCAGCCAGAGACGTGAAGTCCTCCAGCAGCACGTAGTGGCATGTGAGTCCACCTGCATTGTGCAGTAGTAGGAATTCAAGTTACTCCTTCCTTCCAAAAAGCTGTGAATACGGTGTAACAGGAGATGTGAACCTGGGCAATTAGCACAGAGGCCAGTTTCTATCCATTTGCTGTTCACACCATAACATGTCCGGGGATGATGCAAGCAGATGACTAAGCCCACTTGCTCTCACCTCGAATAGAGATAAGCTGAATGCTGATATAAGAAGCAGCTTTCTGTTTTGCACAGGTATGCAGCTGCACATTCTGTACCTAGCCTTTTCTTAGTTCCATTCAGTGCGAAAAGGTGGGTAATTATATTAAAAGACATACTCAGAATAACGTTAGTTTAACAGTTTGTATGGGGGATAAGTAAGCTGTTTATGGTGTTCTCTACAAGCCTGCAATTTAGGTATGGAAAATTGCTTGGATTTGCTGGATTTGCTAGTGGTTGATCCTGATGCAAATTGTTGGGAGAATCAAGCTCTGAAATACATCAGTTTGCTTAGCATTAGGTCTGTTGCTTTCACTCTAAACAAACCCAAAAAGAATACATGAGAGACTTTCAGGCTGTTATCCATTGGGGTGCCTGCGTATTAGCTATTGTCCTTATGAAAAAAGCGAATTGGAAAGCAGTAATATAAAATAGCTTTCTGCGTAATGCAATATGTTGAAGTCAATGATTTAGAGATACGTCAACTCTGTGTAAAGAGCACCCACAGCACAAACAGGGTCCTTGGGGGTGTAAAACCTTAGAGCTCTGAAGACATTGAAGCAACATCACTTTACACCAGCAGATGGATTGGCCCTTGTTATCTTTTTTTTTTTTTTTAAAACAGGTTCTATTTGCTTTAGTCGCTAATGGTAAGACTAAGCTGACAGAACAGAAAAGCTCAAAGGCACCTTCCACATATTCATCCTTAAAAAGATCATCTTTATCTTTCCTTTTGCTTCAAGTTAATTCATGGCTGTCTTTCATAATAGGAAGAATACTGTTAACTGCAGCACAGTATTTGCAGCTCTGGAAGCGTAAATACCTCCTATAGTTGTATACCTTTCACTGTTTGCATTAGGTGAATTGTTTTGGCTTAAGGCTTGCGGTTTGTGCCGTATGGTTTGTTTTTTTGGTTTTGTGGTTGGTTTGGTTTTTTTTTTCCCCCTTGGCCAAAAATCAAAGTATATAATTCAGCCCAGGGGTTTTTTGTGAACTTATTCTTTTGATCTGGTAAGAAGTTACTAAGTGAGAACTTGGTGTGGAGTTGAGTGGGTGGTATCATGCTTACCCAAAGGAGAAAAACACAGTACCTGCAAGGAAAACTGCCTGCTTGCATGAGATACTTCATCTGTTAATTACCTGAAGGGTGTTGCTTTTTTAGAACAGCAACTGTAAGCCCCTGTGGAACTATGGAAGCAGGGGCAAAAGGCAGGAGTGATGGAGGCCAAAGAATTGCACGTTGCTTATGTAACATGCTGTGGGTTTAGCTTTTGTAGTTTCCACCTGAGAAAACAATTTCCTGAGGCTCTATGTGCAAAATGAGTAAATTGGGCTGAATGGGACACTTAGGGAAAATGCCAGCATGCTTCTACTGCGAGTAGTATCAGCTGCTTCTTCAGGGGCATGTCTTTCCAACATCACTACAGACACAATGTCTTGTCACGGTGCTGTAGAGCATAGTGCTTTGAAGGAGGCTTACGTTTCCAGGAAATAAAAACAGTTGTCTTACCTGCGTACCAAACTGCGTTTTCCTCTTTGCAACAGATTATCACAGGCATACTTTGCAAAAACAGTTTTCCTTCCTGTTTAATATCCTTTCTATTTTCAGTTCTGCTGAAGTTCTCAGATGGTCACTATAAGAATGTTTTCCAGTATTCATTAATCCATATACTCGGCATCACTCACATGCTACTCTTTAACACTGTTGTAGTAGGTCAGAAGCGGATAAAAGATATCTGGTGATACGATTCACAATTTGTAATCCTATTTTGTTTGTTCAGTTCTGATGGAGTACAGTACAGCTCCAAAGTACCGTGGAATTATCTTGCTGTCTATCTGTCCTCTTTTGTAAGACTGTTGAATGCCAAGGACATATCCTGCAAGCATAGGGAAGCTTCTGATGAAACTAAAGTCTTGAACGCTGCTATGTTTCTTTAAACAACCTTAAAAAAAAAAACAAACAAACATTCTTTTTACCTGTTTGAGAAGATTGTCCTCAGAAACTGGCAGGGAAGAAGGTAATTCTCTTCTGTGAGTTTACAATAACGTTCTCTGGCTTGTTGAATTAACTACATGGAATTAATTGAGGTTTGCTTTGCGTAGAGTTGGGGCATCAGCCTGGCAGTATTTTGTCGTGGAAGTAAAACGTGGAAATGTATCTGCAGTTGAGAGAAGTCTTAAAAATTTTATTTTATTTGTTTCTCCCCTTGAAAATACCTTTCTAAAATGAGGCACAATTTATATGACTGCTTTTGGGATTCTGGCTGAAAGAAGCTTGGCTGTATTTATGTTTGGACCTCGGGGAGCAAGACACTTTGTTCAGTTAAAATAAATCACTTTATGCCAGCACCTGATCTCAGACCCACAGATTGACTATCACCATGACGGGCTTGACACACAGCTATTGTGGGTCTTAACCTTCGTATTTCATCTTCTAACCTCATGCTGTGTGCTTGGCCTCTCTCAGTTTATTCCTCCATTTTCTTCTCCAGTGCATGGACTGGCAGCTTGAGGCAACTACAATTTGTGTTCCCGTGTCTTGGGGTCTTTTGGTGTCTTTTGAAGATGCCAGTAACTCTTACTGTATTAGAACAAAAACATTAGCTCTCGTGCGGCATTTAAAACATGTTGGAATTGTTTACATGGTGTTAGCATGAAGTAATGAGCTATATGAATTCAGAGCTAACCTCTCATGTGGTTGCTTTTCATGCACATCAAAAGCATCTCTGTATGACATAGTTTACTTTAAAAGTCTTGTCTACAGTTTTTATATGTAGCCTTGATATTTAATATTAACTGGGCTATGCTGTACGGCGACCACTTTGATTTGTGTAACGTACACGCTTATTTTACTCACTGATTTTACTTTCTTTTTAAAGAAAGCTGTTTAGCACGGAGTTGCTTCAGATTATTGATGTAGGAAATTACTGTGGAGTAATGCATGCTACAAATACATGCTTTAGTTGGCTGAGCACTACCTTCTCCAAGCAGAAAAGTCCTAAAGCAGCAACTGTGAAAGGGCATGCTAATCTTGTAGGACTTTTATTTCTGTCTATAGGCTTTTATAGTATTTTCATGTCACTGGGCCACATTCAATTTAAATGTCATCTTTTACAAGGGTCAGTTCTATATATTCTCTGATTCCTTCTGTGCCTTATTTGTGTGTTGGTTTTTTTAGGACTTATTTACCTGTCCTGGGCAAAAAGCCTCATTTGCATTGCCTAGCTGGGATTTGCAAAGCTTGATAGCATTAGGGCATGATTTTATTACTGGTTTTGTATACCTTTGCTTGTAGTAGTGAAGATGTTTTCTGGGATGCTGAAGAAGGGACAGTATACGGAGGGAAATCAAGGAACGTAGCTCTAAAACATTTTCCGTAAAGTGCCTTCAAGTTTGTAGTGTGTACCAGCATGAGTTTTGAGATGCAGAGTGACGGAGCCTGTGTAGCTACTGGTGGTTTGGTATCTCCAGAATGCCCACTGCAACCATCTCGTCGTGTCTGGAGAAGCGGAGGCTTGGGGCTAGATGCATTCTCAGCTTGGGCTGCAACTTTGCTCTAGTGTAAATTATATTCCCGAGACAAAAAAATAAAATGTCAAGACCTGCTGATCTGTATATTCCATGTGTTCCATGCTTAGGTAGGTCTTTAAAGAGCAATATCCTTTCACGCGACAGTATTTGTTTAAGTAAAGGGAGCTAGTCAGCACTGAGATATCTTTTAGTTTTACACCTGCAAGAGCCACCTATGCGTGAAATCCAATCTTACTAGTACTTGGTAATTTCATTTGAGGTGAAGGTTTTGTCCACAGGAGTGTTTTTTAGCCCTTTTCCCTGAAAGGGAGGGTTGGCGGAGAAGGGGATGGGCTAGAAAAGTACTTCTGTGGCAATTAATACATACAACTTAAAATGCCTGGCTTGCAATGTATATTTGTGGGCTCTGGGCAAAAAACTTGGGGATTTCAATATTTAATAAGCTCATCTTCACAACTGGGTGATGGTGTGTAAAGAGACGTAAAAGGCCAACCTGGTTTTGTTATGGCCTTGTTTGAAGTGCGGGATCTCACTAAACCACAGGGAGCAAAGTTTTCAGAAATGCCTTGCTGCAATTGTGTTTTAGTGGAATCATCCTAAATCACTTCAGACTTTATGAAACAGGTTTGGTTTTGTGTTTATTCTTGCTTTTGTTCACAACCGTTGTCAGATAACATGGCAACTCTGTGACTTGCTGCCAAAAATGACAGTTGTAAAAGTGTCCTTCAAGTCCAAGAATCTCAAACTGCTTTAATAATAATTATGAAGATGTGCAAAAGGAGAGATCAAGTGGCTGGTCTAAATGGGTTACTGGAAAAGCTCCCAAGTTCTGTATATCAGACTCCCATTTTCATCCGCTAACAACATATCCTCACATGGAAGTCTAAAGCACCCTTACTACACCACCACTGAAGGTGACAGCGGATCCACCCAAGATGAGTTTGCATGTTTGAAATTTGAATCTAGGCAGGGGGGTAGGCATGTCACTCTGGCAAATAGTTAATTAACAGTGTTCCATCTGTGGTATATAGAGGTGAATGACACACTTTCGTTAAATTGTTTATTCCCAGAAAAGGCTGTTTAACAGATCAGCAAAACAATTTATTAATTTTGTTGAAATACCTTTAAATGAAATTCAAAATGTTTGGGAGAAATCAAAATTTATAAACTTAATATCTTCATAATATAGTGCTCTTATTGCCATTGCATGTTGGAAACTGCCAAAATACATATTTGTTTTTAAAAGGATTAGAAGTTAAAAAACGGAAATGATTTTGTTTAACATGAAAAACCCCTACAATATTTGTATAGTACTGAAAAAATAGAGATTAAGTTGACAATTGGGAGGTATGTTTTTACTTATCCAGCAAATAAAAAGGTATTAATTAATATAATCTTGAATGACAGCCGCTTCTGAATTTTGCCTGCATTATATCCCATGGCAATGAGTTACACGATTTAATTATTCTGAATGTTGAAATCCTGTTTGTATGCTCTAACTTTTCTACCTCTTAAGTTTATCAGATCCCTCTTATTTTTAGTACTGTGAGAAACAGTGAACAACTTTTTTCCATTTGCCGCCTCCACTATTCATGACACAGGCTTCTGTGATACCCTGTCTAGGTCATGTCCTTCCCAACCGTAAGAATTCTGGTCTGAATTATCAAGCCTGGTATTTCAACTCTTTCAGTCTTCCTAGGCTGGGTAAAACGCATTCGAGTAAGTGTTTTTTAGGTTTTATAGGACTGTGAACTGGAGAACTACTCTAATTACAAAGGAGAATCAAGCCAAGACTCCACTTATGAGACCACTATTTGTTCAGTGGCATCTAATGGAAAAATAACTAGTGTAATGGGCTTTCCTTCCTATTATCCACTCGAGCAGTAGCCATACTGGGTGACCTTTGCCATTTGGAGTCTTTTACTTGGCTCGTGTTAGAAATGAGTTTGAAACATGAAGAGGATAAAAAGTCACTAGACGTTAGAGGGCAAATCTCAAGAGAATTTTATTTTAGAGACTAGCACTTCCCTCTGCCCCCAAGAATAGAATGGTAATACAAGCAGAGCTGAACTCAAATCAGCGAGCATCAAATAGAGTGTTATTAATGGAAGCAAAAGGAACTTTTTCTAAGCCCTATGGACGATAAAAACATGGCAGAAGCTTTTGATCCAATTATAATTCGGATGACTGATGTTTAAGTAATTCCATTGTTTGCTTTATAGCAAATCCTTTCAAGCACATTCCTTTCCTTTTAGCAATTTTGCCAGTTATTAATTTGAAGCGGTGTTGTTAGAGAGATGGTTTTTTTCAGTACTGAGTTATAAGCCTATAACTAAATTTTACCTGTGTTTGCGTAATCGTTAAATTTTTTACTAAAATGTAGTGCTTACAAACCGGTGCCTCTGCCAGCTCTTCTGGATACTGATTACACCTTGATGTGGGACAGCCAACAGAAAATAGAAGGCCGCACAGTACTTTTGAGTTGATTGTGGGGGGGTGTTTTAAAGGCTCCAAATTATTCATTAGAGTAAAATGCTCTGCCAACTGACCATGTTAAGTTGTAGAACAGAATGGACAGAATAAATGGTGAGATACTAGTTGGTTTTGTGGGTTGGTGGTTTGTGTTTTGCAAAAGCTTGAGGCACCCTGTGTTTTTAGGATGCTACCTCTGACAGAATCTGTCTTTTGGAAGTTTGTTTTATGTTTAATTAAATAAGTTATGGAAAAAAAGATGACTGAAAAGGAAACAAATCTGCAATCTATGCTCCATTATTAGAGCTGGTCAGGAATTGTTCTGTGGGAATACCAGTATCTCAAAATGGGCTTGGAAAAATGTAATTGACAATCAAAGGTTCATCCAAAATTAAAGCTTGTCTGGATTTTCAGTTAGAATTAAATTTAGCTCTGTCGATACGAGCTGGGTAGGCACATTTAAGGGCCTATTCTTTGAGTGTTCTTATGGCTCCTTTTATGCTAAGGTATAAAAGCAATTTATCTGACCTGTATTAGAGTGGGATGAATCAGCCTGTGAAGTGCCTATCTATCCTTCCCTTCCTTCCCTTCCTTCCCTTCCTTCCCTTCCTTCCCTTCCTTCCCTTCCTTCCCTATTATATAGCCCAATGAATAAGTAACCTGGATGGAATTCCTCCTTCTTTTGTACAACTAAAGTTAGAGAAAAATTGAGATTTTGTATTTTTATGCTGATTTCGCAGAGGAAATATTTCATTTGTTGAATGTTTTGTAGGATGATAAAACAGCTTGTGGTTTGTTTCTGTCTAGTGCGAAGTACATTTAATTCCCCAAGTGCTGTAGATTTATACTGACAATATTACTTGGGAGTAAGCTTTAAGCAATGGTAAGTATTGTCATCATCATCACTTCACTGGTGGAGAATTGAGGCAGAGAACTGAAGCAACTTGTCCTAGACTGCACAGTGAATCCACATTCAAAGCTAAGGTTAGATCTTCCCTAAACATTGTTTAGAGGAATATTAAAAAATGTCCCTTGTCGATCATTGGGCAAGCTAAGGTATTTATTGAGAGTACAACAGTCCTGTGTGCAGGCCAGCTAATGTGAGGAAGAAGTTTCTAAATGCCAAGGAGCCAGGATTAAATCTTCCTTTCTGAGGAACCAAGCAGAACTTGGAAAGGGCTGTGGTCTCCTTAGATGGTCCTTGGTGAGCAGGAATGTTATGGAAACCCTGACAAGGTAGATTGTTGGCAGCTTCCCAAGCGAACTGTGTTAGCTCAAATTCATGCTCCCTGTTAATCAGGATTTAATTCAAAGTTATGGTCTGTCCCTTTATTTGGGTATGCATGCCATTTCCTCTACTCACAAGATATCTAATTCTGTGTAAAATTGCCTACATTAAAGCTGTTCTGAAAATTCAGCTGCTTTTTACATATGTCTCCCTTGGTAAAACAGGCTGTGGACCTGTCTCGGGAATATAGTGTAAAGATATTTTTCTCAGCTCATGCAAGGTAAAGTACTGCTCTTGAGGGTCTGGCTGATGAAATGAGCTAATATGGTCCCAACAGAATAGAAAATCACCTCCCTTATTGTTTCTTATTCTCACATGATTCTTATTTACTTCTGTATTTCTGTATTAGTGTATTTAGTAAGCATATTAGTAACAAAACAAGACCATTTTCAGGGAAGCTGCCCCTTGGGACAGTCTTTCTATTCTTGTCTGAATACCCCTAACCTCTGCTCACACCGCTTGTAGGTTCTCTGTTGCTGTATTCTATTTTATGTGCATGACTGCTCAACCATGCCTCCAGCATGTGTCTCCAATAATTCATTATAGTCTCTATATAAAACTGAATGCAGAGAGAAGGAGGTGGAGAGGAAGGCGCTCTTATGGGATTGAAGGCATCCAGTGCTCCTGGAAATCGTCTGATTTTTAGAACTAGTGGCTTCCTGCAAGTGCTGTTAGTTTGCCATGGCTCAAGGGTGGCTAATGTGAAGTTCTCAGCACAGATCCTGTGGAGAGCAATCCATAGAAAATTGTTTGCAGCTGAAGCAGAGAGAGCATAGATTCAGCAGCATCTAAAGATTTGTCCCGAGACATATATATTAGGAGAAATATAGCAGGAAACCAATTCCTATCATGCCTTTCCTTTTCACAATTCACATGCCAGTGGGTATAGCACTTTTCACCAGCTCGCACACTGAAGTCAATAGTGTTTGCACCAGGGATGGATTTGGGTAATGACACCTGCAAGCGTTTGTTTAATTTGCATCAACTAAAGGGCTCAGCATACATTTTGGCTCAAATTCTCCAACTGGGATATATTTTTGCTTCCTTTACTTAGCTTGTGTTTATACGAGGGATAATTTGTAGAATGAATCATTCCTATCCAGAGGTGTATTTCTTTGTGGCTGTAATGCGACTCGCCTGTGCAATGCTTTTGAACAAACAAAGGAGGAAGTTATTATGGTTCTTGCACAACTACCCGTTAAAGACAGCTTTACAGGTAATATTTCAGAGGACCGTGGGTAATGGCGTGCAAAGTCCCATAAAGGCAAATAGCAGTAAGAGTATTCAGGGAAGGCAACAGGTGCCAGCCAAGGTCCTCTGTTGATTTGCCAAGGGTGAATCAGCAGCCACAGACATGCATCCTATCCCTCTGAGGGCTCACCCGGGTTGTGCAGCTGCCTTCTCCCTTGCAGAAAATGTCTCTTGGAGTCACTTAAACTGGCAAATGTTGGCACAGCTCCGGTGGAGAAAGGAAATCTGCTTTACTGCCTGCTGTCTTGATGACGCTTTGCATGTTATTGCTGATTCGGTCTAGAGATCTGAGTTTTTCAGGGTCTTACTTTCAGGAATGCCTTCCAGTGTGCCCACTGCATTCCTGCCCCTGCAGGTAACTGCATACGATGCTCAGCGCCTGTGCATCTTAGGCCTCTGAGCTTTGGCGATAGCTCCTCTAACATGCATGCAGATTTTTACATGCTCATGGATCTTCTTCCTGCGAGCATATTCCTACAACCTGCAGCACTTGTAGCACTGGAACACATTTCAGATCTTTATTCACAGACTTTTTTCTTAGAAGTGATTTGCTTCAAAGCCTGTGTGATTACTGGAAGAAACCCTTCACTGCAAAGGGGTTTCAAAACAGCCCTATTTCTGGTTTCATATTCGAGTGCATTTTTCAGTTGTTTATGCTTAAGGATAAAACTTTGCTTTAGACTCATTTCACAATTGGTATGCCAACTCTTAAAGAGAGAAAAGAGGGAAAAGCAATTGAGTCCCATATTTTTCCTGTATCTGCACATCCAGCGCTATTGGGAAGAATCCTATGTGGCAGATAAAATATCATTCAAAAGACCATTTATTTCAAAGGGCTGGCTGTGGCATACACTGTTATTTTTCAGTATTGTTGCTCCAAGCCTGCATACCAGACCTCAAAGTAAAAAGTAAAGCACGTCAAATGTCTGACTCTATTCAGTGCTGCTTTAGGTGATTGTGAAATCATTGCTTGTGCAGAAAATGTCATTATAGCAAAAGCTATGCTTTTTTTTTTTTTGAGGTTAGGAAAATGCATTAATGAAAGTTGTACAATTGTTTTAGATACCCACTATACTGAGATTTTCATAGTAGAAATCCCAGAGTGCCATTCAGGTCTACAGGAGTTTGCATTTATATTACTGACGTGGTTATAAAAACAACATTTACAGTTCTATTTAAAGGACTATTTGGTTAGGAATCTTTCAAAGAAATACCTGCTATCATTTTTTTCCTAGCTTGATCATTAATGTCACTGCTTGCAATAATAACGTGTCCACCCATTTTAGCTGTCTCACAGCTTGTGTGAATTCAGAAGTTGAGGTTAATCTGCTTTTTCAACACTAGAGAAATAAGTTGTTAACATGTTTTCTTTTCCAACATGATTTCAGGATGATAGTTTGCTGTGAACAAGCTACGTTTTTAAATGCTTGGAGCAATATTCAAGTTCATTGCTTATCTAGGATATCACCTACTTGTGCTGTGAGTTTCTTTCTTTCAAATTCAGCTTTTTCAAACCTTATGATGGCATTATCTTGCTCTCTGTTCTAAATCTTGTGGTAGACTGCGATAAATAAGAGTAACTCCTCATATTCAGGATTTTTTTTCAACACTGTTCATTAAAAAATATTCCCGCAAGGACCACTTTCAGAACCAGAAAAAAAGCTGTGTCCTCTTATTAGAGTTTTTAAAATGTCAAATAAACAAACGTGGTCATGCACATTCTTTAGGATAACCTGAGAATTCCTAAAACATGTTGAGCTCTAGAAAATTCTTCTGTCCAACTTTTAATAGAAAAATCTTCACCTTTTTTATTTTAATATCTTGGAGGCTATTTGCTAGAGATCTGCTGATTGGATTCAGTTCTGCAGATCTCATGAGCATTTGTAGCCCAGAACTAGGGGCTACTTCAAGTGACAATATATCACTGCTTCTCTCAGTCTTGGTCTTTTCCTCTCTCTCTCTCTCTCTCTCTCTCAAATTACTAGGAGAAAAAGAAAAAGAACGATCAGCAGGGACAGATAGAGCAGAGTTGGTCTAAATGGGGAATACACTTGTGTAGCTATGGGGGTCTGACTTGCTTACGCTGTGTTGGAAGTGTGTGCACTACACCATGCTACATAGGGATGGAAAAGGCGCAGTGATTATTCCTTCTGCTTGCCCTGGTGAATTTGGAAACAAGTAATATCACTTAGGCTTCATTAATGACTGCAACACGAAAAGTGGTCAGCTAATGCGGCTTGAACAAACCTCTACAAGAAGCTTTCAGCTTTTTAAAGCCACTGCTTGCTTACATTTATTTAGCTGAAGAAATTCTGATGACTATTTAAATTGATGTAATTTGGTCTACCATCCTCTTTTATCCAATGTTTTGCCCTAAGAAAAGAGATTTCAGTAGGAAGGTCCCTGTTCATACAGCGGTTTTAGTTTTGTGCTTTCAGTAGAACTAGTGTTTTGCAAAGGCATTTGTCTTTTTCTTTGCACATTGTTTTATGTAGGATTATCTGCATGAATAAGATGGCCTGAAGTCTTTCATGCGCACTTTCTAGAAAGTGACGTTTCTTTGGGGAAATGGTTAACCACATACTCATTTTATTTCCACTTGTAAGTAAAACATACTGGGTATGTGTAGCCTCTTAAAATTTCAAAACCAGTATTATTTTATAGGTTAATAGCATGTCTTGCTCTGTGTATATATTTTAAAAGTCAGATGATAAAACAGGTTCCATCATCTCAAAGTGACAATAGATCTTGTTGGAGACAAATTTATAGCTATTACATTTTTGTGCTTGTGTCAGCTAACCTTGGCAAACAGAATCCTACTTGCTATTGGGATGAAACTTATAAATCTTTTCTTTTCCACTTTCTCTTCCTCCCGGTTTTGAAACCTTGTCTTAGACCTTGTCGCCTCCTTTATTCATGGCAGCAAGAGTATCCAGTGGGTTGAAATTTCTTCAAGGACTAGGGTGTAATATTTCACCCCTTTTTTATCCTTTTTTTTTTTAAATTTCTTTCTCTCTCTCTTGCCTGATGCATAAAAAAAATTTAGACACCTTTGTGATGGCTTTTGAGATCAGTGTTTAAGATATTTGTTTACAGTTGGTAATTTTCAGAAACTGAAAGTAATCTTCTAATGCCTTCCATTTCAATGAATCGTTTGATCAGTAAAAGTCCTTGATTCATTTTATTTTCTACCATAATCCTGTTGTTCAGCATCTCTGATTAATACAGTTTTTCTTTATGCAATCCTTGCAATAACTACTTCAACACAAGCTGAGAAGCATTCTGTGTCAGGACCCCTTTTGCTTTCTCTTCCCCATGTCTCCAAAATTTAGAGTAGATCTTTTAAAGCATGTGAAATCTTACTGCATTTATTGAAAGATCTGTAATAAAGTAAGCATCTCACTCCAGAGCTAAGTGAAAACTTCCTGCCAAAACTTTGTGTGCAATTATTTCTTATAAAAATCTGAGGAAAAAAAAATCAGAAATATTGAATGCATTTTGTTAAAATATTTTTCTATTTTTGTATTTTCAATTCTTTCTTTAAAATTTAAAAAATAAATTATGGCTTGAAATAATAGGTTACATTTTTCAAGACAAAATGAAGTAGTTATGGACTTTCATTTCTGAAACAGTTCAAAGTTTCCATGTTTAATGGATCTATAATGTTCATGTTTTTGCTTTTGGAAAAGGTATGCCAGTTGCATACCCTTAACCTGTGGCCTACAGTTCCATTTCTTAATAACTGCAAAACAACTGTGGCCTCTCAGGCACACTGAGAGCTTTGTCAAGAGTTGAAGTGCTGGAGATGAATTTTAAATGCATCTATCCTTTTAAAAAAAAAAAAAAAGGCTTGTGTTTTAAAGCATTTAGCTTTAATTGCAATAGTGCTGGACTTGCTCTGTCTTAACCGTTAGGGTTTTACTGCTAATCATCTCTGTGAACAAACAATACGCCCGCCTCCTTCAGCCAGCCCCAGCCTCTACCCGTTCATCCAGAAATACCTGCGCTGTTGGGTCTCATTAATTACAAAATTTTTACACGAAGCCTGACCTGCTTACACTGCAACTCATGAGATTCATGAAGTCAAATGGCAGATTTATACAAGCCGGCAGCTGTCTGCATGCAGAGTTATGGTGTACGGAAGAAATACGCAGATGTCAAATACAACCATGCAGTTGGCAAATCGACTTTGGGTATTTACATATAATAATTACCAGTGTGGGGAATTTCAGTGTAATCCTATTCAGAGAGGGCATGCAATGCATATGGAGCAGCCCAAATGCAGACTTTTAACTCTTTGTCTGGCAACAAGGATATGTTTCTCCCAATAATTCTGTGTTATTTGCTGTCCTTTAGTTACAGGATTGCAGGAATTTTTACAGGATAGAGCTGTTTATCTCTTCCAGAGATATTTTGGGTGCAAGAATGTAGAATCACATATAAACAAACTCCTTCAGTGCTGCAAGAAGCAACTTATTGCAGCCAGTGCTAGTTATGGAAGTATGTTCTTAATAGGCAAAAAGAGAAGAAAATACAAAGATATGTAGGTGCATCTATATATGTAGTATTCATTTTATGGCAGAGGCTTTAGCTCTGCTATTAAATAGCAAGTACTGAACTTTCAAAACTGAGCTGTGCACATATCCATCCTCCCAAACTGGGTCAGCGAGCTGGCAGCTTGGAATGGCTGACGTTTTTAACGATTAGCAGTTACGATGTGTAAAATGAATGGGTCTAGAGGAAGCAGGTTCAGATCCCCTGGACTGCCTTTGGAGATGAACACGTCCCAGATTAGAGTGCAAAAATCAGTATGTAGGGCTGTGTGTTTGACGTCTGCTGGATCACATGAGGATGTTCTACTTTTTCCCATTCCTTTCTCACCCACAGTCTAGCAGTGTTTTCACCTATTTTTACCATGATCGTATTCCTTCTGTTTAAGGCATGTAACTTCTTCAGTATGCACAGATCTGTGTTAGAAATGGTAAATGTGTTCTATGTTTGAACTAAAGCTTTCAGTTTCACTGCTTTACCTCTTGGGATGGATGCTGTGGCACAAGGAGACAAAGCTGTTCTTGTTCGTGATTGATCTGTAGCTATAGCTCAACTTCTCAAAACGTGCAGTTTATTGTCCTAAGTGAGGATCTCCTGCCTAATATTTTTCTAGAAAATAAAGGAGACCGCACATAAAGATCCTTCCCCTGAATCATTTCACCATCTTAGATGAGATGAAGATTCGTTTGGTTTCCTTCCTCTGACAAGGCTTTTCCAAAGACCTCAAAGTACCAACTCGATTCAGATGTTTGATCCGAGTTTCTCTCCAGGGCAATACAAAAAAGGAGAAATATAATCAAGGTTTCCAACTGGTAAAAAAGCAAAGAGGAGGGAAAGTGTCTGGGTTTTTCCATTTTGAAAATGAAGTCTAGCATTTGAAATTTGCAGCTAGCAACAGCAGGTGATGATTTTCTGTGTTTTTTTCCCCCTCTATGTATTCCAAGAATCATAATTATTGTAATTTTCAACAAAATTATGGTTTGAATATGGTTCAGTACCTGTTACAAATTTGCACGGAAAAGATTTCCAAATTCATAAATAACACTGTCCACATCTCTCTGAATTTTCTAATCCTAACTGGGATAGGAGGTGGCTTTATGAAAATGGACTTGTTTTGCATCAACACTAGCATAATTGCTTACCCTTTTTAAGAGTTTTAGAGGCATGTTGACAGGGACAGAAAAGCAATGTTTTGGAGAATTTGATCATGGAGTTAGATGGCTGCAAGTGGCAGTGAAAATATAAGTTCTGTAAGCCATTGACATCTCGCACTATTAAGCTTACATACATACGGTATAGATGAGGTTTCCCTTTGCTGATTTTCTTAATTTGGGTAAGAAATATTAATAGAAATAACGGTAGGATCATCTTGAATGGAACTCCCTATCTATTTTCTTATTTTGATTTGTTTTAAAGTTTTTTTTGGTCTCAACTTTTGCTGACAACAGGCATTTGAAATTGCTTCCAGGTTGAGTTAAAACAGTGCTTGACATCTCCATACAGAATATAGAACCTTACAAGCATAAAATAATTGCCAGAGGTCACTATTTATGTGAAATGCAGGACCAACAAACCTGCTGGGATGAAAAGAGGGGTGTTCTTGAAGAAGTGATAAGAAACTTTCTAAAGGTTCATGGTCTATATTATCCTCCCTTGGCACAGACTCACATATTTCTTCTAAGGTCAGTGGAACTATATGCAGCCTACACTGACTTGGAAGATCTGGTCACCCTGAGCACCGCGATTCACCTGCCTGTTTTATGCTTTCTCTATTGAACAATTTAAAGGTGTAAATGCTCTTCTCTCTCTGCCCCCCAAGAAGGGATGGAAGTACCACTGTCTGCTTTTTACTGCTAAAAACCTGAGAATCTTTTCTCCTTGCCCAACATGGAGCTGAAGGTTTGTACTGGAGCAGACTGTGGTTCTCCAAGTCTTTAGCTATCATGCCAAGTCCCTGCTCTAGGCACTGTGCATCGTACTTCGTGCTGGCCTGAAAGCCACTGAAGTGCACATAACAAGTCTTAATTATCTCTCTGCTCAGCATTGATTTATTCTTTGCCTTTTAAACTTTCCCTTTCAGGGTCCACAAATCTGTTTTCCATTACTATATAAATTCACTTTAAAAAGATATGGATGTGAAAGAGAATAATAGGCACGTTCTTACATGGCACTGTTGTTTGCCATCCATCCTGGAAGTATGTTCATTGCGATTTTCACATAATGAACAAAAAGCAAGGTGATGATTTGTGCAGATGAAAAACATATTACAAGTTTCTCATTATATTATCGTTGCTGGAGAATCATTTTGTCTTCTGGGAATTAAATACCATGAAGCTAGGTTATCAAATAATCTCCATATATCCTGATGAAATCTCTGGGGGCTTTGTGTCTAGATAAGCACGAAAATAGTAATTGGAGAGCAGGGATAAAAAGCAGATACTAATTTTTTTGCTAGATTTAATTTTTTTTCAACTTAGTTATGCAAATATTCTAAAGTTAATGATGCCTTCAGTGACAGCAATAGTAACACTTCTAAATCTGACCATTAAGTCCTTGGGTTTGTTCCATTCACTTGTGCCTAGATAATAAATTTCTTCTAACAACCCAGCATAGACTCACTCATGACCCTCTGCCCACTATATGTATTTTAATTCTATTTTAAAAAGTCACGCAATCTTTGTTTTATCATAGAGATATAGTAGTTACTTGGATGAAAAATCATAACCTCCTAGGGAATTCTCCAGGGAATTAAAATACCGAGGATGCAGTAGATTTTTTTTTTTAAAACTCATTTATGTATATGAGTTAGCTTAATTTTTATCACCTAATGCAGGCTGTGCAGAATTCTAACCAGACGAAGCACAATTCTCTATCATTTCTGCATGGATGCAGTGCTGCATATTCTAATAATAGCAAGCATTTTTAAACATAAGATAGTAAATTCCTGGATGAAAGAGAGAGTTTGGCTTGTTACTGTCAGCCCGAATTCCAGCCATTCTGCTGAGAACTTAATAATAAATAAAGACCACGGGGCATGTATCACATTATGGTTTTGATCCTACAGTTGCTCCCTGGAGATTTTTGCTTGTCTGAGGATGGCAGGATCAGGATCTTACTTTGAATATAAAGTACTCAAAATATCAGCAGGTTGAGGAGACAAGGCAGGTTTCAGTGTACACGTGCTTGATGCTTGATTTCATGCGTAGATTCCATAGATCCCCAGCTACTCGCAAAAAACACCTGCCAAAAGGGGCTGGAGTGAAGACTGGGGTTCAAATAAACACAGAAGCATGTATAAGTTCATATAAACACATAAACACATGTGCAGTATGGCAACTGCTAAAGGACCTAATGAATTCCTGAGGCCCCCTGTACAGGCTGAGACTTAAGAGGAAGCTATTCTTGCTGTTAACATTTCATAAGCTTAAATAGGTGAGGAATGGCAGAAAGGAAGAACTGAGAAGCAGTGGCATCTCTAGCAGTAGTATTCCTGCTGCTGCTTTTCCTTCTGACCCATGCACCATCCTGTTTTAGTCTCTTTGCCTCTATTTGCTATTTGGATTGTGAGCTTTTATGGCAGGGACTGTCTTCTGAACAGCTGTGTACAGAACGCAGCACAATGTAGCCTCTTTCTTTGCTTTCAGAAGATGTCTTGAGGCCACCTGTCTGATAAATTAAGATGCTTCTGCTGAATAAAATGCTATTTAAAAATGCTGAAGCTTAAATCGGATAGATCCTAGAACACCTGAATGTGAATGTGAGTAGCCTGTGTGTGATGAATGATATGCCCCTGCAGCACACAGTTCGGTGCAGGATATGGCATTCTTCTCAGACCCTCAGTAAACCGCATGATCAAGTGTTGGCAATCTAGTGACACGGCCGTATTGCTGTCATTGCTTTAACTGCACTCACTGCAGTCACACCTCTGACTTAATTGTACATGCGCCCAATCAAAGTGTTTCTAGAGTAGTTATAATCTATAAAAAAAAAAAAAAAGAAAAAGAATGTGAAAAAGGAAGTTTTGGTGAGGATTTGGGTTTGTGAGTTTTCCGGTGGATAGAACTAAGAGAAAAAGAAAGCCATGCTTCCCTTCCTTTTCAATAATTTTGTGGCATACATAGTCCACGAGCAGCATCACTTCACAGAACAACTGTCAGTCTTTTCACTTCTGGGCAATTAACACTGAGAAGACACCATCTAACACATGCCTCCTCACACAAAACAAAACTCCAGATACCATTATTTCATCACAGAAAAAATTAATGCTGCCCTGTTTTACAACCTGGATTTTTAATACAGCCTGACATCCCGGGCTTGTATTTCTCTGCTAAGTACACATCTAGTTACTGCTGTTCTGTCCCTGATGCAACAAGCTGACAGGAAAGAGCACATTCACAGGGAAACTGGGGTGGGAGCCCAGATGCATCTTTTGAAGTGGATACGTTTAGATACATTGTGATGGCATAGCAGATCTTTTACCCCAAATTTAAATCTGAAGGGTTCTTCTGGGTTTTGAGGTTTTCAGGTTTTTAGCTTCTTTTGCCGCCTCAAAAAGGAAAGGAAGGTAGAATGCAGACCAGATCTCACAACAAAACAATGCCAAAAACAATCCCCCAAATCCCAACCTTCAGAAATCTTCAGATTTCTGGTAAGAAAATTGAGGTTTAAAAAAAAAAAAAAAAAAAAAAAATCTTTTTTTAACTTTTAATTCTAGTTTTTTAAAGCACCACTTCTATCTCTGTTTAGTGTACCTCCTATATAATTTGGTGTTTGCTGATTGATAACGCTTCTTCAAAACCTCCTATTTCAGTGGACGATCTTCTGTATGAGAGTGCACAGGCCCGAGGCAATCCCTCTTAGGTGACAGAGAGAATAATCCCGTCTTTCACCGCTGCTGCCATCACCAGACTCCTCTTCATACTGATATTCTTGCAGTCCCTTCTGTGCTTGTGCTTTTAATATTAGTGCTGATGTACTCTCATTTCTAATTCCTGGCAAGGACAATCTCAAGAATAGTAGTATAACAAAAAGAAAGGCTGTTGCAATGCCGTGTTATGTTTAAGAAACCATAAATGCTGAGATAGGATTTAAAGAGTTCTGCATATGTTAGACAGTTGCATACATGTGACGTAGAGGAGGAAAAGCTCAGTACTACCTAGCTTTACTTTTCAATTCGAGTTTCTCTCTGATCAAAACTGTCCAGAGGCTCCACTCCGAAACACCAAGCTGCCTACTTGAGCTGTACATCGGAACAAGTATGTCTCTGCAAACTGCAGCGCAACTGTCAGCACAAATATATTTTTCATTTAAGTTTGCCTATGATTATTGATGCCGCTCTTCGTTCCTTCTGCTATCACGTTATCTTTGCTCTGAATTACATCTAATATAGATTGTACGCTTTTAGGGCTTATACTAAAAGCTGCTTATTCTTCAGCAATGGATGCAGCGTATTTTCTTGCTTGTTAAACAAACTTAATTTCACACCAGCACTTTCAAAGAGGACCTGGAGTCTTGGACCTTGGGAATGTCAGGTTTCAACTCTCTGCTGAAGCTTTACTCCCTGGCGGGATGTTTACACTACAGGCCCAGAAGCAAACTCAAGGGCTGGACTCATTCAATTAGCTTTCTCCAAAACAAATCTGCTCTAGGGCAGGCTGGCCGTGAGGAGTGGAGGTGTGAGCCTGCCCATGCCATTTGGCTTAAAGCCAATACTTGGTCCACAGCTTGTCTTTAATGATACGACATAGCCTGAGCTCCTGAGAAACATTTGCAAACCCTGCAAAAGTTTGTTAGCGTATAATGTTTCTTACGAACTTCTGAATCTTTTACCATTTGGTTTTCAGGTGTGTCTCGGATCCCTTTTGTATTCAGTGAGAAGCAGGCCCTTCTGAAGAAGCTGCCTTTTTCACCCGTTGAGAACGCTGTTTCATGTGGAGCAATCTGTCTGTAGCCAGCAAATCTGAAAGAGCTGTGGAAAGTTACGCTTTTCCCACACAGCTGAGATGAAACATTGTCTTAGCAGATCTTGTAGGAAAAGAAGAGCTGAAGAAAAGCTTCAAATAACACTTTAATGTGTTTTAAACAAAGGTACTGTTTATGTGCATGCTCTAAATGTTATATACCAGCATTTTTCTGATTGAATTTACTTCTGCACTTTCATTCTAATATTAAATGAGTCGGTTAAAATGGATTTACGTGAATTGGGCCCCATTGTATTTACGAGGAGAGAGTTGGTTGCTGGAAGTGAATCTATCTTAACTGATTCTTTGAACTAGTTAAGGAAGAAGGGGATAACGTAGTGAGTAAAAATGGAAAGTGGGAGAGAATGTCAAAGTACTAGCGACTGCTTTGTTTGTATAGCACAGAGTCTTTATCACAGTGTAATAAATGATATTGCACTGTCTGTATTCTCTCTGTGGAATGGATGAGGGTTTTTCATTTCATGCTTCATTCACAGCCAGCTACAATGATTTCACAGAGTCAGCACCTGCGCTTAGCACAGAGAGAAGAACAACAATGTATTTATGGCCTATAGGAGATGCGTCACAAATACTTCTATTTCCACTACACAGCAGAATACCAAGAACAGGATCACATTTCCTTGAAAGAGAGAAATGGTAGAGAGGAGAGGCCTTGTGTATGCGGCCATATGTTGGAAATTTTTACAGAAGCATCCCAGTTTCATTCAGGATGTGCATTGCCTTTTGCAGACTCGCATGGAAATGGCACTAGGGGCTTCAATAGGGACTTCAGGATTTTGGAGAAAAAGAAAATGATGTTCATTTTGGAGAAGGGAAGCCAGTTCTTCCACAAATACAAGAGGATGAATAGTTTTGTTGTGGAATATTGTTGTGGTAAACTAAGCATCCACCTTCTTTTTGCCGCTAAGGAGGTATTTTCTAAGCTAACCCTTCTCAGTCCTCCTGTTTTCTCATTCTTACAACCTGCAATTATTTAGTATCTATCCTCTGATTTCCAAGAGCAATTGAGTTTCTTTCTACCCAACATCAATGCCATTCAAAGAATTAAATTAAAAGGTTTCTGAATATTTCAAAGGTGAGGCGTTTATATTTTTCTTATCAATGCAAACCATCCCACTGAAATAGGAAGCGAAATTTAAGCTCAAACCCCAAGTAACTTTCTCCTCTTATCAGAACTGTTTTGCAGGGTAGGGTGCTTTCTTTTTCTTTTACTGGAATGTGAATAGCTTTTGGTGGAATATGAACAATTATCTAGAAAGATCTGATAGTGATTTAGCCCAGGAAAGGCAAAGAACTAAGTATCTTCTGTCTCATACAAATAAATGAGCTACATCTGAAGATTTAAGCAATCAGATTTGCATAATGAACATGTTTATGCCACATTATAGTCACCTGGTTTACAAATTCAGCAAGCATTTCACCACTTATCTGCTGTCACAGTAGAAAAATGAAACATTTGGGTGAAAATAGTTTGTAAGGCAATGTGAATGTATTTTACTTTGTGCTTTTTAACATCTGATCTTCAAGTTTTTCTTATTTGAGGAGTAAACTCACATCGCCAGATTGGTGGTTGACAATGTAGGATTAATGCATCTAGCTTTTAGTGATTTGGGCAGGGGATTGTTTGTCTGAATTCTCTTCCAGATTACTTAAACTGAGCAACTAGCTGTCTTTTGTATCTTCTAATATTTCTATTTCATTTTCTATTTTCTGTTAAAGCTTTTCCACACAGTTAATATTTTATTTTTTTAACAGCATTGTCTAGTGCAAGTGTTTTGATTTCAGCATGGTCCCTTCGGCCTCATTTTAGGCAAGATTTTCAAGAGCACAAAGAAGAGTTTATACACTTGCGTGTCTGAAAATCCTGCAAATACTATTGTACTATTTGGGCAACCTGTCCAAATAGTTTTCATTAATTCCTGTATGGATGTTTTTCCCTTGTAGGCCTAATTAATTTTTCTCTGACCTCTAGAAAATAAGTTCACAAAATGTGAACTACATCTCTTATCTCCTTTCCATACTTTGTTCACTTACTGAGTGGGAGGTTTAGCATTACCTATCTCTTTCCATCCATTTTGCTCAAAAGATCCGTAGGTACTACAAAGATGCATCCCATTAGCTCTGTGGTCTGTTCTACAGTTTTTCATACATTGCATTTACTGCTGTGGTTCATGCTTCTCCCCCCTCAAACTTCAAACTGGGATCTCAGTAGAAACCCAGCTTATAAGTGATGCGGCAAAAGTGTTTTGGATGTTTGAATTTGCAAACAATGCATTTGCTTTACTTGAGATTCAAGCAAGAAAGGCAGATTCCTGCCAAGGAATGCTTTCACCAAGAGGTATTTCCAGAAATGACAGCCTACTTAAGATGCATCCATTTCTTTGCTTGCCCAAATTCACACATCTTTTAAAGAGATCTAATTTTCTTTCTTCCGTCTAAAACTTACTTAGTCTCTCAGTCTTGACATCCAATGCTATTTGTCACTTTAGACAAAGTGTGGCTGCAACTTCGACAGGTGTGAAACCGCAAGCGTGGATCTGCCCTGCGTGGTACGGTTACCTCATCTGCTCGCACAGGCCGTGTGCGTCTTCTCATTTTTAACATTTCAAAGCACTGTGGAATTTCTTTAGAGCACTAGTGTTATATGCTGCAGTGTCATACTCCATGGAGTGGGAATTGTAGGGGTTTAGTTACGTTAGGACCACTTCCAAGATAATCTCCTACGCAGCAGACCTTGCTTTTTGGGCTGCCTTCCTTTTATCTTCTGCAAAATTGTACATCACAGGCACAACTACTTGTGAGAAGCTGCTACTAAGTCTACACTGATAGCAGCACAGGGTGTGAGAACCATCCTGCGTGGCGGCAATACAGGAGAACCTGTTATTGCACTGTGTGCCAGCTGTACTCTGCTGTTTCTTAGGCTTTGTCCTCCAAGTACCGTGAAGTGGGTTGTTTACAATCTCTCTTGTTTCCCTCTGTGGAAACAGGACTTAGCTTGCAATGAATACAATGGATTTGTTTTTAATTAAGGCAGCTGGATATGACTTACAATTATTCCTCAACACCTTGAAGGTTTTAAGCACAGACTCTGTTGTTCAGACTCCCCTAGAGCGGTGACCTGGGAAACAGACCAAGCTGTGTGTGCAGAGGTGTTAGTGGTGCCTGTGAACCAGCCTAGTCTGGTATTTATGTGGCAGGTACAGCTGGGTAGAGGTTTTTGTGGTTATACAAAGTATTTTCTGAAAAATTCAAAGTGGGTCACGAAGAAACTACTTGCAAATTCAAGTCACATCTATTAGTCTTGGCTCAGGTATGTGTATTTCTCTACACAACAAATGAAGAGGAGAATTTTATCCTGTTTACCTAGTAGGTGAGGGACCTGTTACCTCCAAGGCATGAGGCTTGGGTTTGAATCCATCCTCACTGCAGGAGTTTTGAACACAGGAGCTCTTGGAGCAGGCTCTCGTGTCACATGTACCTCTGCCTGAAGATGTTACATCATTTTTTTTAACATAAATGTTTTAACAGTATGGCTCAAATGCGTCAAGTTGTATCAGAGGACATGATGCCAAGATGCTTCTTGTTAGCCCGTTGTTGACCTCCAGCCATGCTAACAGAGGTTATGTTCTTAGAAGAAGCAGTCTTAGTAAGGTACGGGATTTGCTAGCGAAAGTATTTTCTTGATTAAGGTAGCTGGTTTTCAATTATAAGACCGCACACGCATATATTTTTATGACCAGATTCTCAATAAGGTAATGCATCCTTAATTCATTGGAAATTAATGAAGCTGTAGAAGCAACTGAGAGTAAATAGTGGCTTCTGTGGGTTAGTGACTAAAACGAAAAGTCAAATAACTTAATTTCTTGTCCAGGTATTGGATCCCCTTCTGTTTCCAATATTTAACTTTTTATTCCTTTGGGATTTTTTAGAAAAAGAAACCCAAACAAACAAACAAAACCAACCTAAAAAACCCAGAGAGAAGCATTTGGATTTGCTAAAAATATTTTTCCAATTCAAGTGCTCAGTACCTGAGGGTCAGGCTACTTTATTTTTTCCCTTGCCTGTTGTTGCTTTGGCTAGAAGTAAAAATATCGGTGAAAAAGCCAGTCATGCTGCCTTTTCCAAGCTCCTCGTCTAACTGCAAAATAATGAGGACCACACAAAAAGCCTACTCCTAGAGGAATACATCTTCATGTTAACATTTAGTATCTAACACACAATCTATAATACAGAATGCCTGTAGTGTAAGGGACCAAAGTTGTCTGATTCATTCCAAATTTATGAAGTTATAATCTTCAGGCTCTAAATGAAGGACAAATTCAGTGTTTCTATCCCCCTTTTGTAGACTCTCGGTGACAGTGTCAGGTTTTATGAAGTGCAGCTTTCTTCCAGACTAGAATAAAGATACCTGGTTTTGTAGTGATTTATACAGTGGTTTTATTTTCTTTTACAGATCTTTGGATGCGTCTCCCCCTTTTATTTTTTTCTCTTTTAGCATGAAGCCAGTTCTTACACTAATAATATATTTTCCTGTACATTGGCTTATAATAAAATAAAACATTGTTAAAAAGTAAGAATATAACTAAGACTATGTAGTGTGCACAGAGGTATTGGTATGATTTGGTTCTTGTCCAGTGGTAAGGTATCAAAACACCATGACACAAATTTTAATTTATCAGAGAGACCTCCTGTGATAGACAAGCCCTTGATTTAGAAAACAATCTCAAAAAAGAATCTTGCTTCTGTAGAATAATTTTTTCCGGTCTGCAAGGAGACTGTCTTTGCTTGAAGGTAAGGTGGAATTATACACATTGTTTCATGACCACTAATAACCAGAAGTCGTAATCTGTGGAAAAATGTGTACCCTGTGTGAGGAAAAACATCTTTCTGAATTCACACCCCTAAATCTACCCAGCTGTGTACCTGTTTTATAACGTCATACAAAATAATTGGCTAAACTGGATGAATCATTGCTTGGTGTTCTGCTGTCTGTCTGAAGGGAAAAGGAGGGCTAAATCAGTGGAACGGGCAATCCAGCAATAGCGTTTACCTCTTGTTAGCCCCCCTCCCCAAAACACAGATTTGCTATCCTGGATTTGGACTAACACTGATTCAGATGAAGAAGGGATTTTTGATTTAGATTAAATCAAAACCTGTGTGTGGAGGTAGATACTTGGGGGTGCTGAAAGTTGCATGAAGAGTCAATGGCAGGACTGGAATGAGAGGCTGTATCTCATAGACCTTTATTCAGTGGGTTGTTTTCTGTGCTATTGTCCTTGATGTATCACAGTGAGACTTCTGCCATACACTTTTGAATGAGCTTTGTCATCATGTCTGCTGCATCGGTTCCTGCTTTTTAAATCTTGATGTGTGATGTTCTTATGAAGTGACTGTGCCTCCCTATATTTGGATAACATCTAATGCCGGAGCCTGACCTGCGTTTGGTCATGCCATTATGTTAGAGATACTGAATAATATAGAAGTGATACGTCATGTATTGTTTCTCAAACTAATGTTGACCATACGAGGCTAGGAAAGATTCTTGAGACAACTTTTTACACCAGCCTTCTGAGCTATTTAGTGAGTCATCTGTCCCACCCTTTTGACTCTCCAGATTTTAGGTTGGTAGTTCCTTTTCATAAAACTTTTGAGGTTAAATCACCCAGTTGAACGCAACGAAGCTTAGGCTTGGCCACCAGCCAAAAAGCTCTCAGCGAAGCATCCCAGAAGGATAATGTTTTCAACCTTTCAAGTCTCAAATGGTTCACTGCGGTTCTAATTACAGTTTCCCATCAGAATAACCTCCCATAGCGAGAAGTGAAAAAACCCACAAAAAGCATAATTTCTCTATACAAAGATAAGACGATTGATTGCAACCTATGAAGCTACCAATTATACAAGATTTGCTTGTTGGGTATTTTAACTGTTACCGTAGACTAAAATTCAGGTTTCCAGGCACTATCAGAGTCATCTAGTGTGACTGAACAAATGAGATGCTTTAAAAAACATGCAGTAAGTCACTGAGCCTCCAAGAGCCCCAACTGTAAGCATTTAATTGCCATTGACAGTTCTGGCCAATTAAGTCTCTGCAATAATGATCGCATCAGCAAAAATTACTGGATCTTTTATGTTCTGATAACCACAGTTCCTAATTGGAATATGGTTTCAATGAAATCTTTTCTCTCCATTACCAAAACTAACATTAGGGATCAGAGGGATCAGTGTTTCGATCAGTGGGTTGTGAACTTTGCTAGGGGTGAGAGAGGCAATCAGGATTCTTGCAAGGCAGTGAAAATGCTAGTATAGTTTAAAGTGAAGAAAATATTGCTGCTTCTCTCCTGTTGCCCCTCAAGAACAGTTGTTCTCTGGCCGTACTTGCACCATGTAGTGTGGGCTTAATGAGACAGAGCCAAGCCTGAGCTACTGTGCTCCTTCTTTCAAAGGGAATTATTAGCCTCATGTTACCCTGGTGTAGTATATGGTTTCTGGTCAGAAAGATATTCTCTGCAACGTAAACTGCGCTCACTCATGGTTACCTATGCTATGTAGACAAACCTTCTATTAACATCTTAAGCATGTACATGCTTCAGTGCATTTACATATAGATTCATGTTTATGTAAACATATGACAATTAGAGTATTATTTTTACTTCTTGTACTTTAACCCATGTAAGGAAATCATAACAGTATGGCATACAAAATAAGGCATCTTTTACGTGAAAGCGCTATCAAAAACTCTTACTTGACCAGCCTTCGGTTCTACGTTTACTGTCTTGCAGTACCTATCAAATATTTTTCAAGCGTTAGCTAGAGAAAGGCCTTGTTGAAAATATTAGCTCAACCCACTAGTCTGTCTACTCTTCCTTGCAAGTACTGTAATTTGAAAAGTAGATTAAGCTTCCCTATATTTCACCTGCCCGTTGAGCATGGGACTTGAGTGACCGATCTTCTAAATCATCTAGTGCAAGTAACAAGGCAACCCAGGGGGAGAAAACAAGCTGGAATATTCTAGACAATCTGCAAGTTGTCAGGACACGGAGGTCTTTGCTAAGAAAGAAGACTCCCCAGTACCATGGGCTGAATACAATCTCAGTGGGTCAGGGCCCAAGCCTAATGACTTGTTCCCCCTGCCGGGTGGAGTGACGCGTACTCTTGTATTGTGGGATTATGTGATGTTTGTTGTTATGGGCAATATTGTGGTTTTTCACTTTTATGCATCCCTGTTAGGTTGTTATTCTTTGAATTTCAATTTTAAGCTCTTTTTCTTTAGAATTCATCTCTCATTCTTTTTAAAGTGATATAGGCTAATTTAATCAAGCAGTCTCTAGAATAATAGGAAAGTTATGCTAATTTTTGGAGATTAAATTGTATCTCTTTTTTTGCTTGTGAAATAATGTGTTCTTACTTTATGAGAACCTTGCTCTCTTTTTTTATGGAGAGTTGGAATTGTTTCTTTAATACATTACAAGCTCATTAGGATAGGATCACATGGAATGAATCCTGCGAGCAAAGGTAGTCGACGCTGCACCACGTTAGCACTGCAGCCTTTTATGCCTTTCAGGAAAAGCCTGTGTGGGAATGTGTTTTAATAGGAGGAGTTAAGGCAAGCCTAATATCTGGATTCAGAAGAAGGAAATACTGTTATGGCTATTTAAGAATGCTCATTATTTAAAGGTCCCAAAGTTGTTATTGCTGACGCTACAGATGTTTTTATTTATAGGCTCTGGGCTGCAGCACTAGACTGAAACTTGTGGGTCCCACATTTGCCGTTGCTTTCTGAATAGTCTTCGTCCCTCACTTCACTGCTTTTATCACCAGATATGAAATGGGGATAATGATACTGGTCTAAGTTTAAGTGCTTTGAAATCAGTTGTTAAAACTAAATAATACAAACCCTATTGGTGTGGTACTATTGTGGTTTGCCAAGGCTACAGAGTTCCTCAGAGATTCACGTGTGCATTTTTTTCCCTATGTGGGATTTCTGTTTGCATAAGGAGGTTTTCACAGCAAGATTTCAAACCCTAGCAAGTGCCAGTTGCAAACCACTGCTTCATAGTATTAGCTGCAGCGTATACTGATTTTGCATGGTAAAAATGACTGCGTAAGGGCAAGGCAATGGAGAATAGTACCTACTAACAGGACCTTAAAATAACTTGCTGCTCCTTAGCCGCACAGGCACTGTGGTATTAGCTTTATTTTGCTATACAAAATTAAGACTGCATCCCTAATCGTATAGCATAAAAACCATGGTCTCCTATCAAACAGGGTAATGTCTATAGTTCTCTGGTCTCGTATGCTTGTCACTATGATGCTTATAGGGCTGTAGTAACACTTGTACCTTTTAATAAACAAACATTCATAGGAGTGCTCAGGAAGACATCAAGTTAGATTCCCATGATAAACAATATGAAGAAGCCCTTAATAAAACTTGACTTACAGCAGAATTCATTGTAAAGCCAGATGATTTTCTTTGCCTGGGGTGGAACACTGACAGAAAATTATGAGAACAAGGACATGAATTTTTATGATTTCCAATGCGCTTTTGTCTGTGAAATGCTTCTTAGGTCTGTGGTGAGAATTAAAACTGGAGATGAGACTAGCCTGCAAGCCCAGATTTGCTGAACAAACACAAAGTTTGAAGTATGAGCACGTGTTTGGAGTCAGAATTCAGTCCTAAATGTGTGAGCATCCAGTGGGTGGAGCGCTGACCTGGGGGACAGTACATACGAGTCTTAGTCATACCTCTGGTGTTGATGTGGTATATTATTTGTTCAAAGACAGTTCTTTCCCAGTATCCCTTTTTTTTTTTTCTTTTTTACCCCATTTTGTTTGTCTGTAGACTATGAAAATCCACAGGGATAGAAATTCTTTCATTGGCCAAGTGTCTAGCCTTATCCTGTCTATGATCTGTAAGCAATATGATAATGGAAGCAACAGACATTAGTTCAGGTCCTAATTCAATTTCTGATGGAAACTTAAATCTGTGTAGGTTTTTTTGCTTCTAGGAGGAGGGTGAGTAGATGACAATACTTTCCCTTTAGTGATCACTGTCACTTTCTGCTCTTTTCACAGTGTGGCATTGACTTCATTTCTTGTTTTGCTCTGCTGCCAACCCAGGGTCAGCTCATGGTGTCCTTTCTCTCACTGCTACCCCCGTATCTTTCCAGGAATAGAGCAGTTTCCCTTCTTGTGCAAAGGAAGAAAGGTTGATGGTCAGCCAGTGTTACTGCTTCTGTTTTCCCTGACCTCTCTTCCCTGATGCACAAATGAAATAGAGATCATCCTTTACGTTACACAATCTCAATTCATACTCAGCAGTGCAGAGGCTAGATAATGGAACCAGAGTTTCTACCTGTGGGTCACAAGATCAAATTAGACTCTCAGTGGTGATGATCAAAACTTGCTGCAATTGAATGGGTCTTTCAGTGTCCTGCGAGAAAAGAGTGTATTGGTTCAGCCAGCTCCAAGCCTTTTTCTCTTTTAGGAAGTATACAGCATTTCAGTCTCAGGTGTCTCTTCTGCTTCAGTTAACTAAACTGGAGCTGAATTAGCTTTAAGGTTCATCAGTTTTGTACCTTCCATGGGAATTGAGAATTCAGATATTTGATTCTTAAAAATCAAGCGCAGTATTATGATGCACATTAGGGCCATAATTTTGTATATGTGGTAATTTCTATACCTACTCTTGAGTTTATCATGGGATTTTTTAAATGGGCGTACATTTCTGCATGCTTTAAATCAATTTTGCATTGCTAGAGTGGTATAAAGGAGCATTGGCACAAATTATAATCTTGTCCGTTTTTCTTTTTTAAAATTGTCACCTTTTGCAAATTTGTCCATATATGTTAAGTAATTATGGATCAGAAGATGTCTATTATAGATGACTCACTTTGGTTAATAAATGTCTTGGTCTGTTTTAGTCCTTAATTACTTGAGTTGACCTACTCCAGTCAAATCAGCTTTGCGCATCAGGAAATGAGTTAAGAAAGTTTGACGCTCCAAATTGTTGCAGATTTGCATTGCTACATGGATGCTTTTAAAAAACCCATTGTAACAGAGGACCCCCATACACAAGAGAGTCCCCAACTCACCGCATGCACCTGTGACTACTTTACCTGGCACAGGTTGAAAAATAGTGAGGAAAAAATGAGAGTATTTGTGTCCATCTGATCAGATTTTAGATTAAAAATAGAACAGTTGCAAAATTAAAAGTATTCTGAAGTTTAGGATTCATTGGAATGCAAACAGATCACTTTAAAGCCTTTTACAATGAGTCAGGAGACATCAACAAACACAAGTAGTTCAAACAACGTGAAATCAGATGCTTCTCAGAAGGGTGGCTCACATTGCTGTTTGCATCTTCTGGCACTGTCACAGCAATGTGAAAGGGCGCTATGTAACTGGAAATCATGTCCAGGATATTAGGAATTTTGGGCATAGCAAAGTGACTCCTATAGTAGTAAGTTTTCATTTGGGTCAAGCAAAACACTCAATTTATAAGGCTGTCAAGATGTTTTGGGCTACTGACTTTTTGTGTTTTGTTTCCCAGAGTAGCATTAACTAATTTTTAAATGAAAACCAGTAATTTCATCTCATGGAAAGTGGAATTATTGGAGGCCTTTTGTTGATGACTATGACTACTCAGTTTTCCCTTGAAAGCCAGTTTTGTCTGTAAACGTTTGCCAGCACAAATCCAAGTTCAGGTTCCTATATGGCTCCTATAAGATGGACAATATATCAATGTTAAGCTAAGTTTTTTGAGTACAGTGTATATAATCCCTTACCCTTTTATATTTATCTTACTGTGTACAGTGGAAGGCCCATCTATTTTTCCATCCAGTTGCTCATGAATAAATAATATGACATGCTGTCTCCTCAGCAGCTGCTTTTCTTTCCCTCATTCTGCCAGTGATGCAGAAAGTCACCACACATTTGCATATGAAATACCAACTCCAAATCACATTTGTGTATCCTGGACCAATGCACAGGAGAATAATGAACCACCAAGCAGTGCTCTTAGATCTCTGTGGGCCAGGTAGCTTATTTGAATGTGGCTCAGGTGGTGGCCTGTGGAAATTGTTGTTCTCTTATTCAGACTTAGTGTAAATTTAAGCATCCAGCACACCCTTGCCCTTTGGAGCTCTCCATTTGAGCATCAGCAGCGTTTTATAGCTTGCCTCCCATAATGGAAACAGTTGGGGTCTAAACTGCTGGAAGATCATTGCACTTAAAACCGAGCACGTCTTGTGAATTGGAGGCATTGTACAGAATAAAGAGGGCTGAGCGATAAATTTGTATATCGTAATTGTCTGTGTTATAGAAAGAATGCCTTTCAAATTCCTCTTATTGTTGTTTCTTCAGGGCATAAAGATCTTTTGATGAAAGAAAGAGGAAAAATTAACAACAAAACTGTCTTTGTAATGGTAGAAAATATGGGAGTCTGAGAAATCTAAAAAAGAAAAAAACCCAAAATAAAAAAACCAACCCTAAAAGAAACCCTAGAATAAAAAAAGATCTTCAGCTTACCAGGACATATGTGTGTGCTTATCCTTCTGAGCTCTGAATGCTTGTGTATCCGGTGCTTACCTCCTACACCGTCATGTCTCAAAAGCTGTCCTGTGTATGCCACAGCTGCGTGTGGACTCTAGTGTCCATTGCTCCTCTTCTTTGTGTTGGGAATACCCAAATCTGTGAGCCGGAAAGGGTCTGAATTTCTCTCCTGGAACTGGACAACAGGAAAAGGGCTTTTGCGAACTTGTGGGACCCAGCGTGAATCGCATCTGCCTTGCAGTGTAGAGACTAAATAACTTCTCTGGCAGTGCAATTATAATACACAGAGTTGTGCAAGGCTGTACCTTTTTTTAAACAAAAACAAAAGTTAGGGCTTTAAATATCAGATATGTACATAATATATAACAATCCAGTAGAAAAATATAAGAAGCACTGGGATAAATTTAAGAAACATAAACAAAAGAAAAAATAGTCTTGTTGGGCAACTGTGATATAAACAAGGTAGAACTATAGTTAGGTGGCAAGAGCTTGCAAGAGAGAGGGCTCCAGCAGCCAAATGGTTTATATACCTAAGTGCTCATACCCCAATATGTGTATTTTTACACAAGAACAGAGTTAAGATTGTTAGTACAGTATAGAGATGGTAGATATGCAGGAAAAGTAAGTTTGTAAGAGCTATAGGTGGGCATGAATGATGAAGGTTAAACCCAGAGCAATGGACTCAAATAGTGAGTGAAAACTGTATCTTTCTGCTTACAGCACATCGATATGTCCACTTGTGAAATCTGGGTCTGTGCCCAGTTCTGAAATTCAAGATGGTAGAGTCACAGCTAAGGCATCCCACGCTTATGTACTATAGAAATTCTTAATTTTGCTGTTTTAATTTGCAGTTTATTTTACATGTGAAATTTAGAGTGATTTATTGTCATCGTTCTTCTGACTGGATGCAATCCAGTGCCCAAAGTCTTCTGAGTAGGGCAGGGTGTTAATTGGCTTGATAGAATCAATGCCTTCTTTTGATTGCCATAATTTGTAAATCAATTAAAAGATAAAAAGCTGAATTGGCAACAAGGGCAAGTTGGGGCTTTTGTTGGTGGGTGTTTTTTTTTTCTTCTTCTAGATAGAGACATACATTTGCTAATACGTAGGAACCAGTGGCAAATCCTGAAATGTCAGCTCTGTCGGTGGAAAGCACAACTAATTCTGCACAAGACAGCAATAACTGGAAAATCAAGCTTGCATTAAATAGTATGGTTTGGGAGAGTCCTAAGCACATGGGAGAGCTTGTTTAAAAAAGAAAGAATTTAGAAAAAAATTCTTAGGTATTCACAAGCAAAAGAAGGCATCTCTCTTATGGAAGAACACATTAAAATTTTCTGAAGAAGATCTAAAACTAAGACTCAAAAGCAGAAATCGGAACTATGCTTCTTACTCTCGGAGGAAACTTTTTTACAATTCCACCTTGAAATAAATACCAGCACTTTCCAAAGTGCTGGTTTCTTTGGCTGTCGTTAGGGTGCTGTACTCTTTAAAATCCTGGCCATTTAGGAACGTCTAGCCCCCACCAATCGGAAAAATGTGATCATAAAACTAACACAGGTAGAACATGACAAAAAATATTTAAAAGAAATAAACAAGTAGAAATTTTAATGCTGCAGTGTTATTGAAGTGACAATATGTGAACAGGTTTCCGTGATCATGAGGAATTTTCTTGAAAATAATCCATTAACTTATTTGCTGCAGACTGTTGAAAGTTTCCACGTTGCATGTGGTCAGTTGTGACATAGTAGATGATGTAGTTTGGGGAGAAGATTTCTTTCCAATAAGAAGTTCATGAATCTGAACAGTGAAGTCTGAGTCTCCATTTAATTTTTTTTTTTTAGGAGCCTTTAAAAATATGAAGTCTTCTGCTTTAATACTCTCTTTTATTGTATTTTATAGTTAAAATGCTGCTTCTGTGTTTGCTTCTATTTTCCTTCCTTTCCATCTCTTTTTTTTTTTTTTTTTTTTTCTTCATCTTTCCCTATAGAGATCCTTTTGCTTTGCTTATGTGGAAGTGGGATTCAGTGAGACTCCAGTGCTTTCTGGAAATAATTTGGGCAAATCTAGAAGCAAATTCATGTTGAATGAAGCATTTTACAAGATCAGTTTAAACCCAGACAATAGCAGGCTAAAAAGTGCATATTTTCATTCAGTTGCTAATTTATCTGTTGCTAATTAAAGGGAGGACCAGGTCAACTATTTGTTTTGCTTTCAAACTATGATTTACACCTGTTGGTAAGAGCAATCAAACTTTTAATTCAGTAAAATATACTCTGCTTCATTTATGCAGAGATTTGATGCTTCTATATTAGCGTAAGTCCATCCAGATGAATGAAGCCCAAATGGTAAGGGGGTATCCAATTACTTTTGTCTCAGCCAACAAATGTGCTGCTCTAATTAAAAGTCTGCATGGAATATTTATAACCAAGGAGAAGAAGAAAAACTCCCAACAGTAAGTCTGCCAAAAACAATGAGTGCAGAGTGGAAATCCTCCAAGTAAGGGAATCATAAACTTTTCTGTAATGTTTGTCTTTGTTTTCCCAGCTCTGAGGGCTTGAATGACAGTTTAGATAAAATATATATGATGTTATTAAAAAATAAATTGTTGAGTTCACTGCAGAAATTACGAGATGAAATTGTGCCGCTTGCATTACGTAGGAGGTCAGAAGATGGTTATAATGTTACTCACTGGTCTTTAAAAAGTGCACGAATGTCTAATAGATACAGGTGTGAGTCCATTCAGAGAACCTAGCGGTGCTGAGGGCTGACTACAGATGAGCAGCTGATCCCAGAGCTGGAATAAAGTTTCCCTTTCCTCAGTAATCTCAAAATGCCTCTTCGAGTACTTTTCACATTTTGAAGGACTTGGCATCATTGCTCCCATGCTACAGATTTGTGGGGACATGGAAAAATGAACTGCCTTACATGAGGGTCACCTACAGCAAATGCTAGAGCCAGAAAGAAACACGAGTCTCTGGATCACTGCTCTCTTCTCTTCCCTGCCTTACGTCTCCACTACTCGGGTTGTTTCTGAGGTTTTATGCACCCTGCTGGCATTCACAAATATCTTTCATAATGGCCCTTTTTTGTGAGGTTTTGAGTTCGGCATGCTAAGCAGCACCGAAGTGAGCAGTTACTCAGCCCTGTGCTGCACACAGCAGCATATGGATTAATAATACTCCTCAAAGCAGTATCTGTAAAAGCTGTGGGTGATGAGCAGCTTGTAAGAAGAGTTCCTGTTGTCTCTCTTGATGGGAAAACGAAACACTAGGTGTCTGGTTCCAAAAAACGGAAAACTAAAATTTTATATGCTGTGACATATATTTTAATTTTTTTTCACCAGTGATGATCGTAATTAGGTATTATACAAGTCTAATTCTTGCGGTGATTGTTTTATTTTTTCTCCCCTACCTTCTTCCTGGAGTACTGAGCATAACACTGTACATCCTCCTATAGGGAGGAAAAAAAGCCCGGTTGGGTGCTACGTGCCCTACAAGTCATTTTTCTGTTGGATGGAAAAGAGATGGGAGCAGTTGGAAGCAGATGGGAATATTCTGCTTCAGTTATATCATCTTTATCTGAATGACGTTCACGTCGTCATTCCTGTGACGTCTCTTCACTTTGCCTTTCCATAATTTCATTGCTTGAAACAGTGGCTCTGAAAACTGCTATTTATAGCACAGTGTGGGTTGGGGGAGAGGAGAAAAGAAGGGGTCTCGCGCTCTCTTGCCTCTTGCACTCATTTAGCATATTGCTTGAATAGGTGGGGTGGGAGCACACTCACAACTGTTAAAATGAAGTGTTTGCGTTCTCCAGCTGACAATAGCCTTCTGCAGACCTGCTCCTATAATCCAAAAGAGAACAACAGCGGGAACTCAGGTGCTCACGTGCCATTGGGGCTTTCTTACAAATCCCTGCTAAGGAAATGTCTAACCTACCTATAAAAGTCTTAGTCTCTATGTTATCTATGTAATGCTGTTGGAAAGGCTTTTGTTTTACTAATCCATGTGTAACTATTTAAAAACTCATTTCTATAGAATGAATTTTATACAGAACCTTGTTGATTTTTATCTTTGCAAAAAGTTCCTGTCAGTCTGATAGAGCTTTTATTTACTTTTTTTTTTGGTAGTCTTTTGGTTTAGAGAGGCATGTTAATTGTTGGAGGCAAACGGAAATCTTCCGACCTCAGAGAAATTTGTTTATCATTAAATATATGTATACATGACATGTGATATGTTTAAATATATGTATTTAAGCCAGGGTTTATAGCAGCATCTGCTATAGTAGACTGCATTGCATAGTTCTCCTGCAATAAGTATATCCTTCTGATAGTTTTAGCACCTCAGCTAATACATCCACTCTGCTGTCCGCCAGTATAATTATAGCAATCATCATCTTGTTCCAAAAAAGAAAAGGGAAATAACCAAACTTTCCTTTCTTGCAGGGACTTTTGAACTGCTTCCCTGTTGTGCTCAAGGGCTGCATTTGATCTTATTTTGAGTAGGAAGGAGTGGAGTGTCCTGTGGCAAGTGGTCCAGCACTGCTGGGGCGAATCGGGACTCTTGCAGAGTCAAGCTCTTGTACAGGGACTCTCTTTTAAAGATTCTGGATTGTTTGCAACAGGTTTGCTACTCCACCTGATGTGGAGGAAGGCAAGTTGTAATTTAATTCCTCAAAGGTTGGAAGAATAACAATGTTAGTAGGAATATAGGTGTTCCTTCTGTTGCTTCAGGTTTCCAGAATTTCCTTTTGATCTTGCATATGTTTTTTAGTATGTTGCTCTGGAAAAAAAACACACCCCACAATTGAATATTGCATAAAATATCTGACCATCTTTTTCCTTAATGATTCCTAACAATTGGATTTTTTTTTTAAATTATTGTGGGGACTTAATGTACTATAATTTTCAATGTGGATGTGCCTGCAGTATGTTTTTCAGAGTAACACTGATGTTGCTGTCAATGCTCCATTTTCTGATTTTTTTGAGCATCCCTCTTTGTGGTTTCTTTTTCTCCTGTCAGAGATCCATTGCAACAAAATGTAGAAAAGCTTTTCCTTTTAACATAGACTTCAAAAAAAAAAAGGGCATGAGGGAAACAGTCTTGTTCTTCTGTGTAAAAATTATGGTTTTAATACTGAGGAGGGTAGCTTGGCAGAAGCAGAAGAAATTTCAGTTTGGAAAATACTAAAGGAAAAGCTTTATAATTTTTTTAATAGTAATTTTAAGGAGCTAAGTTTTCTGAACTGGATACAAGAAGTCATTAAGCTGGAATTTGGATTTGCGTCATGAAATGCACAGAATAGAATCTGTACGTGTGAGAGAACTTTCTCCATCGCTAATGAAAGTTCATTATGGATCTTTGCATATTCTCCTCAACAAGGCCAACTCATTCTGCCCCAGTAGATCAATTAACTTTTCTTCGCCATCTGTTCGGCCAGCCATTAGTTCTGTCAACATTGCATCTTCTGGTGGCTTTCAACAACATAAGGGCTTTAGGAAGCTGGAGAGGAGGCAGGTGTCAGTGGTGTGCTGGAGTGTGCTTGCTGTGCACTGTGTTAGCAGACTGAAAGACCTTGAATAGAGTCTTGAAAAGAGAACTTGCCGATGGTGGACAGTGATTCTGGCTGTTGCTTATTCTTCATTCAGTTAAATAAATGTTGGATTTGGTGCTCATCATGGTTTCCAGAATCATGTAAGCAAATCTGTCACTTCAGTTGTAGCCCTAGCAGAAGCCTGATTCTAGTTTTGTAAAAAGTGATGTAATCTGTCCCTGACCTTCAGTGACATTTGGATCAGCCCATGGGAGACCAAGGAATATGGGCCTACAGAATCGTGGAAGGACTTTGAACGGTGTGCTGTGCTCAGAAGCTCCCACTCAGAAATGTCATGTCTTTGTTAGGAAGGCACAAAAAGTTGAAGACTGTTGAGAACAAGGACACCTGATAGCTACTGAGTCTTTTTGAAAGTCTCTCTGCTGAGAGTTCTGCCCCAGGACACACCATGTATTTAGGTAGCTGTGAAGGTATTTCTCATCTCCTGATGCTCCTGTAGAATGGAACATAGAAATGTAGCTACAAAGGGTATACTATAGATTATACGTGCCAGTGTTAGAAGATGCTTGCGAATCCTTGGGTAGAAAAAGGGAGTTTCAACAAATGGGATGTTTTTAGGTACGGTGCCTCGGTAGAACATCACCTTTTTGGGGCTGTGCAAGGCTCAACATTTCTTTTTCTTTTTGAAGAGTACCAGCATTGCTTTGTACTTCTGAAATGTGTTCTTAACGGCTATCCTGCATTCAAAAATAGTATTGTTCAGTGCTCAGAGCTCCCAGTCATCCGTGCAGTAACAAAGTGGTATGAGAACAAAGAGGAGAATACAAAAAACCTTTAGGAAAGAAATCTATTTACTGTTTGAGAGGATTTTGCCACACAGAAAAGCAAAGAGGAGAGTTTTATTTTTAAATCATGAAAAAACTGTCAGGCATCTCTTAAAACATGGAATCGTGCCTGCTACGTTACCTGCCATGTCAAGTAATTGAGCATCAACTTTTAAGCACCCTGCAGATATTTTGCCTTCTATCATTATACATGAAATGCAAATACTGAAGCAATGGTCTATAGAGTTTCTTCCTTATTTGTTGCCTAAGTTAGAAGGCAGGTACAGTGGGTGAAGCAGGGGATTGTGCACAGGGAAAGTGCTACCTTCTGATTAAAGTATCCGAATGCCACCCTGGAAGAGGATATGATGTCCCTGGCACTGACATAGGGTTCCCGCTTGACGGTACTTCAGTTAGGTTAACTGAAAGTGCCACAGATAACCTCTGAAAATAAAGATAATGCTGGCATAGCTGTTCATATAACAGTGAGGCAATTTATGGAACTGATCCAACTAAAAAAATAGCCTATTTATTAACTTTCTTGAGGTGCTTTTAAGCTGGATTCATTACCCAAGCCAATTCACCATGCAAACAAACACACACTTATGCTGTCGCATGGGAAAGGATGTTGTGAGAGCATGAGTGAGTGGTCAGGACAGAATTGGAAGTATTTTTGAAGACAGTCTTGTCTAATCAGATTGTAATGACATGTAGTGACCTTCTTCTTGCCATGCAATCCATGAATTCATGTAAGATTTTTTTAATGAGGAAACTGTGTACATAACATTAAAAAGGAAAAGACATAAAAAAAAGAAAAAGATGGTTTCCTATTTTCTACCTCTGTGATGAGAATCACAGCAACCCATATTAGGAACTAAATGGTCTGGAAAACTATAATTAAGAGAAAAGAAACATTTTGTTGTGAAAATACAAAACTGAAATGCAGCTTTTAAGAAAGGAGGCAAAGTATTCATGCCTACCAGTGAAACATCAGAAATTGTTTCCTTCAGAAGTATTTGGGTTTTTAGGACAACTCAGAATTCCAAGAAGAAATCTAACGTAATTCACTTGGCAACTCTTTTATTTTTGCGTTCTTTTCTTTTGAAAAATGATGTTTTAATCTGAGTCTTTCAGATGTGAGCAAGCATCCAAGCGACTCTGGTAATGACTGGCTGTTACAGTGTCTCTTTCTGGAGTTTGAGGGTTTTGGCCCTTTTTAAAAACTCAGAAGGGTTTCATCCGGCGCAAAATGAGATTGCTTTAGATAACTGATGGAAATTTTCTTTAGATACCCAAGGTTTCTTTTGTTATTTTGGCTTAAGATTCCTTACTCTGTGGATGGAAATTCTCGAGCTGGACATAAAGCCGTTTACAGAATCGGGTACTCTGTACAGGGCTGACAGCATAGTGAGACACTTACTAAGAGAAAACCATTCCATATATTCCAAAATATTCCATATTTTGTTAAGTGAATATACGGTACGTGTCCCTGGTTTTTGACAGATTGTGAAGCTAGAAATTCTCTATCTCATAGAAATGCTTACAGGTATAGTACTACTCCCACCCTTCAGTTGTTTTCAGTCCTAAAAGCCCCATGCAATATGAATGGTTCTGAGATAGGCTCTGAACAGTGAACGTGCCAAAAAGTCCCATTGATTTTCTAGTGTCAGGAGTTTGTAGTGGGGCAACCAGAAATAGGATAGAACCTGTGTTACCTCTAGACGTCATGCATTTGGAAAAACCTGGAGATTTGTGGAGTATTTAATGCATCATAAATAATATTCACAGCTTTATGCTTTTCACTTTCCACTATGTTGAACAGTCATAGGAGAAAAATCTTATTAGCAAGCTTTTAAGTTACTCAGAGTCTTATGTAAACCCCTTTTAGATCTGTACCCTGCAGAGTCCAGATCTTGTCCAGCTCTCCTTAGTCTGTATAATGATTAACACCCACTTATGCCTGGCCATAGGTCACAGCTCAGATCTCAGTAGATCTCTTGGTATGTTTGTATGGGCCGAGAGAAAAGCGTTTCTCTGCTGAAAGAGGTGGGTGCTGAGTTTACTATTACCCAAGGCCTCTCTATGCTTCTACAATAATGCCATTAATAATAACAGAAAATCAAAAGAGCCTAGAGCAAATATCTTTCTTGAAGAACAACGTGAATAAATAAAACAGCAAAATTACATCTTTTTTGTGTGTGTTAATGTTACCTAGCTTGTTATTGCTCAGTAGTGTTGCAGTATTACAGACTTCTGGCTTTCAGAGTTTTTCTTTCATCCCTGCAGAAATGAATCAATATTAACAACATTATGGTTTAACATAGCAATAATCTTTACCGAGTTCCTCTTTCCTTTGAGATAGATTACTTTTCTACAGAAATGGTTGCTCTGGGCCCTTACTCACTTGCCATTTCACACTCTGTACCTGGGTACTTCAGTAAATCATTCATTATATCAGATTTTACCTTATTTGTCAATATTGTAGCCAGCTGTTTGTGTCTCTGAGGTTAATGTCTTGATGCTTTCCTCAGAATTTCCCACTTTCTAAGACTTAGAAATTAGCTTTAAAAAAAGAAAAACAAAACAGAAACCTCCAGCTGAAAATTCGGACTATGGTCAGAAATGTAAGTGCTTTAAATATCTGTTAAGCTGTGTAATAGACTCTCAAGGGAAGAGATGGGAGCCCTTTTTCTTGAAATCTTTAAATGTAGCTCAGAACAAGCGCTGTGTTACGTACTGCACGGAACGATCTGCCATTGGCAGAGGGATTGCTTTGGATTTTACTTATATAGTAATAGGAGTGAGCAGTGAGAAAACAAGAAATGCCACCAAATAACAAGTTAACAAGCATTTATCATGAGCGTAAATCAAATGTTTGATATGTAGAGGTGATGCTGAATTACTAATAAAAATAGAGTTGGGAGACCTAGTTAAAGCTTGTCTCCTCTGTCTTCCAGGACACAACATCTGAAGATAGCCACATAACTTAAAAGACTAGAATATAATGTAATGTCTTTGAGGACAAGGAAATAAGATATTCCTGTAGCTTGGGACTCTCCGTCAAGAAAATTTCACAGAAGCTACTTGCGTGTAAATACTGTGCTATTTTTAATTCCCGAAGTGGTTGATTCTTCTTTCAGAAATAGTTTTCGCGTTTGCTGCTTCCTATCTGAAACGCGAGTGCATCCTTTAACCCGAAGCACAAGATCCTAAATTATAGAAATCGTTGGAAACTAAGGGTCAGAGGTGCCACAGTGTTGGGAGCTCTGCAGTTGCACAGTGCTGCCCTTTCAAACAGCGGCAGTTGGCAGGTCCAGCACAGAGATTTGCATTCATTGCAGAGGAGTTTTGACGAAGCTTTTATAAAGGGGCTGGAGGAAGGAGTCGTAGGAGCACTCAGATTTCACAACAGCTGCGCAAACACCATCTCCTTGTCCTTCTGGCTGAGAAAGGTGGCTGCTACTGTAGCATGCTGGAGGGTAAAGGATTTACATTTAAACAATTTCTGTATTCCCTTCCTCTCTGCTTTTCTCCAAATTTTTGTTTTAATCTGAAAATTTGTGTATTTTTCTGTGAGAAAACGTGCCTGGCCTTTCAAAAGTGCAATGCAAGCAAAATCTACTGGGGAAACAAAAGGCATGTGCTGCTGCTTGCTTGAAAAGAAATCAATGTTAAGATTAGGGGAAAGGACATTATTTATTTTGGTTAATACAAAATAAGAAGTTCAGTTTTCAATGTCTTAAACATCTGACTCTAAATTTGTGTAAGTGGATAACGCTGCTGGAGCCCTCAAGGACACTGTACCCCAGTAGATGAATAGCTGGAGTGGGCTGTGAGAGAGTGGCCTCTACTCCTGATTCTCACATTTCTTTGGTGATTGGAAGCAAGTAATTTCTCTCGTATGCTCCTGGACCCCTTCCTTGGCATCATGTCGCGAGGGGAATGATGTGTAGACCTCTTTTACAAAATAATTTGAGGTGTGTGGATGAAAAGAATCAGATACAGGCTTTTGGTGTTATGATAAATGTTTAATAGTTGGGTAAATGCCAATCTGATAAGGTATTTAGTGAATTTAAATTCTATTGTTGACATTAATCTTTGAAGGAGGATTGAACTGCAGTGAACAGAAGATCCTTTGCTTCTGAATGACAATGCTCACATTTCTTTTATGTTCATTAATGTGACCATTTTAATTAATGCATCTTAAATTTCCTGAGTGTCCGTCTATAGATGAGTGCAAGATCTCTGTGGAGGGGTGTCTGGGTACTTCTTCAAATTGGGCCTTTGTTTTGCAGAGCTTTCTGAAATGAGCACAAAGACAATGCACAACAGAAAAACAGGCTCTTGTAAAAACAAAATTAACGTCAAAAAGATACTTCTGATTCTAGTTCCCTCAGTTTGATCAGGGGAATGAATAGATTATTAAGACTCAATATCCTTATATCATCTCCTGCCATCAGTACAGAGAGGAAATAAGTATACAAATCACTAAATTGCTTCAAAGCTGCTTGGCAACTGCAAATTACAAAATTGATCATCCGACTCATTTGTTATTTCTTTCAAAGAAGAGAAGAGGGAAGAAAACCCGTTCAGGATTATCACAAGGAGTAAATCCTGTTGCAGGCTGTACTAGAACAGCATCAGGGCTTTGTCAGAAAAATGACAAAATGCAAAACATGCAATAATTATATTAGTAATGATAATCCACAGCTGTACTTCCCTTCGTCTTTGTCCTGTTCACTCCCTTTCATCCCCAGAGCAAGCCTAAATATGAGTATAACTTAAACTTGGTTGTTTTTATCCATGAGTACTTCTATATGCAAACAGATTATATTGATTGTACTTTTTTTGTCTATTCCTTCTTTTTTAACTGGTTTTAGTAACCTGGAACTGCAGTAGAGGTAAACAAGTCATGTGTAGGGAGAGTTTGTGGGTCACGCATATAAAACACTATCTCTAAAGGATTGCAGGGAGAGAACTTTCTGTGGATAATTGAAAGTAGCTTTAAAAAAAGAATAATCTTTTCATTCTGTATCCATTAGCCTATCTTATCCTGGGCAGAAATAATCTGCTAAATTTTAACAATCTATTTTTCCACCTGAATATTCAGTGATTTGTCGGTTAATAAGAGTAAAGGGAGGTTACCATTTTTTCAAGCAGCAGTCACAATAGACTACACGATAGTCTGTGTAGTATGGAATAATATATACTCAAAACTTTCTATGGACTGTATACCTGCTCTACGTACCCGTAGCCAGTACTGCTGTTGTATAAATCCGGGAACCTGTGCATGCAGTTATGTATGGTGATTTTAAGCGTTGGAGGGCTGAGGCTGCTGTTTGTGCGGCTTTGCTTCGCCTGCACACGTTGTTGCCTGCACGGCCGTGAAGCGTGGGAGGCCCAGTGTGCTGCTCTGAGTATGAAATCTCCAATTTGAACTAACAGACATGCATCACTCCATCTCTTTTTCTGCAATTTTTTCCCTGTCACTTTTCCTTTTGCTATTTTCCCTGGGTTATAGGGTTTGCTGTTTATAATCCTAAATTAATGATTGTCTCCACACTTCCATTTCGTGACTTATGTATACTTGGTGGTAGATTAAGTTCTTCCAGTAAGGACTGAATTTGGCAGCTGCAGCACTTAAAACAGTATGTCCTTAATCTGTATGTCAGGAAGTGGATTAAAAAGAGGTAAACGTTGAAATCTCTGTTCTTTCGCAATCATTTGTTTCTGTAGAAATCAGGTAGCTTTCTGGAAATGCTATTACGTTCTCTAACAAGGATCCCAAGAAAATGTTGTCCTGACTTCAGTATATAAGAAATCTTAAAAAAAAAAAAAAAAGAAAAGGGGGGAGATGAGGGGAAGGCAGTTTTGAGTCAGCTCATGCAAGTCTTCTAGTTTCATAGGACTGTCTTAGGCTACATTTTTATTTGGATAAAGGAGAATTTGGGTGTCATGGCTTGTCTTGAATAATAGTACTGGTAAAAAAATTTTGTTTGGAATGGCTTTCTGTTGATAAATGATGTCTTGGCACAATCTCAGTATCTTTCTTTGCCATGTTTTATTTTTGCAAAAATGTGTTTTCTTTTCAAGTGAAGATTCCCCCCCCCCCCCCCCCCCTTAGGCTGGAGGAAAAAGAAAAGGGAATTTGTAACAAACTTTTCTAAACCTGGAATGTTTCTGTTCGGAGACTCTGGCAGACTGCTTATGCCTGTTTCACTTATGTCCCCAGGGTGGGTAAGGCTCCCTGGCTGCAGTACCTGACGGTGCAGCCTTCTTCCCACTATGGAAAAGATGAGACTGAACGTCTTGTGGGTTTATAGCTCAGCCTGGGACTGTGGACTTGTATACAAGACAGTAAGAACAGAAATCCCTTGACTACAGCTGCCAGCAGGCTTCGTGTCAGGAGTTCCAAAGAGAGTAATATATTTGTCTTCCCCTTGAAAAGCAAAACAACTTTCCATTGTCTGACCAACTTCTGTCATTGCCTGTGTTATTTCTGAATGTATTTGGCTTCCTGATCAGTTTGGGTTTTATGAGTACCTCAGCTACTTATCCATCTTGATATCTGTGTCTCTTGGATTTGCAAATGGTTTTCATTAAGCATTCTTTTCATATTAGTATTAGCTCTAATTTAACTTTTTTCATTTTAGTTCCTGTCTTGTGCCTTGACTATTAAAATCAAGGCAATGGTCTGTTGTTAGACTCCTATGGGTGCTCCAGTGAAGAGACAGGATGAAGGTCTGTGCAGTTGTATGGATGACCCAGCCTATGTGGAGGCGATTAGATTTTTAATTAATCTGATTGTCTCATAATTAATCTAATTGTCCCATAAAAGTCCCATAGGAATAGGCTTGTGGCTCCCAGAAAAGAAGTTGTGTCTTTTTTCCTTCTAAAGTTAGTCCTCAGTGTTTATAAGGGGCTCAAGAAACTTTTTACTTAAACACAGGCAACTCAGAAGTGCATCTGAAAGTTCCTTAGATGAAAAACTAAAAAAGGGCAAGAGCAGCGATAGCTTTTTAAATGTGATTATTTTGCAGTGTATGGACAAATTCTGATTAATGATTACGCTGCCTAAACTGCCAATATAACACAGTGCTACAGATAATTTTTCTCAAGTAATTTATTATATTTGCAGTTACTGTTAGCAACAACAGCTTTTTCTGTACAGGTTTTATTACTTGTTAGAGCATGGTAACACTGCATTGTTCTAAAAGGTTATTGTTGTGGATGTTAGAAAGCTAAATTCCCTCAGTTAGGGTGTTCTAAGATCATCAAATAGTAGATTAGCTCCACATAGGCTACTTTGCTTAAGATTTTGCTTAAATTTCCTCATTTAGATATGTGAAATTTCTTCTTGGTGCTCCAAAGTGTTATGGAAGAACTTTGTTACGTGGTTCAGAGGGGGAGCTGCTCTTGCCAATAAGGGACTAGGCTGAGATTTAGGAGTGCTACATACATGTCCTCTCTCTGCCACAGACTTTGTGAGGGTCCTTAGGTGAATCATTTATCCTCAGATTATTCCCATTCTCCAAATTCTACTTGAAAGGATGGAAAAAGGAAGGAAAATCTCAAAATGGCACACTCTGTTTTCTACAGGTAGCAAAGTGGGACATGGAGAGAGCGGCTTTTTCAAGACAGCAAAAAATGGGAGATGAACTTTTGCTTTTTACGTCTCCTTTCTGTAACCAGAGGATCAGCTCTCCTTTCTGAAACGTGCCAAATGTTTTATTCATTATGCAGGTGTCTCAAATCTTAGTGTGGTGCTAGCTTTCCATTTGTAAGAGCTCTTGAAATCACTTGTTAGAGGTATGAAATTACTCAGGGTATCTTGTCCTTTCTGTATTAAACACTGCAACACAAAGGAGGAGCACTGCATACGAGCTCAATCTGCCATCTCATCATCTACCTTGCTGCTGCTTGTCCAAACCAACTGTTTCTCTGATGAAGTCAAAGTTAAATATTCTCTGTTTATAGAAACATCTTTTGGTGCAGCAGGTAGGCACCATCTACAGGCTATTAATGGGTTTTCAAAATAAACTATTTGTCCAGGCAGTCAGATCTTACAGCTTGTTTGCTTCGGGTTGTTTTTTTTTTTTCCCCTGTTTCTTTCCCACTTTCTTCTTCTTTATTGAGAAACTTTTTGCTTCTTAGTCATGAACAAGGGATAATGGAACCACCAGTATTTTCTGCAATCAGTAAATAATGTAGAGCTCGAAGGAGGAAATAGGAAAGCTATTGAGAGAAGTAAATGAAAATGGAATTACATTGCTTTACAAGATGCAGATATACCAAAAGCAGTTTTAGACATAAGAGGAAATACTTTGTGTCATTTGTATTTAGGTCTTAGGATGGGTTGATGCTTTTTGCTTTGTTTCAGTATTAACTCTTTATTAAGATTGCTGTCTGTCATGGATTTTGTTGTTTTATACGTTTGCTAAACATAGCTATACGATGCAAAGAGCTTTTTATTAGAGTTTTTAAAATGAGCTGTCCTTTCACGGTGATGAGAAGAGGCAGAATACAAAATGGATGAGAAGCACAATGAAAATGCACAGATTGTGCATCTTTTGAAACTGCGTTAAGCTGACGTATCCTGCCTGTGCAGTATACTTTAGGTGAGGAGTAGAATGTAAAGATTTTTCACAGCTTTTTTTCAGGTGCTTATCTAGACTCCTTCACTGGTAGTGAATGATGCCTCCTCATGGACTTTGGTCATTGACAAACCGCTTAGGGAAAATTGTATCATCTCCCATTTTGCAGAGATGTAAAACTGTGGCACAAAGCAATGATGCGGCTTGCCTGGAAATGCACTGGAAATGAACAGCAGAGGTAGTATCCCGGGTTGCCAAGTAAAGGTGTCTGTGCAACTTGCAGGTTAAATGATGGCTTGATATGTAGCATAGAAGTGTGAAACAGTCACCCAAAAGACCTATTCCTTTACCTCAAAACCCACATGGTCTTGCTGAAGACCCAAGTTCACCTCGCATCTTGGGAGAAGAAATTTAGCCTTCGGAGAAGTGTCAGCAAAGGAACGCTTCTGTAACTTTGGTTGTGCTTACCCTACCACTATTGCTTCCAAGAACACAACAAAGAGCCAGAATTTGCCACTTATTGAGAGGGGTTCAAATAATCAACTCCTGTTTACGTTTTCTCAGAAATAGCTCTGAACAGAAACACTACCAGGGAAATGGAATTTGCTCTGGGCTTATCTTTTTATTGTGACTTACAGGGATTCTGCCAGGTAAACGTTTGTGGACTCACACAAGTCTGAAGATTGCTGCTATCATCTTGATGACAAAAATATGGGACTTTTATCCGTGCCTTCTGGGAGTCACAAGGTTAAGAAAATGACTTAAATTTTTTCTTCATTTCCCAGAGTGTCTTTTGAAGTGAGAAATATACACATAAGTTCTAGAAACACTGATCAGAGCCCTGCCCTATCTCACCCCTCCAAATGCAACGACTAGAAAAATTGACAGCCAAGCTAAAAGGGGAGGGAAGAAAAACTAGTGGGGTGAGCGAAGGACACTTTTAGATCCTCAAAATTCAACCTGTGCTACAGGAATGGTTAGGGACTCAGTTACCCTGTATTTTATAGCCAGTCCTGTTCCTTGTCTGCCAGATCACCATGTGTTCCTAAACCTCTTGGATGTTTTAGCCATCGCTTCCATTATTCTACATTTTGAAGAATGTAGAGATTGAGGACCCATCCATTTGTAGCAGTCCAGCTCTGAGCTAGTTATAAGGAGTCAGATTTCTTTCTGGTGGATACATGATTCAGGACTGCTGAAGATGATTCCTGTTTGGTCCCCATCTGGAAAAACATGGGTCACGTAGGAGAGCGTCAGTCCTGGCAAATTATGTAACAGTCATGGCAAAAGTCACCATCTCTGTTGGTAAAAGCGTAATATATATCCCCCATCCTAAATATCTGCTAAATTTTGTATTTTTTCTTGTATGCGAATCTCAGATTGGTTCTGCCTTGGGATTTTAAAGTTCATGTAATAACGTCAAAGCATCTATAGAATAGTTGCAACCTAGCTAGATTTCATAACATTTTTTATTTGCATTGGCTGGGCTTTTCATCTTTTAATCTTGCTCAAGAATAAGTGACAAAATCAGTCAGAATAATTCTCAATGTACTATTAATACTTGTCTCTAGTTGGCAGTGACAGTTCACTTTGAGCTCCCAGTGAGTGGGAGAAAGGACACCGTTCTGACACAAAACAAACAGTCATTTTGGCAAAAAAAAAAAAAAAGGGGGAAGGCAAACCTGCCTTTCTTTTGCCTCAATGTTTAAAGCTAAATGAACTACCAAGAGCAATTAAGGGACTTACAGGTCTGGAAAGAAGGAATGCAATACATTGGCAGTGGAGGGATAAGACTTCATTCTTTAGCAGATGTATGCTGAAGATACGCCCTTCCTCAGCACGCAATTAGAAAAAAAGATGACCTACTCTGCATGGATCATAGCACAGGTCACGTATATTCAGAGAGCTTTTTTCCCTTTCGGAGCCTCTTACTGTACATAGTTCTTCAACATAAAAGAACAGCTTGATTTACTTACGTTTTTCCATAACACAAAAGTAACAAACAGCAACACACAATCCTAGGCCCAGAGCTGAGAATGCAACCAGTGGTCCACGAGCCCTTGGAGGAGGAATTCTAATGAGATCTGCAGATGTTTCTTGCGTAGCTGTTGACAGCATTGACAAAGCATTTTGCTAAGTGAGAAGGAATCATCAGTTTGTGTTCTACACGTGTCTGTAGCTAATGACTGGGGGGGTCTAGGTTTCTTAACTGATGCTAGTAATAGCAGTATGAACATGGGGACATTTAGTCTTTTTAGGGGATTTTTTTTAAATGCATTTTATGTACCTTATGAAGAGTTACATTGTTCTGTAAATTGCTGTCTCAGAGCCTGACTGTGTGGGAATTATTTTTATTTTTTAATTGATACAGCATTGAAAAATCTTAGAACAGTGGAAGTACACATTGGCTATTGCCTATCAAATTGTTTAGCATTTTGGATGCAAAAAAGACCAAAAAGTGGTCATTTAAATGAAATTATAGAGAGTGCGAAGTGGTTTTGGGTTTTTTGGTCTTCATTATGTTGAAGTTTATCTTGGAGCTGGAGGCAGAGTAGTTGTGCAGTGAAAAAATAAAAAACACTTGGGAAGAGGGTAATTACAGTTATTAAGCAGTTGGCTAGTCTCTGCACTTCTGCTGTGAAGCTTTTGTCTTTGCAGTGTCTACCTGTCTCATTGGTAATTAGTTGTTTAAGGTCTGAACGCAGGTCTCCCATTTGAAATCAGTGGAAATACTCTCCTTGAATCTTGCTATAAATGTTTGATCTTGTAAAAGCCTTTGATTTATGGGGCTGCTGCTAGTTTCAGTGAGCATTCTGCAACCGTGGAGCTTCCAAGACAAGTCTCAAACTGTGGTAGATAGCTTGCATGTTAATTCAGTAGTGTGTTTTCGTTTGGTTTTGGGTTTTTTTTTGTTTTGTTTTAGTGAATAGCTGGAGTGTCACTGTGCTTGTATTGTACTGGAGTTCAAAAACATAAAACAAGTCACTATCTCAAGAGTGACTAACCACTCCTGCGTGACCAATTTTGCAGTATATTTAAAGAAACATGATTTTCAAAAGAATAACACATTGCAACAATACATTTGCGACAATACGAGAAGCGTTAGATTCCCATCTTGGGTGCTTACAGAACACTTTCAGGTTCGTGAACTGGGTATTCTGGTTTACTCATCTCTGTAAGAAGAGGAGAGGGTTGTGTTCTTCATATGAATATTATGAGAAATTTTCCTTCTTAAACATTAGGAAAAATGTTTTGCAAGCTCATAAAATTCTTCAAGAGTCCTTACCACTATAGCAGCAAGTGCCCAGCCCTTAGACTGTGTGGAAAACAATCCTATGAATATAAAATTTACGGGAGATCAGAAACAGGATTCTCAAATAGGTTAAATAAGAATTTCACTGAAGGCAGTGAAGTGCTGTTTTCCAAGGCAGGTTCCTGTTGAATCATTGAAAAATAGTTTCATTTGGGGTTTTTATTTTTTTCAGCTAATGCCGGTTTCAGAAATCTATAGTTCACTGCTGCAACTTTCCCAGATTTGTCTTTTAATTAATTAATTTTAATTAATTAATTTTAATTAACTTTCACATTCTAGACATCAGAGATTTTTCCTGGAATAAGGAAATACTAAAAAGTTATTTGCAGTCATTCAGTGTTTCCTCCCCTAATGGATTCTATGGCACTTAGCATGCACTTACCTCAGTTTTTATCTCACTGCCCATCGCCCTAGTATCTGAGTTCTTCCCATCAAAAGTAAAATCTCTTTCCCTGAAATACTGATGATGAGAATGGAGAGGTGGTTTGCTTTAGAAAAGCAATAAAAAGAAATCCAAAAAGGCAAAGCTTAATGAAGAGAAGGCAGTTGCATTTAGGAGAATTAGTGCTCACAAACCAAGTCAAAAAGATGGGACTTTTATTTTAGATCTGAAAGAGATAAGGACTTTTTCATTCATTCATTTTCTAATGTCATAGATTTTAAAGGGGAGAGTCTGTTTTTCCATTTGGTGATGTAACATAGCTGGTAGGATTTCTTCCAGGCAATTTGATTATGGTGGTCTCTTTGAAAATTGCCATTGGAGCGGTGCAGGTCTCGCAGAAGTTCCTCTCTCTTGCTAAGACAACTTTCTTTTCAGTTACTTTTCTGTAAGAAGCCAGGCTTCTGGGAGGGGCTCCAACCGCAGCAGAAAAAGGCCATTCTCTAGGTTACGGGAAGCGATAGTCACACTTGGAGTATCTATGTGAAGGCTTTGATTGAGGTTTTGAAGACCTCTGTTTTCATTGCCTTTGGATCACGTTCTGTAATAGCTGAGGAACTATAGGCTCCTATGGAATTTATAGAGCACTTGAAGCCCACGGTTTAAAAGACAAGTGCCAGATACTGCTTTGAAGACATCTATCAATCTCTTCGCTTGTGAGCCCAATGTTTCCAGTATCTGTGTATTTCTTCTGATAATTTGTGAGCTTGTCCTTTCAGCAGGTCCTGTAAGCTAAACCTGTCCTATAATCCATCCTTTTCAGTTGGAAGACTAAGGCACAGAGATATACTGAGTTGCTTCTCTGAGAAGAGCATCTGTGATAAAAATGGCACTTGAACTCATGGCTCCTGTTCCTTAGTCCTTTTAATTTAACCAAAGCTGCTGCTTTAAACCAAGCCCTCTTTGACCTTTTCAAGAGATCTCAAAAGTTTACTTACCCCTAGGGGTGTTGTGAAGCTTAATTAATGTTTGTAAAGTGCCTTGAGTTCTTTGGATGAAAGTGCTTTGGATTATTAGTATTAATAATAACAGATGAGCCCCTGAAACATTCTAGTACAGTAGAATGAATTAACATGAAGCAAGCAATCAACAACAACAAATCAAACCAGCAATGCCGTCATAGCCTTGGGCAATGCATACAGCTGGTGGTCTGATAGATGTGACAGATGAATCTGCTGATATTCTCTTCAGTCATTTCCACTGTAAATTAAACTGTCTTCCATGTCCTCGTAACAGCAGCGTTTTAGCCAAAAGTCACCTGCAGCATTAACTTGCTTTTTCCAGTTGAGGCTTTTTTTTTTTTTTTAAATCATCTACAGGTTATATTCAGACATGACATAACTTTTTGGGATACGCTTCAGGGACTTACATAAGCTGTGGCAGATTGGGCACCATTCCCATAGTCACATTGGCCCACGTATCCCAAGAGAGACTTATTCCTTCTGCAGTGCTTTCACCACAGTTACCTGGTGCGTATGCTCATGAGGGGGGGTTGCTCCTTCTACAGAAGTGTCAGCAAGCAAAATGGACAATAAAAATAACAAGAGAAATGAAGGCACAGAGACTGGATGACTCAGCCAATGCCTTTTGGTATATCAGAGGAAAGGCAGGATATCGGGTCCCTGGCCCGTGTCGAGTATTCTAGGTACTAAACTATGGTATTTCAGCTTGTTGACCTTCCACTTCAGTTGTGACCTCCTTGCCTTGCACAGGAGTGTAAAAGAGCCCAAACGTAACTGAGAGTGAAATCCATGGTGCCCTTTTCACATAAGTAGATATCAAACTAGTAGAAAACAGCTGCTTCATACTTGCACAATCTTATTTTTCTTTCAGTCCTCTCTTCCTTCTACCATCAAAATGCAATGACACAATATAAATTTTTGTGTATACATTACAAGCTGAAAAGCTGCTATAACCTCAGTAGATCATAATAAAAATCTGTTATGTAGAAAATAAATGAGGAAGCCTTAGGGCAATTTTCCTCAGAAAAAGTATGGTAAAGAAATGTATATTTTCTTGGACTATTGAACAAAGAGTTGGACTATTAAGGAACAAGTATTAATGATTTATGCAAGGTTTTTGGAAGCAGGACTGCTGCCAAGATGCGTATTTTGCATAGTTCCTGTACCAAAGAGCAATCGGTACTGCTATAATTGCTATTGGTCATAATGGAGAGTTTCACTCCATGCAAAATGCTGAGATTTCAGGAGAAAACTTCATTTGTTGCTGGAACAAGCTGAAATTTGTAACTGAATAAGAACACCAAAATGTTCTTACATTGGATTTGTATGGGTGTGTGAAAGAAAAAGGGAACAGGGAAGGAAGGAAGGAATGTATGTAATTAATTTTTCCAAGTAAATACCAGTATTCTTCCTGAATTTCTGAGAGACCCGTTCACCGGGGTTATATGTAACAGCTAGGAATCTGGCAACCTCATTTGAGAGCTATTTTAATTTTTCATCCTGGCAACTTTTGCTTCACTATGTGCAAATCTGTTTTGGTTTAGCATGCTTGGCATTTTGCAGAAGCTGACCCTGAATTGTACCGTTTAATTAAGATAACATGTATATAGAGTGAAGATCTAACAATGGATGAACAATTACTTTTAACCTTCATGCGTCTTCTCTTCCCAACAGTATCTACATCAGCTCTGAACATATAGTTATGAACATCCCTTATTTTCTTTTTAAGGGCTGATTGCTTATCCTATTGGCCCATTTTTCATGAGTTTTTCCAATGTGATCATGCAAAACCAAACATTCACCTCAGTACCCTGTGCGTATATCATTAAGCTCCATCTGTGTATGTGTCCCGGCCTTGATTCTGTGCTCAATAAGCTCAATGAGCTTATAACATGATGGAGCAAAACAAAAAAACGTGTCTTGATGGTAATATTTGGAAGAGGCCGAAGGGAGCGGCGCTATCGCCTTTGGTTCAAATATCACTAATTCTAGGGAATGAGAGGTAAGCGCTGCAATGTGGCATAAACAGCTGAAAGCACTGCTTTTGTATGTGTGGGGAGGATTGATTGATTTATTTATTTCTAAGTGGACGTGTTTATATCTCTGCTGTTCTTATGGCCCAAGGATTGTTCTTGCTCATCTTGGCTGCAGCCGGCACCTCACTCTGAAGCGTGCAGAATGCGGTCCCCCTCTCCTTTCCTGGCCGTCACTCAAGTTGTCAGATACTCTGGAAGTTGGGGTGAAGTGTCCTACAACTTAACAGCCATTCCTGTGCTTTGAAAAGTCCTTGTTTTAGCTCTTCTGCCCAGCTCTTAAGGGCAGGACTTCACACCACAAAGCGTAAATCCTTCCTTACGGTGTTTTCCGTTGTGAAATAATTTGCTTGTTGGCACGTTAGGCCATTTATTTAATGCGACGGGGCAAGCCCTCTGCTGATGCGTTTCACCACAAACTGATTGGAAATAAAGTTGCTAAAGTGGTGTGGCAAGATATTAAACCTGTAATTATGGCAGTGGCCAGCTTTTCACACAAGACACCGCTGGCAAGCTTGTGGATTTCTTCACTCAATATCACTTCCAATTTTTTTCTGAAGTCCAGCTTTGATATAATGCACTTTTGTGGGTTATCTATTTCCACAGCCTGATTTCATCTCCTATTTACATATGCAGCAATATATATGGTATTTGTTTTCATTTTATTCATTTTGCTATATTAAGGTTTGGCAGCAAGTAGTCCAGTTACTTGTTTAGGTTCTTGTTTTTATCGGTTCTAATTCCCACATTAAATCTTAAGATCTTGGATATTTCCTTTAGCTAGAGAATTCTTCTTTTCCTTCAGCTGCTCTGTTAGAAACCAGCCCCATTCTTCCTGCCTTTTAATACTTAAAAATAATAAACTTAATAAGGAAATTAAAAATCAATGCTGATTAGTTCTGATCATTTTAACTCATATTACAGATTCCTTTGTTACTTAGTCGACTTTGGCACGTGTGTCTTTGAATTTTAATTTAGGCAAACATATGCCTGTTGATTAAATTGCTAATATGTGGCACCTCTTATTTGAAGATAGCAATGTCACTTTTTGCTTAGTTTTGCAATACCCTTTTATGTCTGTTTTGATTAAAATGTAAGGAGTGCAGCGTGGAGAGACTAAGTGGACTGCCGTAAGTCAAATATTGTATCTAGAGGGGAAAACGATGGACAGTGGGAAGGCCTCAAGAGAATCATGGTCTTGTTGTAGGCACAAACACAGCGCTTCATCTGTGTTTGATCCATTACAGAAACGTCTCCCATCCCACTTCTCCATCTCTGACTTACCCTGCTGGTCTTTTGAACAGCTTTCTGCTCTTCCCATTACCTCAACAGTCTACGTACAACCATTTCCTTATGCCCACAGTTACCCTTCTGTAGATGCGGCCAAAAGACTCCTCAGTTTGCTACTGATTTGTTCAATCTTTTTTTTCTCTTACATTAGCTGTCTAACATGTCAGCTATTTTTTTTCTTTTTATTTATCAAGTTTGTGATTCAAGGAACTTTTTTTCCAAATGTGTCTTAGATAATGCGTATCAACGGTTAGCTTTTTTCTTTTGTTCTAGTGCTGTATGAGATCAGAGTGACTAAGATTCCCTATAGTTTGATATTATTCTGTCACAGTATGCAAATCAGTTTTTTCCTTTGAGGTCATGCCAATCTGTCCTTTCTGGATTTCTTTTTTTAATATAAAGCAGCAAATAAATTGAACATGTGCTAGAACAAATCATAGAATCATAGAATAGTTTGGGTTGGAAGGGACCTTAAAGGTCATCTAGTCCAACCCCCCTGCCCTGGGCAGGGACATCTTCAACTAGATCAGGTTGCTCAGAGCCCCGTCCAACCTGACCTGGAATGGTTCCAGGGCTGGGGCAGCCACCACCTCTCTGGGCAACCTGGGCCAGTGCTTCACCACCCTCAGCATAAAAAATTTCTTCCTTAGATCTAGTCTAAATCTACCCCCCTTTAGTTTAAAGCCATTCCCCCTTGTCCTGTCACAACAGGCCCTGCTAAAAAGTCTGTCCCCATCTTTTTTAGAAGCCCCCTTTAAGTACTGATAGGCTGCAATAAGGTCTCCCCGAAGCCTTTTCTTCTCTAGGCTGAACAAGCCCAACTCTCCCAGCTTTTCTTCATAGGAGAGGTGTTCCATCCCCCTGATCATTTTTGTGGCCCTCTTCTGGACCCACTCCAACAGGTCCATGTCTTTCTTGTGCTGAGGGCTCCAGAGCTGGATGCAGTGCTCCAGGTGGGGTCTCACCAGAGCAGAGTAGTTGGAATTGACTTCCAAATGTTGGAAGTCACTTCAGATATTAGCCAGCATATAAACAAACTACAGCGACTGATGTATCCGAAGATGCTAAAGGTACAGGTTTATTTTCTACTGATTTGTAAGAAGTATTTCATATGTATTCATTGAGTTTCCAGCTGGGGAGTTTAATAAAAAGCTGGTCCTTGTGTTCAGCATTTTCTGAAGATCAAGTCCAGCCATTTTTGATATTTGAAACAGTTCTGATGTCACCCCCCCCAAATAAACCCAAAACTCAGGCTCCTTTTAAATCACCTTCTGACAGCAGTCCTAACTTCAGGCACTCAAATGTTTACTAGTTAAAAAAAAAAATAGTTGTGGTTGGGAAAGAGATTACTGTTATTTTAAACAATTCTGGCCAACACAGATTAGCTTTTAGCAACATCATATTCAGGATAATCAGGATGCTTACATGAACATCCAGTGTTTTCTATCTGAATATTAAATAGCCTCAAATTCAGCAAAGGATCTTCCATTGCATTATTGGTAAACTGTTTTTTTCTTCATTTCTTACTATTTGAAGTGCAGTAGAAAAAATAAAGTGGGCTAGGAAGTGTCTGATGTCAGAAACGTATCCCTGTCCTTCAATTTTGTGGCAAATAATTGGGCCCTGAAGGAATTGGCTGTTCAGTTGTTCTCTCGGCTGAGGTATGTGTATGTTGGCTCTGTTTCTTATAGCTGCCTCACAGCAATACACTTTGGCAGGAGCCCTAAGGACTGACACCTCAAAGGAGGAGGGGGGAAGAATGCGCTAAGTCAAGGGGTCAGGTTAATATGATCCAGAGCCCCCATTCAATGGAGATATCCACAAGGGAAAAAACTCCAAACATTTTAGTAAATTCCGTTTTACTCTTAGGAAGGTAAATTCACTGACAGGTTTTATCGTTCACCCTATCCAGTGTTGGCTACATGTCACTCTTATTAGCCTTTAAACCTTTTAGACCTTTCGCTCTACTAGTGTGTGCATAACAACGTATCCTTGTAAGCAGTATGCATTTGGTTTTTGGGGGGTTTACTAAGGCATTGCTGATTAAAATTTAGCTGGAGGACAGGGAAATCTTTCACGAGTGCTTACTAATTTAGGAGTATAGGTCTCATTTATGAATGTGACGTCGATGCTCAGGAGGCCAGAGGCGTTGGATAGTCCATATGGAGGTCAAAGTAGCAGTGAACAACTGAAGAGACAACTCATTGCTTTCAGGGGCAAGAACAATACTTGACTACTTTGGGCTGAGTGATTTAGGTTTTGTAACGTTTGCACTCTGATCCTTGTACTTAAACTCTGCTAACTCTGGAGCTCAGTTTCCCCATTTGTAAAATGATCTCAATTGTGTCCCTCCCCTGCGCGGCAGGTGTTGATCCTGGTGGAGGAGCATGCAGATACTTGGTACAAATGGATTACAGTTTTGTGGGACCTCAGGAGAATTCAGTTTTCTTACTGCTCAAGTTGTGTTTGAAAATGGAAATGTGACTCTAGAAAAACATCTGTATGTAGCCAAAAGCAGAAAATCCTTGATCCTGTATAGTCATCCATTTTCTTCATTGAGTCTTAGCCAAGCATGAGGATCCACTAGATAGATTCAAAATGTAGGCCTGTTTTAATGCTGAGCTTTATAATAAATGGTGAATGTTATTATACATTCAGGTACTTTTACAAACCTCTTTTCATGCAGTTCTTCCATATTTTCAAATAACACCACCCAATTAAGCACTTGAATCAGTGCTGCCCTCAGCAGAGATGTAATTAAGCAGGTGTTTAAATCCCTTGTTAAATTAGTCTCTTATATTTTTCTTTCCTAATCGACCATTACTATTCCTGTCCAGAAAAATAATGGGAAAACAAATGAATCTGAAACCCTAGCTTTGGGCTTGTAAGGGTCAACCTATATCAGCCACGCAAAGTAGATCTATGGAATCTAATCACATTTACATGAAATAAAGCAGATTTAAATAGAGGCTGCTGGATAACAGCAGTGAATGGCAAAACATCATTTCTCCAGGAAGGAAAAAAGTTAAATGGAATAAAAATCCACTTCCAAAAGGGCATTATGTGGCACTTTTCCCAACTAATGGCTTGACTGCTGTAATTCAGAATGCTCACAAAATGCATACATGGCCTGGCCATAAAGAGAATAGGGAAACAAAGAGGCTGCTAATTCAATTACAAATGTTATAGATCAAGCTCTTTACTATTCACCCAAATGGAAATTTACACTAAATAACATCATGAATTGGCTCAGCAACTTAATGGACTAAGACTCTCACATCTAACAGATTGTCTGGTCTCTACTAGGTCTTGAAAATTCTCTCTTTTGTGGATACCTTTAACTAAGCCTCAATATGCTCTTGTTACGGAATAAACGAAATAAAGTCACATCGTCATTTTCATTACGTTCACTTAGCTAATAGAAGCATTAAATAGTTTCTGTGTAAAGTTTGGTCCTGTCATGCTTATGGCCAGGGCAAGAGATACAGGGTTGGGGGGGGGGGGGAGGTGGGTTTGGTTTTTTTTTTAGGATACAAAGCAACTTATCTGAGACCCTTGAAAAATTTTCTGGACCATTCTGGTCTTACAAGTTAGTTCTTTTAGATTTCAGTGCCATGTATATTAATTGAAATACTTCTGGTTTCATGTTTCTTGGTCCCAAGGCTGCTAGGTATTTCAGACCATTGCATTAATATGCATTAATGGGGTGTGTGTATGTTATGTCTCCTGCTATCCACTTATCAGAATTTGCTAATACTGTTTTCACCAGAATGGTGATGAACACAGCAAGATTGGCCTTAAGACTATTCACAAATTAGTAAGGAGGAGCTTATAGCCTTAAGAACATCATATATTGTGAAGGCTTATTTGAAGTAAAAACAGATGGGAGGAAGGGAGTGTGTATGTATGCGGATGGATTTGTAGATGGGCCCTACTGGTACTGGTTGATGCTGTAGCAGCTCTGCCGGTGCTGTGAAGAAGTAACTTAAAGTTGAGCAAACAAGACATTTTCACATGTTTTAAGTATGCTGTTTCTCTTGTGCTGGTTAACCATGTTAGTTCAGCTTGATTTGGTGGAGCAAAATGAATGTTTTGGTAGCAAAGGGGCTTCAGATTTCAAACTAGTATGAAAATTATATCCTGCACGATGTTGGTTCACCCAAAAAATGAGGCTTGTCCATCGTTAGTGTACCTACACTGAACTTCACAGTATTTCTAGGATAATTTAGATGGAATCAATTTCTGAGTGGGTTTCTCTCTTCCCACGATGTATGATGCCTGTGCCAGCTAAACTTCTTTCAAAAATCTGGTTTTAGATTTTGGTGTCTTCTGCTTTGGGAAGTGACTAGGACTAGCTCTCTGAAGGCAGCTGGGACTCTTTAGCCTTGAGAAGAGAAAGCTTAGGGGGCTCTTATCAGCATGTTACCTGATGGGAGGGAGTAAAAATGATGGAGCCAGACTCTTCTGAGTGGTATGCAGTCACAGGACAAGAGGTACTGGGTAAAAATTGAAATACAGGAAACTATTTAAACATAAGAAAAACCTCTTTATTGTGAGAGTGGCCAAATACTGCAACGTATTTCCCGGAGAGGCTGTGGAGTTCTCTATCCTTGGAGATACTCAAAACCTCACTGGACATGGTCAGGGGCAGCCTGCTCTAGCTCGTCCTGCTTTCAGCAGGGATTTGGACTGGACGATTTCCAGAGGTCACATCCAAACCACAACTATTCTGTGGTTCTGAGATTTACGAACCTAATCTATGTTGAAAGGCGATGAAGATATATGTCCTAGACTTTTAAATGGCTTTTGAAAATGAGACTCAAGCTCCTCAATCAGTTACAGTGCTGAGTGGAGGAATAACGTAATACCCTGAAAAAAATTGTGTTCAAGTTCTGCGCACCCTTCAAAAAGCTTACACATAAATGTATGGTTCTGGTGCTTGATATGAAACACTTCAAAACTTTTTTAGTATGCTTTTAAATCCCCGAAATACTTCCATTTGTACAATTATTACTTAACACTTAAAATAGCCTTAATTCTTTCTGTTAAATTTTGAATCCTAGATGAAGTAGCAAAATAACACATTTCTGCTTAGTTCCATGATTATTAAATACAGACTGTGAAATACTATTGATGAAGAGTTCATTGCTTAAAAGGTTACTTTCCTAAAAATAAAAAGGAACCAAGCAATGTTCGCTGTGCCAAGGCTCATTTCTTCTGCCTAGAGGAACAATAAGCATGTGATTTGAAAGGTCATTGGTTCTTTTGTATGCTAATAAACAATTAGTATGGCTAGGGGGGAAGATATGGCATCAACTTCTTTAGAATGTATTTCTGAGCAAATTAGCCATTCATGACAAGTTAAGAATACTGAGGCTAACACCTCCTGGATGATTTCTTAGCCATCATTTCAGTCTCTGTGAAAATATTGCTGTTTAATCAGCTCTGGCTAACAATTATTTTTCTCCTTGACAAGCACATTCTGGGACTTCAGTTCACCCCGAGATTATTATTTTTTTTTTATTGTAACATTTTATAGCCGATAAGGAAAAAGGATTTAGAAAAATAAAATAACTGACTTTTCCTTCCAGGCAGTTATGATGTTGTACGCGTATGAAATATATGTGCATAGAATCTAAATTCGATGTTACTCCAGTCATTTTATCGCAGTGGTAGCAGTAGAGTTTCACACGTTCTCGTAATTACAATCCTTCTCCCTTACCCGCCACCCCCTCACACACACACGCGCGTGCACACTGCTGCCTCACAAAAACTGACCATCTGGTCAACATTTTTAGAAAGCAAAGTAACTGTGATTGTGGATGGAAGCACCTAACTTGCTGAATGCCAGATACTGCAGCTTAAATAGTAGCCACAAAAGACTTGCTCTTCCTCTTTCTGAATTGCTCAGGAACATCTGCAGGCTAGCAATCAAATTTTTTTTTTTCCCCTAATCATTGGAAAACACATTTTAGACTTCCTGGAATGACTTTCACCTGTCCTATTTCTTTACTTGGCTTTCATATTAGTTCTGCCTGCCATTTTTTGGATGCCAAGGGATATTCTCTTACTCAGTTTCCAGAATACAGGACCATTGAGTCAGGATTTTTTTTTTCAATTATTTTTTTTCAAACGGCAGAAAAGCTGCTGCTGCACGATCAAGTGCAACTAAGTCGGGTGGCTGGGAAAGCAGAGCGTGGTAAGCAGGTAGGCTCCAAGCATGCTTTCTGCCTACAGTCAGGTTTCTTGTTAGTTATGTTGGGGCAGGGGGGAGGTTGGAAATCCATGTAAATCTGCATATCCTCTTGCTCCCAAGAGCATCTAGCTGACGTTGTCCTTCTTGCTCTGTCTACAGGCTTTCTCCAGCATGCTGCGGAGTCCATCGTTTTCAGCTCAGAAGTCTTAGGAGGATTACCCAGCACAACATTTCTCCCAGGCTTAGGAAACATGCAGCCCTGAACATGGGGGAAAACAGGGTATGTATGTAGTGCATTTTTTTTCCTGGATGTGAGGTGAGCTTTGCATATTCTAATCCCAAGTGGAGGAATAAGCTGTGCGTGTACTAGAGCTGGGCAGAGTGGAATGACTTTTACTGTGCCTGAGAAATCTCAGACAAATGATGAAACATTAGCAAACCTGCCTGGTGAAATGATAGGGCAGAAAACTCGCACGTACTCAGATGAATGTGCACATAGGCATTTTCCAGTTGCATCATGGTAGAAATAGAAAGTCCTCACTTAGCAATAGTTTTGTCGAAGTACAACAGTTGACTCGAGTCAAGAAGACGACTACTGCCAGTCTAGCACATTATCTTCTGCAATTACTACAACTACAAATACTGCTAAAGACAAACACTGGAAATAATGATCATTATCTTTTGAATAGTTTCATATCTCCTTCTTTATGCAGCTCCTTTAGTCAAGAAAAATATTTAGGTACTTGAGTTAAGTAGACTGCACCTTTTGTTTGTGGGAGATACTTTATAGCATCAAAACAGCTTCTAAAATATCTTTGGCTGATTCTGTTACATTGAAGCTTTCAGTTTACAATTGTATGTTGATGGTACAGGGGTCTAACTTCTCGTGCTTTTCTTTGTTTATTTTTAATTAACTTTTTTATTGTTTTCAGCACACAAAGCAATCAAATTATAGCAGTTAGAGAACATTAGTGAACAGAGATACAATCCTCCATAAACAGTGAACGAGGGAACATTTCTTAGGCAAGGTTTGCAGCACTCACTATCATACATTAAAGCATTACATTGCACATAGGGCATGATTGATGGCATATAAGCCACCAAGAGATAAATGACTGGGGAAGAGTGGAAGAGTCCGTCATTAAACAGCATTTTGTAAATGAATTAACTTGGAAAGCATGATATGCAAGAGGTACAAAGAAATTGTTCTAAATGCAAAAGAACTTTCCCAAATCCTTATAATAAAATTTGAATTTAGATTTCATTTACAAATACGTTTTAAAGGATTAATACAGAAGTGAACAGGCTATTGATTTTTCCCTCCCAGGAATGCTTTTGAGATTGCTAAAAGTTTGCACATGAAGACAAAGCAAATTTTCAAACTTGTAGAGCTGGAGGGTGTGGGAGGGCAGAGACAAACACACAAAGGCTTGACCAATTTCCATCCCTTAAACAGCATGTTGATCCAGGCACTTCTGTGGCAGTGGAAGACTGAACTTCAAGTCCTTGTTCAACTTGATTCTCACTGCTTGGCTTCTATGCTCAATCTAGCTAATACATGCTTGTTAGCTACCTTAATAAATTGTTATTTATAGGTTTGAAGACTAGAAGAGACCATTCAATCATTTTGTCTGACCCCTTTACAAAGTAGGTCACAGAATTGCCATATTAATGTCAATTGATTGCTGTAATTAAGGGATCGAATCAGTGAAGACATTGCTTAGAACTGGGGGTTATACTCACATCTAATAACCTTTTTAGATGGACTACTACTGATGCTGCCACTATGCTAATAAAATCTGTTTATCATTGATAAACTAGTCCTAGAACCTCTTTTTCATGAATAATAATTCTTAAAGCAAATTTAGAGATGGTCAAAGGCAGCTTCTAATTTTGAATACTGTACGTGCAGCTTAAGATAGTCTAGGCCTTATTTCAGACATATTACTCCCAAATCTAACTCAAATCAGTTAAGTGCTCATTACCTGCACAGGCTCCAAAGACTGGGCATAAGGTACTTTGTGCTGTACAACCATTAAAGAGTGAACTGAGAATCTAGAATTAGAGCTGGAAAATAGAGGGAATTTTCATCCTGAGATTTTGAAATTTTATTTCTCCCCAAAACAAAATGGCCAGGGAAGATACTTCAGAATTTTCTACGACACAAGATAGTTTGCAGTATGTTGATTTGTCCTTTCCTGTGTTTCCTTGAAACATCGTGGTTAGGATGAAAGTTTTGAATTAGCCAGAAACAGCTTGATTCTTGGACAGTTCTTTCTAGTGAAAAGTCAGCTTAAAAACTTTTCATTCTGCTCTGGCTAGAGGCAGCCTGTGAAAATGAATTTACACTGTTCTCTTATATATTTCTTCAGCATTTATGATACTGGCAAGGGTCAAGTGTGCATGTGAATGCAGCGTTGGACAACACGTCTCAACCTTGGACATCTGAGGGAGCAGTTTTGGTGTTGAGAGGTCAGTTCCGGCTCAGCGCTTCCTTTAATTCTGGGTTCCTTTGCTGAGAATGACGAGAGTTGCCTAAATTGGTAAGATGGTCTGATGCTTTTTTTATATATCAGTATGTCAGCTGGGAAGTTGCCCAAAACTAACGTATCTGATGTAGGACATCTGAGAGCTCTCTTCTTTTTAAGTTTCTGCCTGACCCGGATTTGAACTGATGAACAAGTACTTAAAACACTCGGTAATAATGACCAACCTCCACGTTATCCAGGAATTATAACTGAAAGACAACTACTTTGGGTGCTTACTCACAAGCCTTTTTTAATGGGGTTTTGTCTCCTGATCATGTGTCTGTAGAATTTAGTTGAAAACCAAATGCTGTGGAAAATTTACATTACACCCCTGAGTTTCATTGAGCAGAGAGCACTTTTCAATTCAAGAGTGAGCTGCAAAGCTTAAAGCGGGCAAAGAATTCATTATTTTAATGATAATAATTTACACTTGCATGGGAGCTTTCATCCAAAAAAAAATCATGTTAGAATTTTCCATTCATTGTCTTTCCAAGAACGGGGTAATTTCACCTTGATAAGTATGTGTATGATATTTGCCTTTGCTGTTTGGGAAGGAAAAAATGAAGATTATTATAGTTTGTACAGTTGAGTGTTTATTATAGAAATATTTTGCAATTATATTGTAGTTTTCTTAAAATCTGAATGTGGTTTTGAAACACTAGTTTAAACCTGTCAATACCCCTATTATGTAAAATTAGTCCACTGCTGTACACTTGGGGAAACTGAGGTAATAACCTCCTGGGTCTATTCTGTTTCTTGGGGTTTTTCTTCTATTCAAAGTAAATCAAAGCAGTAAGTGGTTGCCATCTCTGGAAATCAGGTCCCATTACAAAGATCAAATCTAGTGGTCCAGCTCAGCCATGTCCTCCAATCTAGAATCTCTGCTCTTGAAAGGCACATCTCATTGCTTAAGTGATTTGTTGAATGCAGAGGGTATGCCTAATGTTTTGTTGAACTGGAGGCAAGGCTGTGGCAAAACTAGGGATGGATGGAACTGTGCAGCTCTTATTCTTAGGGCCTGATCCAACACACCTCATAATCAGTGGAGATTTTTTCCATTATTTCAGTCAAGCTCTTAGTATCTTCTACTGTATGCAACGCAGCATATCTTTCTTTTCTTCCCATACATGGTACATAGAGCCAGTGTTGCTTCTTTTGATGTGTAATAAATTCCCCATACAGAAGCTCTGTTTTCTTTCAGCTATTGTCTTTTTGGAGGCTCTGCATAAATACATAAAAGCCTATTTCTAATTTTATTTTTTTCTTAAGCAATTCTCTATGCACTATTTACTTATTTAAAAAATGAAATTGTGCTTTTTTTGGTTTTCCTTTCCCAAAAAGCTGTGGGGAACCTTTCACTTAAACGTGTGCAAGCAGCGTAAGGCAGCCCAATAACACAAAGTCAAAGCCATTTCATAGAAAGTGTTTCAGAACTGCTAATTGATCTAAATGAGCTTCGAAAGCATTTTACAGAGAAAGTATCCAACTTCAGGATGGATTGCAGAATACATTCCCTTAGTAATATATTACTGCAGTGTTTTGCCGCTGGATTTATGTATCAGTTTGAACTACTAGTCTTGATTACATCATAAAGATTTCATAGATTATTATTGGAGGTTTTTTTGCTCTGCCAGTAATCTACTTTATTAACTGGTGGTTGAGAGTGACAAATTTTGATCAAACTTAAACTTTTAATGTATTCCAATTAGTGGATGGATATGACATTATTATGTCTCAGTTCATCATTCTCACAAGTGTTCCACTGCTTTAAAAAAACCCCAACGCTTTGGCTCTGCAAAACTTAGAAAGCACTCTAATGTCATCACTAAAGACAAAACTGTTAAAACAATTAATCATTTCAGTCACGTTCTACTTGATAAAGAAATAATGTTTTCATTATTTATTTTCACATGCACATTGAGTAAATGTATTGCAAAAAAACCCAAAATGATAATTTTGGACTACCTACAGGAATTCATTCAGCACAGTAATATTTAATGGCTTGGGTTAATGGATTTGTTATTGCTACATCTGGAAAAACAGGGAGTAGTTTTTGTTCGTATTTTCATGAGAGTAACTGAGGTACAGTAGTGATTAAAGGTAGTACGTATTTATTAAAGAACGTGGTTATCGTTCAGCAGTATGTAGCCACTGGTCCAGGGAATCAACTCTCCAGTAGACATCTTTGGATTGTCTAATGCAGTGGGATTCTGTTCTTTGACCAGAACTGCAACTATTCCACAGATTGTCCAAAGGTATTCCAAAATGCATTTCACTCGGGAAATCCCAGTTTTGTATGCTCAGACAGATTTTCAGAACAGTGTTTGGTCCTCTTTGGAAGAACCATTTTTACATCTGAACATTTAAACCACTGTCGCAGGAGGATGGCTGATTGCCACCTCAGAATTCTTCTGCCAACTAACTCGGGAGGAGAGCCTTAACAGTTCAAGCATTATATTGTATATCTTTGTCAGCAAGCAGCACCTGTCAGAGAAGCCAGTCTGTTGAACTCCAGCAAATACCCCCAGTAATGTTAATCCAGAGACCAAGGTTCAAGAGTGACTTAAAGCAAATATGTGGACATAACGTTAACTAAGCTCGTCGTTACTTGCAAGATAAGTTTATTTCTCCCTATCCCCACTTCTTTCCTTGCTTGCTTTCCACCAGTGCCCTTATTAATGAACTGTGAAAGCTGACATTTCCAATAAGGAACAATTAAATCTGAAACTAAATTAAATGAAGTCATTCATTTGCAAAATAATAGCTAACTAGCATGAGGATGGTGAAAAATGATTGCAAGTCATGGAGAAAAAAAAAGTAAATTAAGTCTGACTACATTAATGTTCTTTAAATACTTCTGCTACTCAGAAAATTAAATGGGAAACATCTTACTAGCTATCTTGCATATAAGGTAGTAATGTATATATTCAGCATGACAAGTATTACAGAACAGAAATCCTTCATAGATGTCAGTGTAAGGAAGGTACTTGCATTCTTAACTTTCCGCACCCTTTTCTTGCAAAGGTACTACAGCAGGTCTGGAGCAAGGAATGTAACATAAGTGCATTTAACCTTATAATGCTAGTGAAAGGTAGTAACGATGGCCCTTCCAGCCTTCAAAATGTTTCATTAAGGCTCTAAGGCTTTTTAATCCAGGTAACAGGGTAATAGGCATTGTCTTTGGATGTTTGAGTTGAATGTAGCTAACCCCATCGCAGTATTTTGTCAGCCCCAATGGAAGGACTTTGCTGGGTCCTTCTCCGTTTCAATAGCGTGGAAGGTGCTCGCAGAATAAGGACAGAAGCAAGAACTCATCACAGGGGAGTCGATTCAGCAAATCCTGTGGACAGTCCTCCAGACAATCGACTTTTTCAGCCTTTTTTCTGTTAAAATCTATAAGGATAGAATTCATGTGAAATGTCAGTGGTTCAAAGCTTGAGTATGTCTGCCTCATTTTCAGTGTTCTGATGGCTTTACATGGATGTAGAATTTTTTTCCTATGTGAGAAACTTCAGCCAAAGAGCTAAATTTTTGAAAGCTAGTAATCCACAGCTGATACTAGGTTATTTCACATAAAATCCAACCACTCACACTTGTTGCTCTTGCAGTTGGATTTTTCAGGCTGTCCGTCCAACATATACCCAACATGCTGATCCCTTTAAAACCAAACCCAAACAAGATATGCAAACATTGCAGGAACATAATGGAAAAGAACACACATTGCTTGATTTTAAGGGAATGCTGATTTGCTGTGACCAATGCCAGCTTAAGGTTTGCCATGCTACTTAATGCATTTTTATTTAAAAATGCTTTTTATCTGTGAATCTCTGAAGGCTCAAGTTAATTTTGCGATCAATTATTCTTACGGGGATTTGTAGAATTCACAGCTCTTCATAAGAATTTGAGTTTTACTTTAATTAATCTAAAAGAGACTAACCTTCTTGCATACATTCTGCAAAACCCTGTGTGCTTCCCCCCCCCCCCCCCCCCCCCCCCCCGGCTGAGGAATATTTGAAAAGGGGAATTAGAAAGAGATTTGGACCCAGGTTGAAAAAAGCATTGATTTCCTCAGTTATACTTAAGGCCCTCTCCTTTTGTAAAACAAATAACCTGAATAAACATGTCAGGGAAGATTAAAACCTCATTAAAAAGTGTAAACAGAGTGCGAAGAAGAAGAAGAAGGGGGGAAAAAAGCTTAGCTGAATTGAATAATAGTAATAATAAAATCACTAAACAATATCGCTAGTTAAAAGTCCTGTTAAAGTGAATGTACCGTTGAGATGGGAAGCAGAGCTGCTGTTATCTAACACTCAGGATGGAGATTTCTTTTCAATAATTTGATAACATTTTAATGAATAAATTAATAACATTATCCAGGAAATGGAGTTCATAGATAAAGTTAATTCCTCGCCAGTTCCCAAATCTAATCAGAGAAGTTCTGTTCAGGGATGGTCAGCAATGATGCATGTGTTCAGCGATATTTTTCCCTGCCCACCTAGAAGGAGATACAACTGCTGAGGCACTGCACGCATAAGAGGTTTACTTCATAATATTAATGCAAATTAATGGCTTTAAGGCTGGCAATTATACATTTTTATTTTACCGAGGTGAGCAGGATTGTTGCATAAATACTTTAAAAATGCTAAAGAAAACAACTCTATCTTCTTTTTAAGTGACGTACTTTTAAAGACAAATTCACAGAAAAGGAGAAAGATTACTTGTTATAGAGGAAGCACTTTAGCAGATTTTGAGAACGGGATGAAGTTGTGTTAATGTATTGCCAATGCATAAGATCTATTCTCAAGATTTTTAATTTAAATGGGTAAGGGAGGGGAAAAGGAGTAGAGGGAAGAAGTTAATGAAGGAGAGGGCAAAACGAGCGCAGAGAAATAACATTTCCATACCAAATCACAGGTTCAGGAGAAGGAATTATATTTTTTAATTTAAGGTAAAATTTAATACAAGAGGAGGACTGGAATCTGACTTAGCACAAGTACCTTGTGATTATCACCTTTGTTTCACTTTGACAGAAGACTGCAACAGTAAATACTGTAATTGTCTGCCTGGCCTTTCAGTCAAGCTCAAGCACTGGAATTTTAATAATAAGACCTTTATTTAAGGCTCCAGAGATACCTGAGATAGCGGTGAATGAGCTTGTATGCCTTTACAGCAGAGTTCTGTGTATGCGAGGGTGCTAGCTTGAGTGCCAGAAAGAGTATAGCTGTTAATAGTTCACTTGAGCTAATTAGCCCTGGTTCTTCCTTTTAGCTTATGAAGGCATTGTGTGATGTAGACAATCTCTTGATGCCACAACCTCATTTATAACACTGTGCCCCAACAGTGCTCATAATTTCAACAGCCCACCTGACATCTGGAGAAAACCCCTCTGTGTCCTTTCATAATACCCTGGTAATCCTCATCCTCTCCAAAATATCTGTTGGATAGCTGCTTATTGTCTAATATCATCCATGTGCTGTCAGACTGCTTTTTTTTCCCTGTACTTGCCTAATTGTATTGTCAAGTATAGCAAGTTCCCTGCCACAGGGTGAGGGTTCTGTTTATAAATAAAATATAGCTATTTTCCAGCCCCAGTTAAGTATATTAACGTAAATGCTGTAGTTGTGCCCCGTAGATGTGACTAGTTCTCTAGGGAGAGCGAGAGAGAAAGGTGCATATAATAATTTTTCACTAATGACAGCAATAGATTCACCTTGGTCTGCTTAACGGTATTCATTTCCTGCTAATAAGTCACTATATTTAAGTTTATTCCAGGAGTTTATATAGATTGCAAGCTCCTCAGATTGATTAGCAAGATGTCTCATATATGATCCTGCAAATGATCAGTCTGAATGATTTTCAGTCTCCTCTAGGTTAAATTTTATTAAAATGATTACTCAGTGGTAAGTGCATTTAAGCAAAAGCTCGAAGTCTTGCCTGCATTTGAAAAGGTATTGCAAAACAGAAAGTTAGTTCACGTTTTTCTTTCTGGGGCTGACTGGGTAACTGTAAATTTTTAGACCAGCACAGCCTGCTCTGATTTACTTCACCTGCCAGAGGCTGCAAGGGGATTTTATAATTGCCAGGGACTGCTTGTGTGAGCGCACACAAGTCCTCTTCCCTTCACCGCTTTCAGCCTGCACGTCGGGGCTGAAGAATATCCTTTACTCCACCTCTCTGCAATTGCGGAAGGAAAACAAAGCCGGGCCGGTACCAGAGCGGCGCAGCCGCGGCGGGTGAGCGCGGTTCAAATTCAAACCCTGACTGGCGGGGGTGGGTCCTAACGGCTCCAACGGCCGCCGGGGGGGGGGGCCGCTGCCGCCGAGCCTGCCCCGCCGGCGGAGGGGAGAGGGCGGGCGGGGAAGAGGAGTTAGGAGTCGGCTTTGTGCGGGGGTGATTCTGGAAGAGGAGAGTGCTGCTCAGGGTGTGGTGAAGGAGCAGGCAGCCTCCCTCCTGAAGAGAAGGCAACAGGCAGGAGCGTGTGCGCAGGGAGCGTGCATGTGTGGTAGTTACCCTTGAGAGAAGGGAAAACTTCTGTATATTACTGAAAAAACTGCCCCAAAAAGGGAGGAGAACCCTCTTTGAGCGGAAAGTATGAGGCTGAGTGTGGGGATTTAGGTTGGGAAAGGTTTTGAGTGATAACTTTCTCCATACAGCGGAGGAAGTTTGTGTTTTGGAAATGCTGGACAAAATGGCTGCTTGGAGGAAAGGCTGAAGGCTTCCTTGCTGTCTGATTTTTATCCCGCCCTTTGGAGTTTGGTAGCCTTATACTAGCCAAGAGCTCAACCAGAGCTCAGTTTGGGCAAAACACGAGTATTACTTTGTCATTCAATGAGAAGCCGGAGTCAGCCTGCTTCATCATGTGCCTGTCTGAAAACAATAAATACCAGCACTGTGAAAGGTATAAAGAAAGTGGCTCTTTTTCATACAGGCCCTCTGCAGCCAAACAATAGTAGCTCTTCTCTGTCCTACTGCTATTACTGCCTACTTTGGACTTCTCTTGTCATTCTGTTAAATGTTTCTGTTTGTGTAACTGTGAAAATCCTGGTCAGCGTTACTAGTGTCTTATGACTCTTGCCATAAACTTACCTGCTTTTTATGTTAAAGACTTTATAGTTGTGTGATTGTGAGGAAGTTTATTTTCATTTTAAAATATGTCCTTAGTCCTGGTGGCTGCCAAGGAAAGCTCAAATACTTAGTAGAAGTTGTTTCCTGGAACGGAAAGCAAAGCAGTACCAAACACTTCATGTTAGTAATAGAGTAGAAACTAGCATGAAGCTCATGGGAAAGTTCAGGGTATAATGCTGATGGATGAGATGGATCGGAGGTACTATCAGCACAATTTTGGAGCAAGTAATTCCATGTCTTGCTGTTGCTATATATAAAGTGGCAGTATAACACTGGATGGGAAGAATCGTCTCCCTTACTAGAAACTAGCAAAATACTTCGAAGAGGAACAAAAAAACTGTTCTGATCTTTCATAAGGAGATACTAGGGCTAATTAGGAAAGAAAGAGGGAATGGACAAATTAGAGATGGTTTCACAAACTGGGTAGTTCATGTTACTTAAGTTATGGTGATGTTTGCGTTTATACTGGAGATATGTGATGATAACAGTAAAAATCCTACAGAAAGCAGCAATTCACTGATACGAAACCTTTTTTCAGCTCATCTTTGCAACATGGAGAGGAAGGATGGTTTTGAGCCAGAGAGGATGTAGGATGATGCTACTGCATAAGGTAAGACTCTGTTAATGCAGAAGAAAACAAATGAGTTTATGCCTTCCGGAGTCTAGAAATTGTGGTCTGCAATACCCAAGGAGAAATACTTTATTTGGTCTCAATGAAGAAATCTCATTATATTTTATGAAGGAATGAGATACCAGATTTTGTAGTTATGAGGTAGGTTTATGCACACTTAAAATAATTTTTGCATGTTAATGCTATTTTGAGATTTTTGTGAACATGTCCTCAGCCAGAGAAGTGCTATGTGATGTCTGAGGAATGGATCTGCTGTTAATTACAGTGAAGTGTATCTGAAGTAGTTCAAATGTGAGAATGGTCTACTAGAAAGGCTCTGCATTTTCATGGGTGTTGGCAAGATTTGGCTTTCAGACTTTGTCTGGATTGATAAGAAGAGCAAGTCTTCAGTGCTAACTTTTACTTCTTGCTTCAACTTGAGAGATGTATTTTATCATTGCAAGGCTGGAAATTGTGGCTAAAATCGCAGTGGTACTGAGTGGACCATGTAATGACTGCAACTGATTCTGCTTGTCTTTTCCTTAGAATTAGACTCATAGAATCACAGAATCATTTAGGTTGGAAAAGACCTCTAAGATCATCAGGTCCAACCATTAACCTAGCACTGCCAAGTCCACCACTAAACCACATCCCTAAGCACCACATCTACACGTCTTTTAAATACCTCCAGGGATGGGGACTCAACCACTTCCCTGGGCAGCCTGGTCCAATGCTTGACAACCCTTTCGGTGAAGAAATTTTTCCTAATATCCAATCTAAACCTCCCCTGGCACAACTTGAGGCCATTTCCTCTTGTCCTATCGCTTGTTACTTGGGAGAAGAGACCGACCCCCACCTCTCTACAACCTCCTTTCAGGGAGTTGTGGAGAGCGATCAGGTCTCTCCCCTCAGCCTCCTTTTCTCCAGGCTAAACAACCCCAGTTCCCTCAGCCACTCCTCATAAGACTTGTGTGCTCCAGACCCCTCACCAGCTTTGTAGTTCTTCTCTGCACACGCTCCAGCCCCTCGACGTCCTTCTTGTAGTGAGGGGCCCAAAACTGAACACAGTATTGGAGGTGCGGCCTCACCAGGGCCGAGTACAGGGGGAGGATCGCTTCCCTAGTCCTGCTGGCCGCACCATTTCTGATAGAAGCCAGGATGCTGTTGGCCTTCTTGGCCACCTGGGCACACTGCCGGCTCATGTTCAGCTGGCTGTCGACCAACACCCCCAGGTCCAGTTCCGCCAGGCAGCTTTCCAGCCACCCTTCCCCAAGCCTGTAGCGCTGCATGGGGTTGTTGTGACCCAAGTGCAGGACCCAGCACTCAGCCTTGTTGAACCTCTTACAATTGGAATACAAAGTACAAACCAATGCGTTTACTAATTTTACCCATTTGTGTGTTATACAAGAAAAGGAAAAAAAGTTAAATCTTCCCAAAAGATCATCTTTGTTGTTGTTCTTTTTAATATTGGAAATTGGCTTACTTTTCAATTGCTCTTTCATCAAATACTGCAGAGTTCTGCTAGAAAGAGCAGTACTGCAGTAATCTGTATGAGTCTTAAAAGAACAGCCTTGCCTAATTTTGAAGCTGCGTTCTCTCTAGTAGTCTGTGATAGGGAAACCTTTGGGCTGAAAATTGAAAATGCAGGTGTGTTGAAAAATTTTTTTTTGAGTCTGCATCTTGTAGCCTGGCTTGGACGAGTCAGTTGTGGACAGTGAAAGCCTAATTATTGGCTTAGAAAACATGATAATGATGCAAAAATGGTAGTGATGCAGCATCCAAATGAAAATAATTAGCATATGTGCCTTGCTACTTAAGTCATTTATTCCCTAATCAGCTGTCCCAGAACCTCCTTTTGCCATAGATGTATAAATTTACCCAAGAATTTCAGGTATTAATATTAGCAGCATTAATATTGTTGTTGATTAGGCTCGAACAGGATTTATGAACTAGAGACTGGAAGTATGGCACAGAAAGATGGAAAAATACTGAAAAAAATGCAATACAAGGGAATGTTGCTGGCTATTTGGATCCATTTGTAAACTTACGTGCATGTCAACTTTTTGTTTGCTTTGTAGTCTCTTAGAAAAAAATACAGTGCTGCCTTTTAGGAGTGAAGTAATCATGGTCAGGACTAGACATGAAATGCCAAAGAATCCACATTTGGAAACCGATTTTAATGAGCAGCTAGTAATCAGTGTCATTGGGACAACTATGGGTAGACATGCTGATGTGAAAGTCTAGTTACATGGGCCTTAGATTTGGTCCTGTTAGTGTTGATTTTGAAACATCGGTAGAGGAGGACAAACCCTTTGCTTAGCTGTGCCTCTATGGGAGTTTGAAAGCTTAGGTTTGATGTTTGTATTAATTTCTCTGTATTAACATAAGGCTCTGTTGCAAGCACAAATATTTCTTACATAGAATATTCAGCATTCTCTATTAAATATTTCAGAAGAACCATAAACTTTTATCAGTCACTTTAATTGACAGGTTCCTTTAGTTCTTTTTTGTTTTGAATAATTTAATCTTTATATCTTCATAAAACACCCCAAACCTCTCAAAACCTGTGAATGTTCTGACTGTGTTCCATCCATCAGCAGTTGCCTGTCCTCAGAGTTTCTCTTTGCCCTATGGCCTCAAGAAAAAATTTCACTCATTACTTTCCTGAAGTTTTTAGGTCTTGCAAGAACTCATATCCCCATCCCCCAGTGGTCCTTCTACAAGTATTCCACACTTCAAACCGGTGAGACAGGAGTGCTCTTACTTTAGCGTTAGGCTTTAGTCTTTGCATAGTGCCTACTGTTCTGTGAGTACAGTAACACTTGAAGTCATGTGGACCCCGCATGCTCTGCAGGGTGATGGCAAAGAATCAAACCGATCTGCTTGGTGTAATGATTTGGGATTTAGAAAATCTAAATAAAACTGGTCTTGCAAGCAGATCTGTGAGCATGGTTCCTTGTGCCTCTGGAGGATTCCTACTGATTTCGCTGAGGATCCCAGGTCTACTCAAAGAACAAATGCCTTGATGTGCAGCTTATTGGTTGAGATGCAAACAAGTGAAATTTTGGTCCAGTGTTGCAGTTACCTTATACCTTCGATACATTCTCTTTTGGTTTTGTCTTTGTTTTCTGGTACAGCTGTTGAATAATGTAGTTGTGTTTCCAGTCCTTTCAGAATAAAAATTCTATGCTTAAGACATAATAAATAACCATATATTAAGTTCCTAAGATGCTTTGACATGTTGACCAACATAATAAGCTCAGTTCAGTATCTTCCTTCTACTTCCAGATGCTTAAGAGGAAATGATATATTGCTGTCTTCCTACTTGTTGAAGGCTTCTGCTCCTTGTCGAGGTGCTTGGTCTTGGCGAAGTTGTGAGACTTGGTTGAAGCCAACAACCTGCAATGCTTTCTCGCTCTGATTCTCCTTGAAGAGGAAATTTTAAAAGAAGGCCCTGCTTTGAGGTAGGAAGTAATTCTTGATTAACCTATCAGAAGTGCAGCTCTGTAAATAATTGCTAGATATAGAATACTACAAAACAATGCTTATTTCACTAAGTACCATGAAATGTAAAGAACGCATAACGGGAATGTGGGCTGTAATGAATAAAAATGCAGCAGCAATGGGAGCCATGGTAACACCAATGAGAGGAATCTCAGAGAAGAATCTAGGATTTTGGCAATGGCAGCAATAGTTCTGGAGAAAGACTGCAGCCTCTTGCACACTGACACCCCAGATTGAGAGTAGGGGTAGAGCATTTTATTCTGGACCTGTTTTTAATGCGGAAGTAACGCTGAATGCCTAATGCAGAATTCAGGTTTGCTACAGCTTTGGCTGCTGTTTGAGACCCACTGGCATACTGTTAACACCAGTTACATCACTCTGGTTTGTCCAAACATGTAAATTTGCTTTCCTTCATCTACTTAATGACCTGTATTGCTTTCTCAGAGAAATTATGTTTAAAAAAAAAGATAATAAAAAAAGGCAACTTGTGGACACTTTGATAAAATTTAAGATTTAAGAGTATTTGCAGTAACTTATCTCATTTGGGTCTACCTCAAACTGAAGCATGGAAAACCTTGGACTGGCCAAGAGGTACAGTTTCATATGATCGGTTTTGTGGATGACAAAGTAAGGGCCTTTTTTTTTTTGGCTTTCCCCGCCCCCCAATTCCAAACACACCTGAAGAAAGCCCAGGGTTCCTGAATTAGATTTTAGTGCTTATTCTCCAGTCCATGCTTGCTTTGTGTAATATAGGGGTGGAAAAAGCGTCCGTTGCTATAACTTAAAGAGTACTCTTGGTTTTGGTGTAAATAGATAGCAGCATAGTATTTAGTTCAGTGACTCAATTCCTCAGCAAATAAACCTCTAGTCTCAATTCTGTGCCTAGTAGCTATGAGAGATTCTGGCTGCAAAAACATCCACTTGCACCTTACTCTCAACAGGTCATGACACTAAATCAGCCTTTCAAAAGTAATTAGGGATCTTCTCATTTTTATATGCGTGTGATGATTTGGAACTCTTTGACTCCATTTGTCCCTGTCTGTTTATACCACAGTGGGCTGCTAAACATTTTTTCTTGTGTTTGGTAGACACAGATAATCTGTGTCTGTAATATTTAGCATTCTCTGTATGAAATCACATTAAATGTTCAATTGTGGGGAATTTCCTTGTTTCTTGGTTGTTGTTGTTTGGGGAGACACAAATTCTTCAGGGTGTTTTCTGTATGAGAGAGTCTAGCGTGGTGAGATCCTGCCCTTTCTGCCTGCTGCTCTTTTTCCGGATTTCAAAAAATCAAACAAAACAACAAAAAGAAAACCTTATTTATTAGCAGTAAACAGGATCCTGGGAAATAACGGGGAATGAAGAAAAGCTATTAAAGTAATGCACAAATGCAAATATAATTCAATGCATGTCAACCATATAGCAAATACTGTGTTATTGAGTCTTCGTTCAGATGCCATCCAAGATCAGAAATACTCAAAGAGGTGGCTTGACATTGCATAATGACATACTTCGGGAACAAAAATAATTAAACAGCTTCAGTTATTCTTGTTTCATTATGCGAAGAGTATTATCCAGCTTAATTTTTCAGATGTGTCAGGTAACTTGGACCCTCTTGATGTACAGTTGTTTCCTGTAGATTTAGGAAAGAGGTTCACTTAAGCAATGTTTCTTTAACACTTGGATTCCCTTCTTCCCCTTCCTTCCTGCTCTAGTTCTTATATTGACTTTATTCTTGTGGTGTCTAAGTGGCTGCAAGCTTGGAGTAAAATCTTGACCCTGTTCAAGTCAATGAGAGTTTTGTCATTGGCTGAAAAAAAGATAGGATTTAACGTATTATGATTATTAGAGCATCAGACTCGATTCCTGTTGAGAAAAACACCTCTTATCCTTGCTGATTCCAATGTCAGTGACCTTCCTTCCTGTCCTCAAAACCCCATCATCCTCAAAAATAAGTACATAAATACATTAGTTGAGGGAAGTTGGGAAATAAACGCATCCTCTAGTGGATCTCGAAGTGTTTGTCTTTCCTTATCAGCCCCATAATGATAGTGCAGCGATGGCAGCTTAATGATAGCAGACCCAATGACGCCATTCAGTGCCAAAGAGGTGAAGATTGCACATTTTATTTTGGAAAATAATTATGCAGCTAATTACAGCACTTGACTTTCGTCCTTCCCTTCCCTGTGTTCTTGGGGAGGCTGGTTTGCTCAGCTTGCAAAAGACTGCGTCAGTTATTCTAAAGGTCAAAAGACTCTTGTATTATGATTTGTAATTGCTAGTAATAGTGAATAAAATAAATACAGTTTCATTTTGGATCATTTAACTCATTGCTTAACTTCTGTGTTACTAATTCTATTCTGTTGTGTGACTGTAAGTACATACTTACTGAAGTGGTTGAAAGAGGAGAAATAAACCAGAAGTCGAGATCTGAACCCTTCTGAATTTCTTCTGAGAAATTTGGAATCAGAATTCCAAATGTAGTGATCAGACCTAACGATGCAGAACAATCTGTCTTAGGACCATTTTTAAAAAAGTATGCAACTGTCTACTAAAGACACAAGCGAATTTCAGGGCAAAGCAAATGCAATGCCATTTCAAAAGTACCATAGCTGAAGAATCTTAGTAGATTTTGACTCTATGGCTTTGAGATCTCAACTGGCTTGCCAAGAATTAAGAGTGTGCTCGTATTTAAGTAAGCAAGCCATAATACGTGTTTTGTACAGCTTGCTGCTTCTTTTTTCTGCCTCTCCTCCCAAAACCCTGCATTGCAGCTCTGGAGATGGACGCCCCCCTCCCCCTTAACTTACACCGTTGTTCTTGGAGAACTCTGGAGGCCAAATACAATTTCCATCCTTTATCTTCTGGTCAACTATTCAATCCCAGGTTGTATAATTGCTCTGGCTTCAGAATGCAGAATGTTCCCTCACACTTCAGGTCAGCTGTAAGTCTTGATTCAGTCTGATTCATTTCAATTTGCATAATCTCCTCAGCCCTCTATATTTCATTTAGACACCAAAGATTTAGTTTAGTTACAGTCTTGTGTCATTTATCATTTACTTGTCTTCTTTCAGAGTTTGATTTAATCCCTTTGGTTGACTTTTAAAAGACTGATTTCTTATCCGCACAGTGCTTTATTCCATTGTGATTTTCAAGCCTTTGTATTTTCTATCTGGATCTTCCTTATTGTGATATTTATTTTGTATCTAGAGATAAACCGCCTTCATCTATGCTCTTAAAGAAAGTCATAAATTTAACAAGCGGTGTCTAGGCCAGAAACCTATACAGGGACATTTGTGTACCGATGGATGTTTTTGCTGGTGCTTTTTCTGATCGTTGCCATGCTAATGTTTCATTGTAGGTAGTCAGTATGAACTTCTTGTTTGGAATCCAGGATTTATGTCTGACCCGGTCACTGAGTAACTACACGACCAGAGGCATGTCAGCTCACTTTCGTTTCTTATGCTTTGTCTAATTTTTTTTGAAGATACTGCTTTTTGAGTGTAGCACACTGCAGTTATACATGTAGTTTACAGCATCCAGCAAAGTTATACCCAACTATCTGATAATGCCAAAATGCTTGAAGAAGTGGTGACTTGTAGCATTTGCACAAGATATTTTTCTCTGGGTAAATTTTCTGGATCTGGTTTTCTTTATTACTGTCTGGCAAATATGACAAACTATCTTACTAATGATTTTCTTTTAAATAGGAAAATGTATGTGTGGTGCTGATTTGTAGAAGTTTTTTACTAATAATACGAACCTTCCACTTAAGTACTTTACCTTAGCTGAGTAAGGTTTTCTCTGTACTTTTCTGGCTTTAAAAAAAAAAAATTCCAGGGCAAGAAGAGCAATACTAGAGAAACAATGGTCCCAATTCATTCCTCCCGAACTAATGGATTTTTCTGTGCAATTTCTGATCTAAAATAAAAATCTAACTACTGTACTGTATGTTGCATCTACAACTTTAAGAACATGACTGATCAGATGAGATCGTAACTAAAGGTCTATCTTTGTCAGCAGTCCCACTTCTGACAGTATCTAATACTTGATGCTAAGGAAAAGTAATATGAGACTAGGGCAAATACACAATAGCGAGTGATACTTTTCCTGAAACTTCTCCCCAGCTTCTTTGAAATAGCAGTTCAGAAACTTCAAGAGGTGAAGGTGGCATCTAGACAATTGTGGTTTTATTATCTCACAGCTGATGCTGTGAGTGAATCTGTCCTTTAGGAATTTGTCCAATCTCTTTTTAAATCCCATACTGTCTTCTATTTATTTTAAAATTGCTGTTTGGTAATTTCTCTGCATGGCTCAAATATTTGCAAGGCTATATTAAAAATCATGGAAATTATCTGCTTTATGGTCTATGGAGGTTTGTGATTCAAATCCTTTTTTTACAGTTATGAGGACTGAAAGTGTTCTCTTTTCTACCTCCTATTCAAAGAACTTGAGGTTGGACTTTAATAATATATTAAGTCACATGGCAGTGGAATCACAAGAGATTCAGTAACACTAAAGAAGAAGGAAAAAAAAAAAGAGTACCTTTATAGCACTCCTGTGTAATTCTATTGTAAATCACAGTGCCAAAAATGCCTATCATATTCTTAAAACAATATTCTATTGGAGGAAAAGAAGCCTGGCTGGCTTGGCATGGGGAATTTGAGGGTAGCTTATTTAAGGCTTCAAAAATGTAAAAGGCTTCTGCAGTAAGGGAGGGAATAGTCCATTTCCCATGCCTGTAAGAAATCAGACCAGAAGTATTGGGTCTGAACTACCTCAAGGGAGGCTTGGTGCGGAGGTCAGAAGCAGCTCTGTATCTGTAAGACTAGCTAGATACCAGACTGGCTGGAGCATGCTGTAATTGTACACACACATGATGCGCATACAGTTTTTTCATACGATTTTAAGTGGAAAACGGTCCACTTGAGGAGGGGAAGGTGTTGTCTTTTTAAGATCAGTAGTCAAGCAGGCAAGTCTGTAACGTTTTGTTGCTAATAATTCAGCATTTCCTAGTGTAGGTAAGGCCTGGATGCTTTCCATCTTGAACTGACAAAGCAACTTGTTTTTGCAGAATGTCTTAGGCTGGTGAGCGTTTAGAGGTGTGAACGTTTCAAAAGCAGACTCCTGCTTTGTCTTTGATGGCGTATAGAAATGCCCTGTAAGAAGCTGACAGCGTAGTTACAGTTTCTTCGGGATAATTGGTATAGCATGCTTAGACTGTCAGATACTAGCCTGCTTTATCTTTGACGGTGTTTTTCACTTTCTGCTGTCAACAAATCAGTTGATTCTCAATATGGATGGATTGAGCAATTCTGTAGGCAGAGAATGCTGTTGTCTCTGGTGCCTTTTGATGCAGTGTTTTTTCAGGCTACCTCCTCTTACTGCGTTGGGATACAGGTGGAAAGCTGTTGGTAACAGTTCATCCGTTTCATAGTGCTAACAGGTATCTAGATAATTGCATCGGTGTGGGCATCACCCACTGGGGGAAAGTGTTCTTGTTCAGTCACTGAGGCGATGGTATTGTATTCTTGACTTTTCTATGTGAGTTATTCACATATTAGAATCACTACTTTGGCAAGGTACTACGCGTAGGAACAGAGCTGGTGATGCATACTACACCCACAAGCAAGACTCCTATACGAAGAAGTGGGATGCTGTTAGTATCGCTGTGTTTACTCTGGGGGCATCAAGTGATGACAGCTCTACATAATCCTGACCAGAGTAACTAGCTAAATCCTCGTGAAAATGCGATGAAACTGAAATCCTCCCCTTTGTGGAGCAAGAGTACAAAACCTATTTGCTTCCAAATACTATTTGTTTTATCAAAACGTAGTTCCTTTATTACCAGAGTGGTGTGTAGCTGTTGTGTGGTCCTTTGCTGAGGATGAATTTCAGAATGCGTAACTGCAAAGCAAATGTGTGTGTCAGAACACTCTGAAATTCAAACCTTTTTCATGATTGTTTCGGACAGCCACATTGGGAATTTTTTTGAAGTCTGTTCTTTAGTTTATCTAATTCCAGTAGGAGGAAGATGAATATTGGGTAGTGTTGAAAAGATCAGTTCATTCTTCCCACTGAACTTATGTTAAAGCATCTTGCTTAAGAGAATGGATGAGGTGTCATAACCTGAACCCATACAGTATGTGGCCAGAATGTTAATGATCCAGCGTTGTTTTTCACTTGTGTTGTATGAACACAAAGTACTTATTAGCTCTCAGCTTCCACTGGCTCTATGATAAAAATTAAATCTAACCCTCCTAAGTCTCACTCCCAGTGCTAACCTTCTTAACTGGCCTACTGCTCTACCGACCACTGAGTCATAGATGTGGATAAAGTGGATAAACTCATCCATTTTGTGTTTGTCACTGAGAGGTGTCTAAGCTCACTACTGTCCAGGAGTCTGTTTCTCTGAGCTGTGCCTGTAGAAGGCAGCCTTGGAAATAATTTGTAACACACGACTCCTCTCGTCAGTTGGTCTGACAAAAGGCAAAACTGTTCTGAATGCTTCTGCACACCATTTAGAAACATTTCTTTGTTACAATTAAAGAAATTAAAGAGTTTAAATGGCTGAAGTTGTAGGTCATTCCTGAAACTCCTGCAAATAAAATAAACAAAGTTTTCAGTATTGCTCAAACGCACCGTATTTTATGGGTTAAAACTGCTATTAACAGCTTCATCCAAGCTCTTCCGTATGGCAAATTTTGTCCAGCTCAGACTTTATTTTTTTTAATTTAACTTACAATCATCTGGTGAAAGTCTGCACTAGCTTTCTATCTAGACTCTATTTAATATGCACCAGAATTATTGTATTTGATATATATAAATTTTAAATCTGTTTCAACACAACCTTGAATGCCTTTCTGGCAATATATCACTTCATCAGTCTAGCTTAACTAGAGCTGCTTTTTCATTTTTTTTATTGCCCCTATAAAATCTAGGAATGGAACACTTCGATTTTTCTAGCAGTAATTTTTATTACTTTTAGCCTTTTTTTAAGTACTTGTCAGTGAGATACAGTACTTTGTACAGAGTATATTTTTCAGCTGTGCATTATTTTTTTATTTCAATTTATTTTAGACAGAATGTATAGCATACATCTAAATAATACCTACGGTAGTTCAAATGAGTGTATTATGAATGTAATTAGAATGGATATAACTCCGTTCATCCACCAGGATTTGGTGTATTTCAGTTGCCTGCCGCTAGTCATAGTCACTTTCAAGTAAGGCTTGAAAGGATAACTCATGTTGTAGTTTTAATGTTGCACATAAAATCATATTGCAACACAGGAGGGGAAAATGAATTTATTGCAATTTTTATGTTTTTATTTTAATGTTTAGGTTTTTCTAGATTTTTCCCTGGAGTGTGTTATTGCACTACTTTTTATTTTTTCCCCTAAGAACATAGAAATTGCCGTATTAGATCAGACTAGTGATCTGTCTAGCCAGATAGTCTGTCTTAACAGGAATGTGCGCCAAGTGCATTAAAGGGAAATGTAAAGGCCTACAATAGGCCTCTGTAGAAACAATCGTTACAGAAAAATCCCCCTGATGGAAAAGCCTGTTCTAATCACCATTAATTCAACATTACTCTGAGCTCCAAAGTATTCGAGTTCATATCCTTTTGTCTAAAAAGTATGGTTTTGTTTGTTGTTCCCTTCTGCGCCATGTCTGATCATAGAAGCTGCAAGGAATAGGACATGGAGCACAGTCTATCTTTTGTTCTGTCACTGTTCTAGACACCTTGTGGGCAAATTATTTCATCCTTCTGAGCCTTGGCTGTTTCTTTTATAAAATTAGGTAAATGATATGGATTATCTTTCTGTAGAAAGGTTTTGAGACCTACACATGAAAAATGCCATGGAAGTTCTATTAATGTTATTAGATTTAAGATACGGTTACATTCTTAGCACAATTCAGATACTGTATGCATTTGTGTATCTGTGTGTTCCTGTGAAGTTCTTTGTCTTAGTCTGATGATGTCATGGTATGTTCCACAGCCAACCGGTGTGCACTCTGAGGAAAATTTTTTCATTGGTGGAAGTTCTTTTTTCCTGAAAGTTTAGGAGGGAGGAGTATAAAGGAAAGAAGAAAAAGATTTTGCTGTTCAGTTGGTTTAAATTATGTATGTAGCAGTTAGTGTTCATTTTAGAACATGCTTTTGTGCTGTTTCCATTAATAATGCTAAGCAGGAACCTATGTAACATGAGTTTAATGTTTCTGTAAGAAAAGAAAACTGTGACCAGGTACATCTACACAGCGTTCCTCAACTATATAGTAAGTGTCCCCTCATTATTCTCATTCTGCTTAATGAATATGAATAAGAATAGAACGTGAGGGGAGAACAGGAACACTTTTCTAATTAGGGCTTTTGAATGACATTGGGAAAGGCTTCTGGGTTAAATCATCTTTCCTTGCTCTGGGTTGAATTAGCATAGATTTAATGCTAGTGGTAATTTTATGCAATTGTGAGATCAGTAGTTTAATGCATCTGGCAGTGAGACAGGGATTTTCTTTCTTTGACAGCACTGAATAAACCCCTGTGTAATCCTTTTCCTTTAGCTCCCACACCCATCCAGACTTCAGCTTAATGAAAGGCCAAAGGAATCGGGAGTCTGCTGAGCATCTATGACTCAAGCACAGGCAGAATGAGCAGAATGAGATGCTATCTTAACATATTTTGTGGTTCAGAATCATTAAAAAGACAAATGGCTGGATTGGAGGTCTAAGTTTACATTTCCACCTCCTGTGTATTGCAGAAGTAGTAAAGTGTGTATGTTGACTTAGTACTCTAACAGCCTGCTACAGCAAAATTGAAAGTAAAACAAGATAATCTGGACCAGTTGTGACTTTGGCGTTTTACTTTAGATATATACGCACCGCTACATTATAGCTAGACCACAACCTATGAACTCCAACGCAGATGCCATTTATTTTTAAGGAGAATGGGACAGGATGTGTTAAAACAGTCTTTGAAGGGAAGCAGTTTACAGTGGTTTAGTTTTCGCACAGGTTTTAGCGATTGTACAAAACCTAAGAACCGTGAAGTATAATTTTTGAGTACAGTTTTACTGGCATGATATTTGTTAGCTCTTTGTATGCCTATAAAGCTAGGTGTACCTCTGTTGAGTGTCATAGAAACTGTATGTATCACGCTATCTATATCAGTCAGTTTGTGTCAAAGTCCAGATAAAGTACTTCTGCCGGTTCAGGTCATGATCCAATTTAATAACAATAGAGGAGAACCCACTATCTCTGGTCAGGTCTAAATTTGGCTTTGAACCTAATGAGTGTTGGACTAGATTCTAAATAAAGGGGTGACACTAAAGGGCTCGCAATCTTGTGGATTTCAGAACTCTGCATGTGCGCCACAGACTTTGTTTTAAACCAGAGTATGCTCAGTTCTGCCATTGTTCCCAGCCCAAATGAGTTCAGCATTGTCTTCACTTTGCAAAGGCAAGCATGGACATATGGTGACCTTTCCACTTAGTTTCTCCTGAAATTATGAGAAATTGGCAGGTAGGACCAGATTTTTGCTTTTGTTTAGAAAGGTGACTGTTCCTTCAAGAGCCTAGTGTTTTGACTATTGTAAAAAGACAACTGTGTGTTCCCGTAAGGACACCTCAAGCCAAGTAGTAATATATACTTGACTTTGATTTTAGACCCTTTTGAGGAAGTTTTGCTCTGAAGGTCCAGTCTCAGCCGAGTTATTAATCTAATGAAAAATTGCCCATAAGTGCCATTTTTACATGATTGTCCAATATTTTCCTGGAGTTACTGTCATTGCTAATTGTATCAGTTTCTTCTCTGACCTTAAATTCTTGTCCTCAGAAGAGTCTCATGACAGCAAGTTTCACAGCTCACTTCTGTTTTATGAAAACGTATTACTTTTTATCTGAAAAGTTTAATGGAGATTTCATCTCATCCATGTCGTCTTAGAGCCTAAACAGCTATGTTTTTCCTCCAAATTTAGCACTTGAATAACACCAAAACACTGCATGTGTTACGAGCGTTAGGGCAGCCTTATACCTGAAGAGTAGTATGTGGGCTTGTTTAGTCTCAGTAAGAACTGCGCATATGTTTCTACAGAAAATTTTAGACCTTTAATGTCTGTGATTTTATGTTGGGACTTTTGATATTGTACTTATTTTGACCATATAGACAAGTTTAATGCTACTGTCTTGATCTCTTAACAGTCAATTAATATGATTTCACTGTATTCCTCATAAGTTATAACCTAATGATAATGCTGACTAAACCCAGAAAAAGGTATGTCAGAAATGAGTGAGGTTTATTGAAGTTAATTCTAGAACTGGTTTTTTTGTTAATAAATGGTGAATTTGAATCAGCGATGAACAGAATAAACAGCTGCTGCTGAAAGGTCACATAACCAAAATACAATGTGCAGCAGGCATTAAGACTTGTAAAGCATGTAACTTGTAAGCATGTAACTGAGTCCATGAGATCAGAGTACCAAAATCCCAATCTTTAGATAGTGAAGGCTCAGCCTATTGATGATACGCTGTGAAGTAATAGTTAAACCTCAGTAGATGGAGTCTAGTACTTTTAATCTGAGTAAAAAAGCAGGCAGAGTAAGGGGAGATCTCCAAAACTCAGAGGAAAGTTGTGAATGTATTCCTTTGTGAAGAGGGGTAGATAGAGACTTTAGTTATGCACAATAAAGCTTGATCCCCCCAAGTTTAAATAAAATACTGTATTTTAAGAAAGCATTCAAGAATAAAGGCCGTTTGGGAGGCGCATTGAAGCTGTTGTTAGCTGCCAGCTCAGAAGCAGCGCAGAAGACATGCTTTGATTAATACATCAGACTTTAGATGTTTCTCATTGCTTGTTTAGCCTTATTCTTAAGTATCAAAAGAGCCTGTGTACACAAGGGTTTGTTTATTTACAAGGATTATACTTGTTAACTGACAGTTTAAAAGGAATTAAATAGGCGTCCAACATTGATAGTCTAGCATTACCAAGAGTATTAAATGCTGACCTTAGATTCAGTTAAAGGCCTTCTTTTCCCTTCCCTCCTATCCACTAACCTGGAGAAGGGATGGAAGTTTAAATGTAAACTTCCACTATGCAATTAGATCGATGATCGAAATAAAATTTTCACTGAAAACAGGTATAGATGTTCTAAGGGATGATTGTAGACCACTGCGATCGCAGGGAGATTTGCCACTGATGCTCATAGCATAGCAGCAGGATGAAAGCTCTTGTACACAAGGTGTTTACACAAAGGTCTTCTGGACTTTATATTCAGCACCCAAAAACATCGACAGAAGCTCTTCCATTCACCTAAAAGAAGTGGAATGAGGCATGACTTTAGCAGGAAGGGTCTTTAAAATAGTCCCGGTAGAAAAACTTTCATGTGAAAAGAAGAAAAAAGAGTCTCATAATGGATGTGATTGAGGTCACAGCATAACATAAAATACCATACTGAGCAAGGCAAACTTGTGGAAGAGCATTGTACCCAGGGATTGCTAAGGGGAATAAAGACAGCTACTGTTAGCTGAGCATCTCTGAAAACTTGGCCTTGACAAGAGCAGCATAGGTCATAGAAAAGCAGCTAAAATGGAAAATGACTTGTTTAATATAAGCAAACAGTTAGAAATGCGCTGGCTACTCATATTCTGGTCGATATTTTGGGTTTCTTTTTTGATGGAACAGTTTTACAGGCCAGAAATCTTTGATACGCAAGTACCTCAGAATATGTTAGTGTTATTTTTTCAATGCAAAAGTTATGGAAATTCAAAACCTTATATTTCAAATATGATATACTGTACCATATTTTAATATAATAGGATTTATCAGCATAAAGAAACTGATATGTTTCCACAGGATTTTTTGATGCGAGTTGAAGTACTTCAGTTTTTTGTCCAGCATTCTTTCAAGTTTCAGCATTTTGTCCTGATTAGGATGAAAATACATTTTGACATGACTGTAAATGAAAATCATATTTGACCATTACTTCCAACTATCTTCGTGTAGTACCTTCTTACTGCAATACAGCTGTGTGAAAAGGTCACATTGGAAATGTCTTCTATCATGAAACAATATGTGAAGGAGAACTCCTCAGGGGAGCAGATGACATTAGTGGGAAATGTAAAATGCTACATTAATATGCTGGAGTTTGGGGGGTGGGGGTGGGGTGTGTTTCTTCTTTGGTTTTTTAGGTATCAATGACAGCAATGTACCCCTTAAAGCAAGTTCTTGAATAAGTATATTTTTAGCCTACAAAAAAAAAAAGGGAGAGGAGAGAAAATGTTTAGCTGAAGATTAATAGGAAATTTTCACAACTTTAATTAAAAACAAGTAAGACACATTTGCAAATCAGTGAGTACATTTGGAAATCTCAACTTTTGGTCTGTATTCCTCTTGGCTATAAAGTATTATCTCAGTTCCACTACATTTTCTGTTCAGACAGGCCCTGCTTGCACATGTTGCATATTTGAGGAATATCTTTATGAAGTTCCATGATGTATTTTCGGATCTTAGTTTTATTTCCATGTAGTGAAAGGCTTCCTCCCAGGCCACCCGGTCTAAAACCCGGATTTTTCAAGACAAAGCATTTACTATAGCAACAGAATGTCTGTTGTCTTGTCTTTTTTTTTGGTTTTTTTTTTTAACAAAAAAGTAATGGGGTTCTGATAGTAGAAGATAATGCAAAGAAGTCTAGAAAAATTTGTGTAAGGAGCATTGTGGTGCATTATTATTGTCGTCATCTCCTACTTACATGACTGCTTATCTGTACTGCTTTAGATGCCTTCAAGTTCCAGTCAGGAAAGAAAATTCTGTTGTGCTTAGGACTGTACCTACATGGAATATAATGTAAGGACAGTCTGTCCTTGGAAATGATGTCTGTATTTTTCACATGCAACCAGCAAAATGGTCAGATGCTAACTGGGAGGCCTTGAGATGGCCCAAATCTGGTAGTGACTGATTCTCCACCTACCTGTTCTGGGTTTTACAGGGATGTAACGCTGTTGATACAGATGAATTTATTTCCAAAAATATAATGACAGAATTGGATCAGCTGTCTTCCCTACTTGTTCTTGTTTACTCATTACTTTGTCCTTAACCAATCAAATTCTCATCATATGTTTTTTTGAATTAGCAAGATAAACTCAGTAAAGGCTGAGTGTCAGCCCTAGACTTTGACGCACATATGTGGTTCTGTCATCCTTGTGAGGGGTTGTATGGGAAGACACGTGCATTGGTTGAAAATTTAGATGCATTACTATTCCAGTATTCTAGAAATTAAACCCAATGGTATTTGCCAACCGTAATATTTTCATCATGTCTTCCACAAGAAAAAGGATTTTTTTTTTCTTTATTTTTTTCCCCCAATTTGCAGCTCCAGGCACTGTGTGACCTTGGCAATTCTTTCGTTGTTTCTCCATGTTTTCAGCATTTCTGGATAGAGAAGAAAATGCTGTATCCTGCAACAACATAAAAATACAGAAACATTCTGAAAGCCTTTTAAAAGTAATAATTAATCTTTTTTTCCTAATGATGATGGTATATTTTAGTATTTTTATGTGGGCTTGACTGTAATATTTGGATGCACAGTGCTGACTGTTCTGTACCTAAATATTCAAATGGTATTAATATCTATATGGCTAGGACTTAGGACACCTCAGTTCTGTCCCTGATTCAACTGCTGTCTGGCTGTGTGACAGCACTCAAAACAACAGTCCTGTAGATAAAATGATGGTCACGTTGTTTACTTTCTTCGTGAGGTACTAAGATCTCCAGGTGAAAAGCTCAGTGCTCAGTCATGTTATGATAATCACGACACTGAGCAAGAGTAAAGGGAAATGTACTTGTGGAGGTGGGCAGGCTCTGGTTAGAACCTGATGCAGATGCATAAACACAGAGTTATCTCGTGCATGGGATCCCGTGGAACCTTGATAGAGATGAGAAATTGTGCCAGGTGTGAACCAAATAACAAGTTTGTTATGAAGACTTTTTTTTCTTTTTAAATTGCTCCACTGGTTTCCACTGCAGCATTGCTACAAACTGCCAGCTGGGATTAGTGAGCTTTGGAATAGTTCTGAGGTGGGCTATGATATTGAATCCTGCATTTTAAGAGCAATTAAGATGTTAAAAAAATGATAATGGACTCTCTTCCCACTGGTATACCTTGAACTTTGCCTCCTGTCTGTCAGTCTTGGGCATATTGTCTATCAAATAGTTGTAAGGCATTAATTAGACAGCAAAGGCCATTTTATCTGGGAAGGACTTTTCCTGGCATATACGGAAACAAAAGTCTGTAATATTCTTAATCCTTCAAAAAATGATGCATTCCTGAAGGAAGGGAGAAAAAAAAAACTACCTGTGTGTGTGTATGTGCTTTTCTAGAGACCTATAAGTGGAAGGATTCTATGAAGTAACATGCAATTCGTATAGTACAACACTAATTATTTTTAAGTTGAGAAGACTGACCTTTCTCACATTAAAAATGTCACTTTCTCAAGACCTAAAATAAGCCACAAATGAAAACTGCACTCTAACTTACTCGAGAAGAAAAATTCGTTCTTTTAATCCTTCCATCGTATTTCCTTGCATCTGGTAAAGCACAGTCAGGGAAAATTACCACCATTTCAGGGGACTGTAATTTGTATAGTTATCACACAAGTATACAGCTGTTAAATTCCTTTCTTCCCCTGTTCCAATGTAATACTTAAGGATCATTTGTTTTCCTCACCCGGTCTAGAAAGCAGTCCTGCACAGAGGGAGACGTGCAAGTCCAACAGAAGAAATGTATTCCAATTGTCAGGGTGTCAGCACAAGGCTGGGCAACCAGGGCGTAATTTTTAGTGCTGTCACATAATTCCAGGATGATCCTGGGCAAGCCTTTCTCTACAGATTTGTTGATTAATAATATTGCAGTACACTACAATTTAATATATGGGAATTAATATATGAGATATAAAATGCCTGATGTTCTCTGGCTAAGCAAAGCAGAACAGAGCAAATAATGGCTAAATATTTGTTTGCTAGATAAAGAAAAGTTTTGGATTTCTTAGAGGACAGAAGAAAGGGAATGCTAGCTAGTTTAATTGCAGTTTGACAGCATGAATCAAACAGATCTGTTTTTTTCTATTTTTAAAGTTTGGGGTTTTTTTTAAATCATTGTACTTAAATTTTCCCTGGAACAGATGCTTCCAAATAAAAAGTAATTTTTTTTCATTTTGAAATTTGTAAATGAAACATTTTAGCAATTTGAAAAGCTTTTTTTTTTTTTTTGGCTGACAACACTTGCCCAAATTTCTCATTTGACAAGTATGAGAGATTTCAGTCTTTGTGAAACAGAGTTTTTGGCTTATTTAAAAAAAAAAAAAACAAACCCACACCTGTCCCTCTAATTGATAATTCTCAAATCTGATAACAGAGCTAATGGTGTTTCATGAATTAAATGCTAGTCCATTCTTCTGTCAAAAACCTGATTCCTGAAAGGTCATGAGCAGTGATAAGCCCCAAAATATGCTTCTTTTGTCCTTTACCCAGATATGCGGGTGGTACATTACTCAAAGGACCATCCACGTAACTTTGCAGTGGAGGAAATTCTAATGTATGTCCTGGCTGGCAAGAAAGATTAAATTGGTATCACTCAAGTTCCACATGAGTTTGAAAAGACACTGTTAAACTCTGCTACATTGAGCATTTTGGAATTGCTTAAAACGGGTTGATATTCAGCATTCACTGACCGATAAAGGATGTAGTCCAGGTGACCAAACAGTGAGGTTGTCACCCAAATGATGGGGTTTAGGTTTCATTAAATACATGAAAAATATGTTTTCAGTAGTTTCTGATGAAAACAAAGATGGGGGAAAACAAATTAGGTGCGTGGGAACAACTAATGCGGGATGAACTGAAATGCCTTTTGTGCTCTTTTAAATTTTCCTTAGAAACTGTTGGACCACTTTGTATTTCTGGTAGCAAAAAAACCCTGAACATTTGAAAGGCTTGTTCCCTAATTTTACTGTCGTTTTTCTTCCCCCCCCCCCCCGATCTATTTCATCTTATTTCTCCATTTTCTCCATGTTCTGCTGTATTCTTACTCAATCTGTCAACGTGAGTTTTACTCCAGATTTTTTCATTAACCTGTTTTAGCTTTGTATTGCGGAAGAATCTGGTTTTTTTAGGGATGTTTCTGCCTTTCAGAGCAAGAGAGGGAACCTGGGAAATTGCAATAATAGTCTTGTAAAACTCAAGAGGATGATGGAATCCAAATTATATTTTCTTTTAAACAGTGATTTCTAAGTAATTACATGACACCTTAGTGCTGATTGATGAATACTGAACTTCTGAAAATGGGGTTCATAATTTTTATTTTTCTCCTGAATTTTCCCCACTGAGGCCTTCTGCAGGCTGTTACTTGAAATCTTTATATTCTTATCTAAATTTCAGAGCAAAATCTTACATTACTTTAACCCCAAAATATTAGCTGAGGTGGTTCATCTGGCTTCATAAACAATAGCAGTTTCCAAACTAAACCACTGACTTCCAGCTTTCTAGTCACTGTTGGAAATCAAAATGCCAGAATATAGCAAAGGCAGCTGCTCTTAAGGGATCATAACGGGATGATGAGGATTCAAGGTCTTGAGAAAGCTAATTCTGACTAGTTTGTTAATGCAGCTTTGTTTAGTTGGACCCACGAAGGATGTGAATCTGCTTTGGTTCCTAGTTTTTATATTTAGTACCTCAGGTCAAGCTGCAGATGTGTGTAATTTAATCTAGAGAAAGATCTTGAATTGAGTCCCTTCTTATAACCAAAAGGCAAGTCTTATACAAGCCTGTAGCTGTGAACTCTCGTTCTAGAGCATTTGATTCTGATTTGTCAGAATGTTAATCCACCAGTGGTAGAGGAAAGGCGAGGAGGCTACTACATGTCTTAAATTTTCCTCTTGCTTTATCATATACTAAAATATTTCTTTTCAATATTATGTCTGAAGAATACACACTAGCATGAGCAATCACTGCATTTTCACTAATTCTAATGGTAATAGACTCCCAAAACTTACATATTAATGAGATTTTTACAGTGCCTAGACAAATGGTCTGTCTGCTTTTTGAATGAAGAAGACACCCCCCTCGGGGGGGGGAAGCAGCTCCTTAGCCTGGCACTCTGTTGTTGCTTGTTGAGAAGTTCTTCGTCAATTAGTCATCTTTAGTCTGTGTTTTGAAAGTAATAAGTTATTCTATTCACTACATAACATTAATGCTGAAAGCATTATAAATAAATTTCAACAAAATTTCTTCCTTCCTTAGCTCCTGCATAAGGTGAAGTGTTAATTTCAGTAAATCCTAGTCTTAGATGGTGAAAGTTTTCTCGGAGAGCTGTGTATGAATGCAGATGTTTTTCTATCTCTCTAAATTATTACGCTAGCATCGTATCACTTAACTTGGGTTATCCCTTCTGTTTTCCTAATGCATTATTGCCACAGTAATGTTACTGTGTGTTCATGAACTGCTTTGCTGTTTGTTTTCACATGAGGAAGTTTTTATTGCAGAGGGACATGCTTTACTACTTTGGGGTTATTGCTAGTTTAATAACAGTTTTTAAAAGCTAATATTTATAGATAAGTTTCTCTGAGTCATTCCATTCTGAGTGTAATTGGTAGTGATGTCCCTATTCAGAGCTTTTAAAACACTTAAATAGCAGTCTCAAGCTATCGGGAGTATCGAGGGATATTTCACTGGCATTACAATTCCCACTGATTTAAATTGGGACTATTGAGCTGATCTAGCACAAGGATTCTTGGCTTTAGTAGTGAAAGAAAACTGCAAACATAAAATGGGCTGAAGAAAGAAAGTTAATGTAAATACAAAAACACTTTTAGGATTAAGAACAAAGCTGTTTCTGTTATGCTGAGTCTTGTTGATTAGGATATGCAGCTTCTGGCACATTGAGAGCTTGACTTCTGCATGGGGTTCTATCTGATACCACAGCATGGAATATATATACAAATAACCTTTTTATCTGGCAACTAGAAACTCTGACCTTTAAATAACGAGAAGTGTGAAGACATTTGAAATCAGTGAAGCTAGTCTCTCAACTGAGAAGCAGAACTGTATACAGGGACTGATATGAAGCCCATTAGAATAGGTAGAGTTTTCCTGATGACTTCAGCAGTCTTTCAGTTAGGCCCACAGTTAATTAATTAAACTGGCTTTCAAGCAGCTAGACATCTCCAGGCACCTTACAAGTTATTCTAAACTGTGAGTTGTCAGCATTGAGATGGATGGGATAGTTTGAATAACATAAGTCTGTGGCTCTGTAACAATACAGTTGCAAGAAGTTGTCTGGCTAGCTTACCTGCTAGGGCAAGGACAGTTGTCATGAGTGTGATGTTTATCTAGAATACTTTCGGGAAATGGTGAAAAGCAAGATTTTTTTTTTTTTCCTTCTCTCCCCTTTTTCCTCATATAGAAACTCCTAGAGCATTTGTATTTTGTTAACTGCATTTAAAATAGATATTTCATATTGTGCACATGAACCATGACAGTCTCCTTCTCTAATGGATGTTCTCTCTGGAGCCTTCAGATTTCAGTTCTGTATAAGATTGTTCATTGTATATGATGAACAATTTAGGCTTTTGGCTGTTCTTGAGGGAGAGAACTTCATCTGACAATAGTAGTGACCCTCCTATCTCTGCAGGCAAGAGCTGTAGGTCAACATCTTTCATTTACAGAGCAAATTTTTATCTATGAAAATACCAGTCATGGGAGTAAACCAAGAGAAATCTTCAGGTGTGCATAGTACCAAAGCTAGCTATTTTCATTTCTATTCTAAACTGTCAAGGACTTGAATGTCTCTGTTGAAGAGAGGTGAACCACCTTTATGGTTAGGACGGTCTCTGAGAAATGTGCAAATTTTTGTAGGACAGAATTCCAACCCCAAAAGTTACCTTCCATGACAGTAAAGAAAGGGAAAGAAAATGTCATCTCCCAAATACCATAACTTCTTTTTTTTTACATCAGGTAGCTCTGTGTAATACTCCCTGGCATGGATAAAATATTTTAATCTAATTTAATTTCAAGTAATAAATTACTTGCATTTACCCTAAAATGAGTTGCATCATTAGATTGCAGGATTTGTAGTTAGCTGTTGTCTTTTCTCACTTTCACCTTACGTTTCCCACCCTCATTTGTCTTTTTTGTAGATTTGTTGCAACTCTTCTGATGCCTGGACAGTTAGGGTCTTTTATTTGGGAACTAAATTTTGTGTATGTGTCTTAATAGTTTCATAAGCAAACAAAGTTGATCTTCCCTCATATGTTTTTTAGGTGAGCATGATGATACAGATAATGATAAAACATTTCTTGTTTTAGACATGTGATGCACTGTGCCCTAAGTTCGTATGTTAGACTGTTCTGGAAATTGTTGTGTCTTATCTATAATAATGAAAGATATGTTAAACTTGATCTTAATTATAATTATTTTTCTAAAGCAACATGGAACCATTCCTGATGAGCCGTACTAGCTCTGGCTCTAAATGTTCAGAATTGACTTCTCATGAACAAAAAGACTTTGTCATTCTTGCCCCATTCTTGAACTAAGTAGAGGTCTTATTTTCTAGTCTTGGTATGATACAAAGGGTTTATCATTTCTACAGTGCTGCTTCTGTATGAAAATCTCATTATGTATTTCAAAAAGAATGCAAGCAGTATGATTTTCAGGAAGTGTAATTATATTTGGAGCTGAAAGGTAGCTGTCTTGCAACATTTGACCTTCCTAATAGACTGGGCAGAACATGTAATGGATGCTTATGCTTTAATGGTCTTGGAGGACTGAGTAAAGGTGATCTTTAAATAGGGATCCTATTTAGTGCTTGTACCAAGGATATATTTAGCATAGGCAAATTTATAATGGGTAACCAGTGCCTCCCCTCACCCCCCACCCCCCAGTATAAAGATTTGTAATAAAAAAGGAGTACTGAAGTATATAGTGTGGCAGATGCTGGGTTTTGGCAGAGTGGCTTTATAGGGAAATCCAGGCCGATGAGAATGAGATTTGAACCAAAAACCCCAATGAAATCAATGGGCATCTGACTACTTAAAATAAAGATTGGGGGGGGATCAGGCCTCGCCATATCAAATCTTGTCACTTCGTCCTTGCCTGTGGAAACGTATAGTTTGAACAAACCATGCTTAATGTGTATCTGTGTTCATTATTTCAATAATATTTTCAGAGCTGGTGTCTGTATTTAAGTTGTCAATGTTAAGCACATAGTTATGATTGTATTCATTGCAAGAGAAATACATCACAAGTTATAATGGATTTTAGAAAAAGAACCTAATATTTTTGGGTCTTCTATATCTAGAATTCTGGATTCACAGTTTTATTCAGTCTAGCAAGCTTTTCTTTTCGGAATTTTTATTGTGATAGGCATTTCGTTCTTTAGAGAACATATGAATGTGCATGTGTGTGCAAATACTAATATTGCAATTATCAAAGCTTAAACAGATTCATTAGGTGAATGAATTCACCCTTGATTACTGGACTCAGCAAGTAAATATCTCAGGTGAGGGACATCCCAGCTATCTCTAAAGGTAGGAATTTGACTGTGGAAAGAGTGTGGTGCAGTGACATGCAGACAATACCCTAGTCCTTTCTGATGTATAACTGTCCTTTCTGTCATAACTCATGTGATTTCCAGCAAGCTGCTTAATGTCTGTAAGTGATATTTTTAATGGCTAATGTTTGTCACTGTGAGACTAATTTTCCTAGGCTCCTTTAATAAGCAGTGGGGAATGCTGTTAACTGCATCGAGCACTTAGACTGTAAAGGGAAACTAAGGAGATGATCTTAACAGGGCTAACGTTAACCTTTGTGATACCCACTTGTATTTGTGTGCTTTTTATGTGCAGAAAGGTGCTTATACGGATATAGTGAGGGTTGTCGCATCTCTGTAGTATGAAACTGAAGGCCAAGAGTGTCACAAATGTTACATGTAAAAGCTCTACACTTAAGTAGTACTCCGTACGCTCCGACCATATAAAGGACTGTAAGGTAAATGGGTTGGTGTTCATTTTTGTTATCTTTACTGCTGAAGCAACAAACAATGTCCAATATTATTTATTTAAAACCTCTCTGGAATGTTAATAGCCAGCAACAATCAGAGGCTTGAGCTTTACTAATATCAGCAAACCTTCCGCATATGGGAAGTACAAGCACTTGGAGATGTATTGTATGCTACATGACAGAGACTACTTGACATGTACTTTATTTTTTAAATGTCACTAGCTGAAAATTAATCAGACCTGTAATGCATGTTTGAATTCATTTATATTGCTGTTGGAAGCAATATCTCAAGAGCCTTAGGCAGATGTGTGAATGCTGTAAGCAGGCAGTGTTCTCAATGGATTAGAAAATGCTTCAAAACACCACCCCCACCTCTCCCAATTCCTCTCTGCTGTTGCCTGCCTGACCTTTTGGTACGAACTGAAGGTTTTAACATGAGGAAAGAAAAAAACCCCACTGTACCCGAACTCATGCCTTCTGCTACCCCCTGGACCTTCTCTAGCTTAGCAACGTTTGGAGTTTTCCCTGCGAATACTGCTAGTGACCTGCACCTATTTGTGTAGGCTATGTGACCTCTTGTTGCAGCTCTACCTTAAGTAGATATGGAGTGTAGTTGAGTTTTCTGCCTAGTGAAAACCTGAGATGGTCCCATCTTTTAATAGTGCGTAATACTAGGAATTGCTATCTGTTGAAGCCCTAGAGTTCATACTTGTCAGAACTCTAAGCATAGCAGCTGAATTGGGCATGATAATATACAGTGCAAGATTGCAGCAAATCGCTCATTTGGACCCTTTCCAGCGCTGCGGGGTCAGTCTGCACATGATTTCCCTGTGCTTCTCAAAGGTGAGGGTGGCGATAGAGCTCCCCTCCTGGAGATCATGTTTTTTAAATCATCAGGAAGTCATATGTGCGTGCTTTAATTTGTAGCCTTGCTTAAATTATCTGGAGTCCTTCAAAAGGAAAAAAAAAAATCAATTTGACTTTGGCAGCTGTCTCTACAATGCCTGCCAATCACCATAGTATCTTGGCTATTTTAAGTCTCCTGAAATCAGTCTGCATTAAGGCAATAGCTGTGCTTGGATTTAAGCCCGGGACTCTATCAATATAAAATGATTTGTTGCAAGTTTAAAGATGCTTCATCCCTATTCTCTCTCTTTTCATTTACATTCTAAGCTTTCATCAAAATGTGGAACAGAACTAACAGAGCCTTTTTTTTCTCTATTCTACTTCATGCTTTCCACAAAGAATACCTGAGACTGTATATTCTCAACCTCTGTCTGATGTGAAGGTCTTTTTCCTTCTGTTCAAATAAGAAGGACCAGTTTGTTCACTGAAGGAACCTGCTGTGAGTCTTGCCAACCTTGTACCATTTGAATGTTTTCCAGTAAAGTTCTGAGGGACATGAAACACATGTATAAGAGAGTGATCGGAAGCAAATAGGAGATGATCCTTCATGCAATAGTTAATGGAAATAATCATTAAATAAGAGATTTTGTTATCCCAGATTTAAGACCCAAGTTTTCAAAGCACTGTGTTAGACCGACCCTTCTTGGTCCTATTGACACACTAGCTATAGATGTCTTCAGGAGAATCGCCTGTTCCTTGCAGTTGGGATGACGTTTGTGTTTCAGTATTCTCCATAATCTGGTAGGAGTCATGCTCACAGGGGGAATAGTTGTGGGGTTTTTTCCCAATAATCCAAGTTTCTCTTCACTAATCTTGCATGCAATCGTCGTGTCCATCCACACAGGCTTTGTTGTTCAGTGAGATTTCCCCTAGGGGAAACCTGTTCTGATATTACAGTCCATGCTGTGGAGAATTGCAGACAATTAAGTACTCTAAATCACTTTGTTGTGATTGAGTAGAACAGTGTTGTTAGATTCAAGCTTGGTTTAATAATAATAATAAAAAACCCCCAAGATAATGTTCATTGCTTCAGCTTCTCTTTAGTAGAAGCATAATTTCCCTGCATGTTTTTTCCAAGATTTCAAGGGATTTCTACGGCAGCCACCATCATGCAGAAGGAAGAAGGCATTTGTATTCTGTGACATAAAGCCAATGATTCTGTCAATCTCAATGGCATAATCTTTATATGCTGTTAGAAAGTATTAGCTCTCTTTACTCACAGCTCTCAAAGCAATGGTGTTGTGAGAACTGTTACCAGAAAAGGGTATTCCATTAAATATGAACCATTCCTTTACCAATACATTTTAAAAGTATTTTCATATTTTCATGACTAAAACTATGGTTTATTTGTAAACAGCAGCCATGTCCCACATGAATGTGGGTGACTCAAAAGAAAGCTTTCTCCTTAATATACCCTTCCTACCCCAGATTTATAATGGCCAGCTCCCTCTGCCTGAATAGCCCCACTGCTTCTCATCCCTCTGTTTTTCATACAGCTGATCTAGGAATAGCACTCTGTACAGAGGTTATCCAGGGTGTGCAAATTGTTTTTCTTCCATAGTTTTTGCCATCAGCAGAACGTAGAAGTGTTTTTAAAAACTAATTGCTGCTGACATCCCTGTTGTAGAAATACTTCACTTTTATGCAGTTGACTAACTTCCCCGAGGTTGGGTGTAGGTAGGAATTAGGCCCAGGTCTGCTGATTTCCAATCGAGACCTCTGCTGACTTCCATCTAAGAGGGTGTGTTGCTTTCTTTTAGAAGTACTAAACATCTGACTCTGGGCTAGTTAACATAGATGGATTTACACTCACTGCTTAGGCCTTACTATGTCTCCCTTAGTGTGTATGTGCGGCCAAGTATCCTCTGAGTATCCTGGGGCAAACTTCTGTGGTGTTTTTCATAGTACCAAAAATCCTGAAAAGATTGTGTCATAGCCTGCCGGGGTTTGGGAGGCTGTGGGACTGTCCATGTCTAGGTTTTTGTGGGTGCAAAAGCTGCAGGACTGTTATGGGTGGAGTAAGCTTAGAGTGGCACAAACCATATCAGTATTATGTGTCTGTACTGGAGTGTAGAGCAAACTATTCTTTCGCCTAGATCTGTATTTCATCTCAGAAGAAACTGAAGGGAGTAAACTAGAGCAGCTAGCGGGTTACCCGAGTCCTGGAGTGAAATACAGAGTGAGCAAATTGACAGTATAGACTATCGGAGTTCTTTGAGCAAAAAGAGAAGGAACCTTCTCAAACTGAAGCCTGTATTTTGGCTTTTTTCTGAATTTTTTCAAGACATGATCATCACATACTGTATTAGAAAAAAAATCTAAACTTTAAAACAAATAAAACCTGTTACTTAATCTGTGACAAAAAGATTGGACAGTATTTTTCCTGAAGCTGCAGCTTTATAGAAATATTTCTTAAAAACAGCATCACTTTATGGGTTCTAGCTGAATCTGATTTCTTATACGTATATGTAATTTAAAGCAGAACTGTTCGATGTTCTCTGTGGGTGAGGGGGTGTCTAAAAAAAAAGTTTTCTTGCCTGTCCCATCTCAATATATGCACTAGATATTATATAAGTGAAAATTCTTGTTTGTTGTTCAGCTCTTTTTTGCCTTCAAGGCATGCTGCAGTAGCATTAACGCCTCTGGAAAAAAGTTAATTATTATTCATTATTTAATTCTTTAAAGTTTCATAATTTCACGAGAGGCCTAATTTGTACAATTTCTGTACTTTTTGCATGAAAACCTCTTCAGGCTGTATCACTGTTTTCACTTGTGACTTAGTATTTTGAGCTCTTTAGTTTATCGGTAGTATAAGGAAAATCTTCCTGGAGACTTTCCATCAAACCCATTTGTTGATGAAGGAGGGAACATCTTTTCTAATGCTTTAAAACAGGAGCCATAAATTTTGAAGTGAACTTCCAGTGCCCCTATTAATAGATAAGTAATTTTTTTTGCATCACCCTGACCTAAGTAGGTAAAAGGGGATATGTTGGGAAGGTGAATGCTGTGAATGGGGAGATTGACATGATTTAGAGAAAGTGGTTTTGCTTTGCTCCTTGATGCTTTGTGTGTGGGTGTGAGAGAGCAAAAGAGAGACGTTAAAACTCTGTAGTTTGGGTACAACTGAGTAGTTCACTGGCTAGCTAGAAAAGGAGGTTGCTAGTTCCTTGTCTGTCGGTTCTGGAACTTGAGTTACAGTAGTTCTGGATTGCCTTTCTGTGTTAAGCTTTGTGAAGCTGGCATAGCTGCTACTTGAGTGCAGCATGAATCTGCTACTTAATAGAGTCATTTGGCGCAGAAGATGATGTGTGTGGTGCCTCTGCTATCCTGTAAACTCTTTCTTTGGTTCCACGGAACCATAGTGTTTCTGTAAGCCTAAAATGCAGATCTTCCAAAAGCCTGAGGCTGAGGCTTGCTCCAAACCCAAGACATTTCTTTGGAATTCAGTATGTTATATGTAGAAGAATGTAATATGTTCTTTCGAGAGGCACTGCAAAGGAGATTGCCTGGTATATTCTATACTGGCTGATATCTAGTAACTTCATACAGGGCCATAATGCCTGCTGCTGTCATTCTGTGTAGTTGTGTGAAGCTGACTTAGAGATGTTGACTTCTACCAGCAGAGGTACTGTTTCACAGAATGGATAATACTGAAATAACTATTGTAAGATGTTTTGGAGGGAGAAAAAAGATTGCATTTTTCAAAGCTCCTTGAGAGCGTCCGCTTTGAAAACAGTGCTCTTCTGTTCCATTCTTATTTGACTTTTAAAAAAATAGCCTTGAATTAATAAGATGTAAATAGAGGGGGGAGGGAAAACAGGTACCCACCAATTGTCATAAAAATAACCAAAAGAATCAGTGTGATCATAAAAGTGTCCAATTATGATGTTGTGCTGCAGAATGAATAAAAAAGATATAAACAGAATATAACCTTGAAATGAAATAAATACATTCAAATGTCAGGCCTTAGCATAAGACGAAAAAGTCACTTGGGCTTTGTTCTAGACAATTAAATGTTGGGTTCTAATTCCTAGGAGTATATATAAGAGCAAATCTCCAAATCCAGCTGTTCCTCTACCCCCACGATGTTCCTGCTGACAACCAGCGGGTGTCCTTTCATTTATCATGAAGTTATTTACTAACCATATAGATTCTTGTATGCATGGGCTATCCTTTCTATCAGAGGAGCTCAGCTGCGATAAGAAAGACTGTTTGGGTTCAAGGACTTTTTCCTTTGTCTTGCTGCATGTCTTATTAATACTCGGTATTAGGAGGTAGCTGTTTCTAAAATTGGTACTTGGTGCTGTGAACTCTTGCACGTTACTAGAACAGCCCCCGCTTGTCACGGTGTGCTGTTAGCTGCAAGAGTGTTTGAGTCTCCAAGTGTAAGATTGCCAGTCTCCAGAGAAAGAAGTGCTGCTAGTTGTTTGCCACCCAAAAATCTAGTTTTAGCACTTGCCAGATACTGAAGTAAATGTTTTTAAAAAGAAATCTTTTTTGTCAATGTGAAGTTTAATAAAGCATTTGCTATATAAAGACCTGAAAACTCTGATCTTGATACTTAAGGCTGTTTTGTTTTTTTTCTAAGATTGATTGCACTTCAGTGAGCAGTCAAGGTAAGCAGTCTTAAGAGGCTTCACCCACTCCTTAACTGAGATGTTCCTCCTTTAATAAGCACTATTCTGTTCAGCTTTTCTTTTCCTAAATATGGGTACTGTGGGCAAGTTTATCCATTTTATCTGTAAGAATAAAATTTAGATTGAAATTCTCTCTAGGACTTTAATGTAATTCTAATTTTTTATCCATAATCGAACACCACCTCTTACAGGGGATTATTGGTTTCTTAAGATGCTTTAGGTATCTCTATTTGATTACGGTAAGCAGATAGTTTATGTTGATGTCTCAATACCATAGTGTTCACCTGGTTAGAAAATATTTACTAAAACTGAATGTTTTAATCACTTTTAATGATGACCTCAATACTTAGTTTTGCTGTAAATATGAAATCTGCTTGTGCAGGCTGGCAGTGCAGAGCTTTTCCGGCTTACAAATTGGAAACAATGTCGTACAAAACCAGCAGTGAATGCAGACAGCTGTAGGTCTTACTTTGGGAAGATAGGCTATAGGATAGGTGATCCCCAAACATTACTTGCTGGGAAATGGTGTATCAGTACAATATATGGACATCTTGATTCTAAAGGTTTGATCTGTCAGTGAAATGTGCTTGTTTCTGATGTAGAATTTCGCAGATGCTTCCCAGATTGTGCCATAAACTATGAGTGAATTAGCTAAACCGAGATTCAATTGACTCTTATAGAAAGGAACATGAGATCTTTTTAAATAACATTGTTACTTTGGTCGGGGAGGAATCTCGATTCTTTTTGTTTCACTTGAAAAATTTCCCAAATTGAAGAACAGCAGCACAAACACCACTCAATGTCTATTTGGCAAAAAACTTTGGTTCCACACTTTTTTCAGTGCAGTCAGAGATCTCGGACTCTGCCTTTTCTGCTGATATACCGAGTCATTGCTTACTATCAACAAAGCTTCAGGCTGAGTCTAACACACAAGTTGTATGTTGATGGACCTTATTTATAAGAATTATAGTGTAGCTGAATTCCATACGTATGTCTGATTGTATGAAGAGAACAAATCTCATTAGCACATCCTATTATCATACACCATAATCAGTACAATTCTAGTGAATTTGAAGTGTATTAATAAAACATGAAATAGAAACTTTTGCCTCCCCCCAATGTGTTCAGAGTTGTTTTTTCCAAACGTAGGAAATGAACGCAAAGGGAAGAATGAGGATTAAAGCAGATAGTGACTGACTTTTATTTTCAAGTACTGTTGGAGCCTAAATGCGTGTATGTGGGCTTCTGGACTGCAGGCTGTTCTTTTTTATTATTCAACTGAATCTGAGATAGGGAAATGAAGGTAAGTTATCTGGTAAAGACAAGGAAAGTTGGATTGGGACAGTGCGAATGAAAATAGACGGAAAGCAGTAGAGAACTTGCTGTATTGATTTTAGGATCATTTGAATTTCATATGTATAATGAGATAGAAGATGTGAATGGGAAGGACAGAAAAAAGGAATCTAGAAGATAAGAATATTTAAATGCAGAGCAATATCTTCTTAAGGAGTAATTGAATCTTAATGTCTAGCATTGCTTTTTGTTTGAAAGCTGAAGCCTGTGCCTAACCCAAGAGCAAATCTTACTGAAATTACAATCCCTGTAAGCCATTTCTACTCCTGTAAAGCTTTACCAGCACTAAGGAGGAAGATTATTAATTCCTCAGCACAGTCAGGAACTTAGATCAAATAAAATGCACAAGGAAGAAGATTAAATAAAATAAGTTTGCAGATTTATAAGGCAGTGATTATTCTGTTCTGGCCTTGGAGATTAATTACGCAAGTCATCGTGACTACAGGACACATACGAAACCTTTGAACTAACTCTTTTCTGAATGCAATAATGTGAATTTTAGTAGTTGTGTCCATACGTATTTTGCTGACTATTCTGCTTAATTTTATTTTCTTGATGCTTTCACGTTTCATTGCTGAAGCTGTGTATTTTTCAGATAAGATTATACCTTTTACTGATAACGATGTGTTACTTTACTAACAGTCAGTAACAGTATATGTTTAAATGTGTATATTTTACTCAGAGGTATTGCATATGCCAATTGACCTATGTTACATTCTGTCAATCCTGTATTTTGATAGCCTAAAAGGATTGCTCTGGAAATGAAGTTTTGATGTATTGCCAGTTGAGCTGAAAAATCATCTGTCTGGTTGTGTATTTTAGACTTGTAGCTGTACAACTAAAAAGGTGAAGAGTTACGTGCATCTCTGCTCAAGGTGCACCTGGGCTTAGGCAGAGACTTCTGGATGTACGGGGTCTGGAATCTTTCTGTAGCTTTGCCGTAATTAGTTTTGGGCTAGACGTATTTTGCTTATGATACAGTACTTTTTGTCTTACTATGTTACAACATTATCATTACTTCTTCAATTAAGGGCTATTCTGTGCAAGAGCTATGCTTTTACATGAATTCACAGTGCTTTCTGTTACAGAGCTTTGCTTTTGATTTAAGCCTTGGGCTCTACTGTGATATAAATATTTAATAGCAGTGTTAAAAGGACAGTGCAAAGGTGAGCAAAAGAGTAGATGCTTTGGAAAAGTGAAGTAGAAGGTCAGGGAGAAGATGAAAGGATTGGAGCTCTTACTCTAAAATATTTTTTCAAATTCTAAATATATAGTGTAGTTGTTACTGCCTGCTATGGTCACATCAGCCCAAATGCTATGTTTTTTCTAATTAAACTGCATGCTGCGTATGGCAGCTCAGGTTTTGATGAACTTCAAACTCAGATGTTCTTTCTCAGCATTGTATATAAAATAAACCTAGTGTGTATTGATATAGTTGTGTCTCTTTTTATGTTTACAGTGGCAATAGCAGACTTTTTTCTCTTTGAAGTTAGCAACAGCTTGCAGATCCTGTACTACTTGTTTACCAGATGAAATGATTATCAGTAGTGATAACTGCCAGTCATCTGGTACCTGAAGTGTGCTGGTCACCGAGACTGAGGCTTTTCAGAAAAGCAAAGCAACGTCTGCATATCATAAATTTCTAAGTCACTGCTGTAAAAATGGCTGGAATTTGGAAAGCTTCAGCTTTTTAAGCTTTTGAAAATTTTGGTCTATAAAAACTCTGTACTTTCGTTGTCTTTTGAGACTTGTTTTTGTTCAAGTGTAGTTGGAGTAAGTTTTCCTGTTAAATAAATTATTCCCTAAAATACAGATTTAGAGGAATGAAAACATTCATCAACTTCAGGCACGCTCACTAAAGAGTTTCAGACAAGAATGAATGAAACTGTACTGGCTTTTGATAGTTGGAATATACAAGCATCACTTTTTAAAACAGAAAGGGAGTAAAATGAAGAGGGAGTGTTCTAGAAGTCAAAATGGAAATAATGATAAAATAGGAAAAACAGTCGCTTTCCCCTCACATTTCCCATTCTGATTTTGTTTTATTCCAAACGAGATTTTGTTTGCAAAGAAGAATTTGGAGAATATTCTTTTTTTGAAATTCCTATTTTTTCAAAGTTTGTTCTTTAATTAGGATTTCTGCTCCTTTCATTGTATGTGTTTCTTATGTCAGCTGACACTGGCATTGTGAGTGCTTTAGGGTGTAGTCTGCTATTCTGTTGCATACAGTGCCTAGTGTAGTTTGGCTTCCAGTTCCTAGTCAGACCCTTTAGACTTTCTTAAAATACAGGCAGTATTTAAAAGAAATCTATTCAAATAGCAAGTCCAAGACTATCAAAAAACAGTTATACAGTCAGTAAAGACCTGGGGAAGTTTTTGTGTTGGTATGCCAGCTAGTCTTAAAAACGTCCACAGCTTTTAGAATTCATCCCCTCACTGTTAGTGAATATCAAATCTCATCTGTGAAAAAGAAAATAAGGCTCAATTAGCTGTTGATAGTGCTTAATAATAGGGTAAATTTATAGTATGAATCTGTACAGTCGTGTAGCAGTCAGGTTTCTTGTTTTGTGTAAGATCCCTGGAAATTAGAATTGTTTTCAGGGTGTCCCTATGGTAAAAGGTAGCGTTGTTACTAGTGTTCTGCTTATTCATTCTGCCAGCCTGATACAAAGGAGGTGTAGGTGGCTTTCTGTGGTGGTCCAGGCTTTATGATCACACACTCCCAAGTCTACAAAAAGAACAAAAAGCAGGCATCAGACTCAGTACTGAACCTGCAATTTTTCTGCTGAGGTCTTGAGTCTACTATGAAGCTAAACGTGATCTCTTCCATTTGATATGAGACTGTAATGTTCTTCTGTTCTTTCCGATAGTCAAGTGTTACGAGGAGACATGGTAATAGATCCTCCAGCCATTTGTTGCATATTCACAGTACTTCCCATTAGCATTGGAGGAGTGATAGATAGTCTGAGAATTCACTGAAGCAAGGAAATGAGAGAGTGAAACACGTTAAAAATTACAGGTCTTGATTTTAGCTGCCCAAAAGATATAATTCACATCCAATTACATGCCATTTCCCAAGCATAGTTCTGTATTTGTACCAGTGACAAGCTGAACGCTGAAAGTGTGTGTATGCGGAATTTTGATTTCAGTCCATTTCTGAGGGATATTGATAGTTAAACAGTAGTAAAGATCCTCTTTAGTAGCTAATTACAGTCCACTTAAAGGGCTCACAATACAGCAAGGCCACTGGTATTTTCTGTACTCCTGTTCTCATTCTGCCACTCTGTAACTGTCAGCCTCATTAGTATTTAAATCAGTTCATAAGTATTTTGGCTTAAATAAGCTTTATTTCCGATCAATGTAATGCCATGATTTTATGTCTTTTGTAGAGTCTTTAGCTTAAAGTAGACGAGCTTATGATAAATACTGCAGATGTGTTAGAAGTTGATTAAATTAGTAGTAGAAATGGACAGTAGGCAAACAGGAGGAAAAATGCACAGGGGGGCAAATTCTGGGTTTTTCAGCTCTGTTCTCAATCTTTGTTAATGGATTCATTCTCCTGTCAAAAAAAATAGGAACATTAAAAGACTTTTTTTAAACTGAGGATTAGCAGGGAGGGAAAAAAAAGAGGGTTTTTTCCCCTACTGTAAGACGTGAGTGCTCCGTGAGCAATTTCCCATGTCTTCTATTGTAATATATTTTTGATGTTAATTAGGAAAAAAGGTGTAGGAGAAAATTAAACTCAAAATCCCTCCCCATATCCCCCCAAAGAATAAAAAAATAAAATAAAAAAACCCCGAACCCAAAAGCCTTTAAGACCCTTTCCTAATAAGATTACTTAAAAATGCATGTGGCTTATTTTAGCAATGGGTGAGATGAAATTATGATTTAGAAATGCATAAATTGCTTTGCTTTAGACACTTAAACTTTCCTCAAAATGGCTTTTTGAAGTTCAAAATAAATTTGGTTGCCCATCTGCTATCAAATCCCCATGTTTCTTGAGAGTACTGAGAACAGAAAATACAAATACCTGTTTATAGCCAACCTCCTCTCAAAAATTAGAAGTTTTTTTGCAAAACGTCTGATCTGTGGCCACGTTTCTATCATCCCGTACAGGAATGGAAGATGACTTTGATGGAGGTCAACAGAGCAGAACTATATACCCTGAGAATGAATTTGAACTTAGAAGCTCCGCTAAAAGGAATGTGTCACCTAGAGGAATAGGAAATTATTATTGAAACAGATTTACAATAAGCAAGTGTCCAGCAATTAAATATTATGATTGTGCATTATTCCACTATACTGGCTTTAAATAACAAAGTGAGGATTTTGGAAAAGAGGACAGATGTTATATCATCATCTCAATTGTTTGTATCTGAGATGCTTTGGGACAAATTCTGTTTTATCAATATAAATCTAGAAAACTTCTCTAAATATAGCAGAGTCAATCAATCTGTTCCATTCTGATGGGAGAGCAGAATTTGAACCACTTGTGTCCTTGTTCTGTCTGTGTTGTAAATGGTTTACCTGAAAAGGCCTTTTCCTTAAAGAAAATTGTTCTGTCTTTCAATTATTCCTACAGTGATGTGGGCTCCATAAGCAAGGCTGTGTGCACACATACTCATTACCCTAAAATACTTGCTGTTTAGTGTCAGCTTCTCACCCACCACATTTTTCAAAAAAGAGACAGGCTGTAGTAACTGAGATGGACTAAAATAACTCAGTCATCATGCACATGAGCCTCTATTGAGCACCGACTGATCACAAAAATGGTGGGGTAATTCTCTGTGGTGGACAAATATTGACATGAATCTAGGCTTTACAGAGACCACTGGAGTCACTTAATTTGGAACTTAAGCCACTCTAAAATCTAATTTCAATTGAATTAGTCAAATTTATTATACATAAGGATCTGTGCCTGTCCTAATTTACAAAAGCTCTGGGATAGACCAGTCGAAGATTCTTTAGCCTTGAAAAGAGCACATTTTGAGGGGGAACCTAAGTGCCAGGTCCTGCACTTGAGTCACAACAACCCCATGCAACACTACAGGCTTGGGGAAGAGGGGCTGGAAAGCTGCCCGGCGGAAGAGGACCTGGGGGTGTTGGTTGACAGCCGGATGAATATGAGATGGCAGTGTCCTGGCTTCTATCAGAAATGGTGCGGCCAGCAGGACTAGGGAAGCGATCGTCCCCCTGTACTTGGCGCTGGTGAGGCCGCACCTCAAATACTGTGTTCAGTTTTGGGCCCCTCACTACAAGAAGGATGCTGAGGTGCTGGAGCGTGTCCAGAGAAGGGCAACGAGGCTGGTGAGGGGTCTGGAGAACAAGTCTGATGAGGAGCGGCTGAGGGAACTGGGGTTGTTTAGCCTGGAGAAAAGGAGGCTGAGGGGAGACCTCATCGCTCTCTACAGCCACCTGAAAGGAGGTTGTAGCGAGGTGGGTGTCGGTCTCTTCTCCCAAGTAACAAGTGATAGGACGAGAGGAAATGGCCTCAAGTTGTGCCAGGGGAGGTTTAGATTGGATATTGGGAAAAATTTCTTCACCAAAAGGGTTGTCAAGCATTGGGACAGGCTGCCCAGGGAAGTGGTGGAGTCCCCATCCCTGGAGGTATTTAAAAGACATGTAGATGTGGTGCTTAGGGATGTGGTTTAGTGGTGGACTTGGCAGTGCTAGGTTAACGGTTGGACTTGATGATCTTAAAGGTCTTTTCCAACCTAAACGATTCTATGATTCTATGTATATGAAATCCTAATAGGGAATGACTGAGACAGAGAAGGGAAAAAAGAGGAAAGAGAAACGCTTTCACATTGTGGAGCATCCCATTCACCACAGTGGGAGGAGTTATGAACTTAGATATTTATTTAAAAGAATAAAGATGTCAGAATCTGCTCTGAAATTATTTACATATATCTTCCCTTAATGAAAATGAATTACTTGTATTTCGTGTAGATGTGCATAAGACACTTCATATATCAAACTCCACACTGAACAGTCTTATAAAGTAAGAAAACATCTAAGTTATTACCCAAACAATAGGGTTATATATTACTGACTCTGTAACAGTAATAGAAGCCCATCAATCATTGGGCAGGCTCTAAGACTTTCTCTTCTTTTTGATGTATGCTAAATGAAGCAGACCCAGGAAAGCAGCTCTAAGTCAAGTAGTTGCTTAGCTAAATCTTTACCTTTGTCAGCAGGACTAGGTCATAAATGGATTTATTCCAGTGTGATTCAACTTATCGATATTTTACTGATTCATTTATACCAAAGGTTCATACATGTAATCCAGTTCCTTCTCCAGTCAGTTACTCAAGAGTGCATGCTATGGTCATAATTTGAGTTTTATTAACAGTGAAACTCTAATAGGCAGCCCTTGACTGGATTGTTACAGCCCAGTTTGATTTTTAGAAGACTTTTATAGCGGAGAAATCTTTTCAACTGCTCAGATTCAAGAGAAATTGCAAGTACAGCATATATTTATAATGTATGTACATGTATTCATATTTACAATAGTTGTATGCAGGAAAAGAAACTTTGATCAAATCACAAGAAGTCTACAGACATTGCCAGTGTTGTAAATCCTAAGTGTCATAGGCAAACCTGAAAATAACATCTTGTGTTTGGAGTTCTGAGATAGTGCTTACATTTGGTGACTGAGTCAGACAGAGTGGTCATCTCAGTCACCTGACAGGGAGAATACTGTGGAAGTGTGCTAAAGGTAAGTGGTTTGCTCTCTTCTAGGGTCCTTGGAATCAGAGGACCTTGTGCTGTCTATGGTTGAGTAGTGAGCCATCTCTTTGTCTTTTGGATCCAGGAATTTCAAAGAAATATCTACTCGGCAGCTCTTGGGTTAGGCTGAAATAATGTTGAAGGACAAGATACTATATTGTTGCGCTTGCAGTTAATCAATACTAATGATGTGCCTGGAGTCATTAAGTAAAATGAAATTTTGGAACCAATTCCAAATGTACTCACCTGACTGCAGCCAGTGGGAATCCCAGAGTCAGGCTGCATCCAAGCTCAGCAGCTTGGATGATTTAGTGGAGTGAATGCTGTCAGTGCAGCTTTAGGAAGGTGATGAGCCCAGTTTAAATGGGGGAGTTTCAGAAGTCTCTTGAACATATGGGCACCTATACCAATAACATTCAAGAGTTAAATTCTCTGGGGAAGGCATTTTTTGCCTTTTTGAATATTGATTATAAACAATCAAAGTTTATAACGGGGAATCATAAAGGACTGTTCTTTGATAGTCTTATGGTGGAAGAACAACTGAAAAACTTACAGTTTGAGATATTTGCTCATCAGTTAATGGTGGTTTAAAACTTCTGCTTCGTTGCCTGTTTATAATAAAATTGCAGTGGGAGAAATAGGTTCTTAAATACAGGTTGCTATGGAATTTTTGTAAGAAACAAGCAGATTGAAGTGACTAAGAGTGCAGAAAATACATGCTAGACATAGGACCAAACATGCAATAAACTGAATCTAGGGTGTTCCTGCATTGGACAAAAATACAGACAGGAATAAAAGTAGCTTTAGTGGCTCTCTGTACAAAACTCATCACCAATCTAGCAGAATATTACATTTCGATAATTTTATTTGTTCTTTGTGGCTTTGTTCTAATAAAGTGGATTTCAAAATACTGCTCATTATTCACCTGTTACTTGGAGTGCCTATATAAACATTTTATAGTACAGTATGTAAGTATTACCAAAAAAGATAGTCCTTGGACAGAAAGACTGAGTTGCATCTGTGAAGATAAAAACAGCAGATTAAACTTAAGTGAGGTATAGAAGGGGGAAAGATGGCAATGCTTGCTGTCTTGAGCAACTTAGTTTTAGTTGAATTAGAAGCGGTAGAAAAACTGGTAAGTGCGTACAGGAATAGAGGAGGGAAACTAATAAGAATGTATCAATGATTCCGAGCTTTCTTTTTTCACAAATCAAGTAATTTAATAACTTGGAGAGATGTTTGCACAAGGTGTTTACACATGGGTTGGTTTACATTAGACAGAAAATAATTTTGGCCTGATTCTGCAAACGTTCCTATTGACTAAGTTTTTTTTATCCACTGGAATAACTCGGCTGGTTGATACGAGACTCTTCAGACATAAGCAGTGCTTATGAGATTGTTATACTTAATTAGTTTATAAATCTGTCTCCAGTAGCTGCATATGAAAATTTAATATGCCAACCTCAGAACAACATGGTGCTTTTTTACTTTGCTATGAGACAATATACTAGAATAAACCAAAGATGGAAGCAATAAAGATTAAAACCCTTTAAAAATAGTACAGATGTTCCAGAGTTACTTTCACAGCCATAACAAGAAAGTGGTGATACTAACGATGATCAACCAGGTTTTTAATACCTACCTTGATGAACTTTTCAGTAAGCTGTATTGACAATTATCCCCCCCCCCCGCCTGCCCCAACCCCTAATACTGGGTAAAAATGGCAATATAATTACATGTACTGTTGCTTTTCCGCACGCACCCCCCCAATTCTACATCTTTGATGTTTCTAATAGTAAAGACTTTTTGGGTGAAGACTCTTTTCTTTCCTTTCCATGTTTGAGCTGTGTTTGCAAACTTCCGTTTGCTTTATAGTCCACTGCTGATGAATACCATATGCCCCTCAGTTTGATGGAGGCAGTTAGCTGTATATTTTTTGTGTGTGTTTGGGAATAGAATTCTTTTCACAAGAAGTGTTTCAATTGTAAGGACTACCTATGGACAGGCTTGCTTCTCAGTAATGGGGTTTTTTTGTTTGTTTGTTAAACTGAAGGCATAAATACAGTAATTATTGCTGCTCCTCAGAAGGGAAGCTCACCCTATGTCTGGGAGGCCATCACAAGAATATAAATAGAGTAATATCCTGTTCGTGCAGCTCTGGGTAATACATGCTCCACATCTCACAGGTGATAACAGCTTAAACATTAATTCATCTGAGAGTGTTATGTGATAGAAAAGGTACACAGAGTTAATTAAGCCTCGGAGGCATGCAGGATTGATCCTTAGTTGCTATAAATTGGCTTAGTGTCATTGACTTTAAAGGAATTATCCTTATTTACACCATGGGAGGATTAAGCCTCTCTATTTTAAGATGGTTTAGATTTGAATATCTTAAATAAATGTGTACAAACTCTTTATTAATACTAATCATTCAGTGAATAATAGGGTGTGTTTCAACGAGTAGGTATTAAATAGTTTTAAAGTGATAGATAGAACAGGAACCCATTTACGAATCACAAAGGTTTGTAATGGACTACATTTTTTTTTCCTAACTGTGTCTTGGATTGCACCCATTCTCCGTGTAAACCAGATGAATAGATAGCATGGTCCATGTCAGAATAAAGTTGACATCTCTGATTACTGTTGAGAAACAACTGCTTGCTTCCTTCAGTAAAATGTTTCTTCCCTAAGCTGAATCAAAATAAAATTAATTTTCTCAAGTTCTGCAGTAAAAAAAGAGAAACATCTATTTCAGGAAAGCTAAGTCCGTCACCAGTCAGCTCAGTGCTTTGCCCGGCAGGTTCCTAGAATATCTAACCCCTTCTATGAATGTGGTCAAGCTGGAAATTGAAGCCTAAAGTTAGGCAAATAATATATAAAATAGACATGTTGAGCACAGTTTTGAGCCTGTTTTCTTTATATAGCAAGTGGTCTGAAAAGTTAGATTATTGTTGTTACAAACGTTCTCTCTCACATTTTGATCAGAAATTGTCCAGTGTGAATAAACTTTCATGATGACTGTTTCTTGAAATGGATGCATTCCTGTGACAAGTTGTAGCTTCAACAAATCAGTATTTTTTGACAAAAAAAATTGCACTGGAAAATTGAGAGTTAGCTCTGCTTCTGGGTCTTAGTTGCTAACTAAGGTATTTTGTTGTAGGATTACACGTCTGCCTAGCACAGCGCAGCAAAATGAATAGGGAGTTTCTAAATGTTAAGGGCATTTTTTCAAAGTATTCAGATACAGAGAAGTTTTTTGTTTTGCCTGGTGCCTCGAGCTCACTGTATCCTGTTCTGCCCTGTTGTAACTCTATCAAATTTCCTTGAGCTGTGACCTAGACTAGTATTTGACTCAAAACCTACTCCAGGCTGGTCAATTTGGTTATTTCGTGTGTTCTATGTGTGTATGAATGCATATGTGCATATGTACAAACATACATCTAGATGTATATACCTATATATATATAGGTATATATATACCCTATATATACCTATCTAACTATGTATATAAGAGTATGTTTTACATTTGTTTCTTCCATCTTCCTAGGATTTTTTTTTTGCATAGGTACTTTGTGTGAAACTAGTTTCTCATGTCCAAATAATTCCTTTTAGTTTAAAGAAAATGTTTTTTTTATGAGCAGGATATACTAAGGGATTCAGACTATTGATTCCTTTCAAATAGGCTGAGGCGCTAGCAGCTTTATCCTTTTTGTTCATTTTTTATGGGTAATGAGAACAGTGTAATACCATTATGCTCATCAGATAAGGCTTAAAAACTCACTACGGTTCAAAGAAAGTCCTAAATAGATTGTGAGGCTTAGATCTATGGATGACTCTGTCTCAGGAGAGCTATGTATTTTCCAGACTTCTAAATCCTGACACATACACCCCTCTCCGCAATGTTTGTTTAATACTATCAGAGAATACTTCTGGGCCATGTTTTACTATGTCAAGGGAGAATTTGGTTGGAGGAAGAACATTACAGAGTTAGTCATTCTGTGCTATTTTCTACTCCCATAGATACTGGCCATGCCACCTCCTAAATAATGTAGCAATAATTTAGTTCCTCTTATTTGTCTTCTCTGCTTCCAGGGTGTTTGTTTTACTGTGTGGTAAGAGTCATTAGAGCTTTTGAAGTGTAACTGCAGCTAGCCGTCTCCTAGAAGGTGGTGGAGAATTCATTTTTTGAGCAGGGATCTGACTCTAGTGTAGTGAAGGACTGATACTGGGGGGAAAACCACATTCTCCACGCATATCCTTGTTATTCCTCTGCATATGCATAAAATGTCATATTTTTTCAGCACATGACTCATTTAGTGTTATGAATCTCAGTCATTGCTGATGTTCTTTCTGCCTGGTCATGGTGAAGAGTTAAATCAATAAAAATTTTCTTCTTCCGACTCTGTCTTGTAAACTCTTGCTCAAAGGAAGCCAGCAGGTAGTCTTGCATATAAACACCACCCCACCATACATAACCTCAAAAAGGTTATTGCATATTTTTGTGCATTCTGCTATCACATTTATCTAATATGTGATGTGCAGATGTGCTCTTTTATAATAGAGAGTTTACAATTTACAACCATGTGAAAGTATTGCCATATTTACAATCTATTTTGGGGAATTTACTTAACCCGAATTTTTGGCAATGTTTATTAGTAATGTGTGTAATGTTACCGGCGTTTTCTAAACTGGAAGGAAGGAAGGGAAGTTCCTCACAGTCAAATGAAAGACAATATGCGAAATATGTCCATGGCCCAGATAGTTTGAATAAATTCTTAAGCATCTGTAGGTTTTATTGTCTAAGATTAATAAACTATGTGCAGGTCTTCAGCACTTCCTAAAGCAATGGGAGTTGCCTGTGTTATAACAAGTGTAAATATCAGCACTTTAATGAACCATTATCGCACAACATTTAGGAAATGGGAGAGAGTGTCACCAGGGCATCTCAAACTTTTTTCTATTGTCATTTGATTGTCATTTTTTAAATGTCACATGCATCACTGTATAGTAGCATCATTACATAGTCAATGGAGTATATACTATGATGAGGGAAAATTCAGGGTTGGCTTTCATAGTTCAAATTATTAATGGAGCTTAAGAAAGGGTGCCAAGTTGCAGAAGGAATCTAAGTCTTCTCTCAGCAAAGTCTTCATGTGAGCTGTGGAATAGATAATGCTGGTGCAACTTTCCCTGCTTGTCTTGGACGTATGCCTCAATGACTTTAAAGAAAAGATGATAGGTTATTTACCATCTTCATTCACAACATAGACCAACCATTGGTATTCATCTTGAGGGAAATTACGCAGACTGCATGATTGCAAAGTCTTGGAAAATAGAACTGGTGGGATGTGTGAAATCATTCAACCTACCTACTTCCCTGAGGCAAGAGTGATATGCATGTGCTATTCCTAACAGTTCTTTTGTGTGTGTTCCTGAAAACCTCTGATGGTGGGAAACTAGTTGTCTTCCTATCATTTAATTCAGGTGCTATTTCAGTGTCATAGCAATTAAAAGTTTTTTCCCAAAGCCTAATTTACATCTCCCTTGCTTCAGTATAAGCCCGTTACTACTTATGCTTTTCCACCATAGACGCCAAGAATAGATTCTTTTTCCTTGCAGAAATCTTTTTCATATTTAAAAGTGATTATTATGTCTGACTTCAGTCATTTGCCCCCTAAATTAATCACTACCAATAATTTCAGTATTTACTTGTTGTCGGGGCTCCAAACATATTCATGGTTCTCCTCTGCCATTCCTTTCTGTTATTGCATCTTTTTACGGAAATGTGGTGCTGAAAATTGAATACTGTATTTCATATTGTTTAATGAAATGGTCTTTTAGAGCTCTGATCTGGGCAGACGTAAACCTGTGATGATTTTCTGGGACACACAACGCTAAGTACAGAAGTAAGGATACAAGGCTGCAGACTTTTTTGTAAGAAGACATCTCAAGTGGCTGATGCCACTGGGGTGCCTCTCTGGGGAGAGGAAAGAGAATTTCACTGTAGATGTACTCTATGATATTTCAGGTCTGTGCAAAGCTAAAAAGTTACTGCTCTACCTTGTTTTGATAATGGATTTCAATCTGGATTTTTTTTAAGGCTGCCCCCGACCCCGCTCTATTGAGTTGGAACTGCCCAGTCTTTGATTCTGAATAAGGAATTTTACCCTGAATTTGAGTGAATTTCAGCAAGATGTTTTCGTTGCAATGAATTGTCATTTCTTCCCTGTGAAAGAGTGCTTCCTCTTCAAAAGTTTTTGGTCAATTGTATTGTGAGGTGGTCGTACGCAGGAGAGGACTGCATGGTGAATACAGAAAGGGCAGTTGGCTCCTGCTCTTTCCCTGCTAGGGAAAAAGGTTGGCTGGTAGCTGGGGTAATATGCTGTAAAAATGGAACAGTAGGGAGACGGAGAAACACGTATCCCTGGGGAGAAAGGTGTTTTGGAAGGGAGCTGTGCAGTGTGACTAGCAAGTGAAGTGTGTATAGTGCTAGCATCAGATGGACTAGCAGTGAAAGTCAGAAAAAAGACCTTGTGAACAGAATAGTATCTGTAAATTCACTATCACGGTCATAAAGGAGCAATGTATCCTTGTCCCTGTTCCCCACAGATGTTTTGTATGGTATTCACTGCATGTATTTTCAGTCCACAAATAGTAAGTCAGGTTTGCTCTGCCCTTTCCTCCATATGAATTTGCATGAGTTTCAGAAAATGAGAGATTACATGTGGAAGAGTCATTAGAGAAGCAGACTTCCTTAGGTTTATTAGTCAGAAAGGCAGGCTGGCAATTACATGTTTTAACTACTACTTCTTTTTCTCCCACTTCAATCACTAGTGGTCATCTGTTGGTAATAATTAACCTTTTCACCCGTACTCCAAATGGAAAGATTACTGGCAGTAATTAGATGAAAAGTATTCTAAATGCATGGGCTAATCTCACAGGCTGGCTTTCGGATGCCTTACAGCAATTTTGCACATTAGTAGAATGAATGACACAACCCCCCCCTGTATATGGACAAGCCCTTCAGAAAATACAAGCTAAATCTCATTGAAAATGTTTGATATGGAGTTATTGTCAAGGACTCAAGTATTGATTTCAAACTTGAGCTTCAGGTAGGAGGAAGCTGGTTCTCATTCCTGCTTGAGGTATTTGCGTGTGTCCCTCAGCCACAGTATGAGACATACTAAAATCACATGCATCTTCTGCCTGGAAAAGCTTATAAGCAAAGCAAGGTGAATTTGGGTAGAGTAAGGATCATCCAGCTTATTCCAGACTCTGGCAGATTGAGGAGCTGAACCGAGGACTCTTGACCCCTAAGATTGAAGCACAAAATAATATTTGTGCCGTAGAATAATATTTGTGGCTCTGACTCATGAATCTGTCCTATGCACATAATTTAATTTTAAGCATATCTTTGATAACTGTTGTTCTGTGTGTTCACAGGCGACAAAATCAGAAGGGATCGTTTCGATTCTCTGGTTTACAATCCTGTAGTAAATCAGCTATGGGAGTCTCTGAATGAAACACATGTGAAAAATCTTTTCAGGCAGGGGTTTGAGAGGCATGCGAGCCGAGCCTCAAATTAATAGCTGTGATGAATGGTCAACTTGACTTAATCACGAGTGGCAAGCAGTCTTTAAGCAAAATGAATTTTCTTTGGAGGTTAATGTTTTCGACTGATATAGGTCTTTAAAAGCAATGCGCAGCGAACACAAATTATCTGAAGAACTATTAAACAGAAAAAAAAATCTAGAGCCTCTATTATTGTCATGCAATTGCATGAATCATCCAGTAGTACTAATTAAAACAAAAAGAGTTTTAATACCACAGATAAATCTGAGAAACAAGGAGCTCTTTAATGATAAAGTGAGAAGTAATATTTCTCTTTTTTGACAGTGCTGTGATAGAGCAACTTCTGTAGCGTAGTATGGAAGGAATCAAGATAGGAAATATCGGGAGGGGGGATCACAAAAACCAAATATGAGAAATGTGTTATGTTTATAGTACTAAAATGGATGGGAGATCTGCTTGCTTTGTGTGATAGTAAAGAATATGCGGCATTAATAGTAAAGTGATTTTGTATGCTAGTGGCAAAAGTAATGGACTCTTGTAAAGATTATCGTCAAAGTAGTCGGAATTGAGATCGTTTTAAGAACCTTGGAGTTTGCAGCATTTTTCATTTGTCTGGCTCATAAATGCCTGAAAACTTGAGGCTGTCCAGGTTCAGTGTTCAACGTGAGTTGGTTCAGCATCAGGCAGTTCAAATCAGACCCAAATGTGCAGATACCTTTACTGGTTATTTAACGCAATGGTCTAGTGGCCACCTGTGGCTCAGGAGGTCCCTAAAACAGTAATTAGCTGAAATCACTAGACTGTAGCAGAAAAAGTACATTTTCTGTGTGTCCTGTTCTCATTTCTCCTAATTACTTGGGGTTTTTTGCATGCTGTTAGAGACAGGATGGGGGAAACTGTTTGAGACGGTGAGCTAGAATGAGCTTTTCTCTTACCAGGTTTAGTAATTCTTGTTTTCCGTAGTTGTCAAAAAGTTATTTCAGAGTTAGCCGGGCAAAAAATTACTGAGAGGTCAGTCCTTTGGAGTTGTTATGTACAAAAAAATACATCTTTATAGCTTGGTAAAGAATGCATATAACCTTTGTGAGTTATTACCTGTCTGTACCTGTATCTCCAATGTTTTATTCAGACTAACTGAATAAAATTGATTCAGATTGCTGAGTCAGATACTGCTTTCCATGTTTATTATAACGTTTCCATAATAAGTCCAGCAATAAAGCAATATTTGTAGCTTTCTTGGGGGGAAAAAAGAAGCTTGTGAGAAGCAGTGTAACCTTGGGCACATCAGTCTGTGCCTTGCTTCCTTTCCCAAACAGACTTTTTGGTTTAGATTTTTTTTTTGTTCAGGTTTCATGACTTGGAGCCAGAGCTCCTTTTGATCTGTAGACACATACCCCCAGTACCTAATGCAGAGGCCCCGATCTCAGTTACGGATAATCATTTAGGACCTGCCATAACAAAATGAGTACTTGCAGGGTAGTGCAGGTCTGCAGCTCATGCAGTGTTAAGTGCTGGTCCTCCATCAGAATCAGAATGCATTTGACATTTTTGTCATCCTTTTCTTGAAAGAGGGCTAAAGCTATGATGAACTATTGTGATGAGAGGTGTGTATCATGACCGTTGCCACTGAAGAACATTAAACAATCTTTTCTGAGCTCTCTGGAGGGTTGGGGAAGTACTGCAAAAATCTCTGTAGTAGCTAAGAATGAGCTCAAGCTCAGAAGGGATTAAAGACACCAGGTTACTTTTGCCTTTTGTTTCACGGTTGCTTAAGGAATATGGAAGTTCACAACATTTTGATCCTTTTTGGAAGGACGTTTGGGCACAAGCAGGAGAACTTTCACCAGAGACACAATCTGGGGACAAATATAAAATTGGAAAGTTGGCTTTGCAGATTAGGTCTAGAAAATTCTAAAGGCAGATAGTAAATCTTTTTTTCCTGGTTTATTTGCATGTATTGAATGTTAACAGGAATTTATACTTTTCTGAGAGACTGGAACATAGTGTCTGAATTCTTACTTTCACGATGTATTTAAGACATCTTGCTAGCTCTTTTTCTCTGTGTATAACATTCAGAGAGGCAGAATTTCTGCTTTTGTGTTATCCTTTTTGGCAGTCAGTGTTGCCCACAAGAGGAGCATTTCTGTGTGCGTATGCATCTGTGTGTACTTGATGGTCCTTTTGAATCTTCAGCCAGTCGTAATATGAAAATCAATGGGTCCCAAGGCATCTTTGTCTTTAGCAATAGATCTGTTCCATCTATAACCTCTACACAAAATGTCTTGACATGTGAGCAATCTTGCGGCATATGGAACAGCATTTACTTGTTATACAGCATTTATAGCAGCAGTATTATTTTTTTCATTCTGGTTCTTTTAACCTTACATTTTTAGTCAATTTTATACGGTTTTCTTTTTAAAATTGAAGTTCTCAGTAGTAAACTTAAAGCAAAATATTAACAAAGGGACCTTTCAAAAAACCTTTCGTGTAGGCTCATTATTACTGAATAGAAACACATTCTCCTGGCTCATCAATGTGTTCTCCAGGTAGCGAGAGGAAAGCAAATGATCCGACTTGTTCTAATATCATGAATAGAAGGCTGAAGAATGTTTACTTCATAGGATTCATAGGAGAAAACAGCTCCTGGATAATTTTGGGTGTCGTGGTTTAACCCCGGTAGGCAGTAGAAAGTTAACTCTATCCCAGCTAAAACTAGTACATTGGGGACTTCTTGGTAGATTTTGATAGACCACAACTCTCCCATACAGTTCGATGAGCCACTTCTAAAATACGAGGAAGAAACACTTTGTAAAATACTTTATTCTGTATTCAGGTTTTCTGTTGTACTGTAACTTACGCTGGATCTTGTTTATGCTAGTATTTTCAAGCGTTCCATGGGATCTTAGATAACTAAGTTAAATTGAAACTTAATGGAAGCTGAGTGCCTAAGTCCTCTGGGCACCATTAAAACTGCCAGTTTGAATTTCCAATGATTTGTAATGACTCAACCCCATGGACTTTGAGAACGAATGCGCTCAAGGACTCCACTGAGCTTTGGAAAAGGCCTTGAATTGGCAGTGTCTTACATTTTTATAGCAATATGTATGCACTTGTTATAACTGGGACTGGAATTTGATCATATTGAATACACATAGGGCAATATGGAAGCCATTACAGCATACTAATGCTAAATATGATTTGACATAGTCTGTAACACAGAAGTGTGTTACACCTGCATTTTATGCAAATAAATTTGATTTCCTTTTCTATGTGGGATTAACTGTATCTATATAATTATTTCACTGCAGAGTAGCCCCAGCTGTATGGCTTTGACCATTATCCCTTTGTATTGTTGGCGAATCTTAAGACTTAAATGCACTACTGAAAATTGCCCTGTTGTTCTTTGTCATTACTGTTCACTATTACATGGTTTTACAAGTGAATTCAATAAAATGAATTCTATGCATAGATTTTCCCCATTCATCTTTGTTTTCTTCCTAGACAGACAAGCAACTTCCCTAATTCTTAAGCTTTGTAGTGAGACAGGGAATGTGGCAAAAGATGCCTTCCTTTAGCCATCAGTACTCCCTGAAACCAGGCCCCACTGCAATACTTGTTCCTTTGCTTCCATATAATGACATCACAAAATAGGAGACGTACAGAAATATGAGATGGGATAATACTGCATCATGCTGCTTGAAACTAGGGCTCTTTCCATCTGAAGTGTTACTGAGACAATGCCTGTTGAGGGATGGATATTCTGAATGCGTCGCAGAGGTAGATGAGGAAGGTGCGGGCCTCCTCGCCTTGGACAGGGAGCTGTGGTGTCCTTCTGCTGAGGACATGGCTAAACTGAGCGAGTGTCTGTATGAGCAGTTCCCTACACAGAGTCGTGAGGGACAAGGCTTTGGTATTGCTCAGAGGTACAAGTAAGTATGGTTGTTTTTTTTTTTGTTTGGTGGGTTTTGGTTTTTTGCTTTTATGTATATTTTTGATTAGTTAAGTTGGTCTCATGAGCAACTGTATGTGGGAGCTGAGATACAGTATTTTCTATTTCAATGATGCTGCGATAAATCTTAGGAGCCATCTGGGATTTTTTTTCATTAAACAGTACTTAAGCAGAAAAGGTTGATTGATGAAAATCAAGAAGGTTGTGAATCAAAAACCATCCTCCCTTTTTTTTACACGAAGATTGAAATTCGTTTTGTATAGTTCAATGGAGATTAATATGCAAGTTAAATAGGCAAAAAAAATTAGCTTTTCCAGAAATGAGCACACATTAACAGAGAGAAATGAAAAGAGTTGCCTAAAGCTCAACAGACAGATCCAGATCTCTGCTATGCTTTGCCATTCAATACAACAGTAACAGAGGTATTGCAGGAATGTGACTAGGAGAGTTTGCTAGAAATGGAAAAAATAATGTTGATGCTTAATCTTTCTGTCTGCAAGTGTTGGACAATAGTCTCTTATAGTCATGTTTGGCATAATACTGGCATAAAATTTCAAGTGTTCCTGCTTCCAGGCAGTTGAGTCAGATTAATCTGAATGCTGAATCGTGTGTTGAAGATGGTGAATTTCAGATAGATGGAGTCACAAGGCAATTTTTTTTTCCTTTACCAGACACTAAATTATACTTGTTTCCCTTATTTGAAAGAGATTGGCCTCTATTAGTCATCACTCTTTCTTAATCTCCAGTAAGAAACATTGTGTATCAAAACAGCAAGACTCAGTTATACCAGATCCTTGTTTTGTTTCCCTTTTTTATTATCAAAGGGACTAATAGTACTTTTTAAAATTATTCAAACTCGAGAAAGCAAACAGTCAAAAACCTTGAGAACATATTGTAGTGACTATAAGAGAAACTAGGAATGGAGAGTAGGTGCTTTTGGTTTGCTTTAGCCGTTTCAGATTATTCAGATTTGTTTCCATTATGAAATTGATATTTGCTCTCTTTAGAAGTATGAATCTTTTCTTCTCTGTAATCAGCATTTATTCTGATCCTTCACCCTTTAATGCCTGCAAATCCTGACATGATCTGAAAGTGTCCAAAAATAAATCACTGGAAAGATGGAAAAGGTCACATGCAATATGAGTTTGAATAGCGTGAGCCAATTTTACCTGAGGTATAGTTATGTGGCTAATGCTTGTCTTAACAGTTTCAACACAGAAGGGCTTCATTTAGTAAAATGACATTGAGGTGATCTTTGAAAAGTAAAAATTGGACAAAAGTAGAAACAGATTTATGCATTGAATATGATATGAAATAGCTCACGTTTATTAGAAGATTTTGAGACATCTCCAAGACAGCCTGCAAAACTGAACAATTTTTATTTTTGTATCACAAGAGCACTTTCGTTATGTAACGGGGTCTTGGTTATTGGAACAATAGTTTATGAAGGGTTTTGCTAAAACCTGTCAAATCTAATTTATCATGTTCGTACACATGGATATGCAATGTCTTCCCTTTATCTCAGTCAAGTGCATTTTTACACTGGCTGAAACACATGCTTAATCTGTTTGCTGGATATCCAATACAGCATGTAACATATGGATGTGTCAAAGTGTGACTTTCAGTGTATTAATAATATAGTACTAAATTCTGATTCCTCTATTTCGTTGACAAAATAGAAATTTTTCTGCAGCTCTAGGATGGAATGTTTTCCTATAAAGATCACAATTTTTTGAGTTTTGATTTTGGAAATGAATTTTAAATTATTATATTTTCTTACTGTAACGTTTATATGCTAAAACCCCAATCTGAAAGCAGTATATAATTGTAATTAAGGTTAAGTTCATGGAAATTATAATGAAAAGATTTTAGTTTTACTGACATGAAATAGTGTTGCTGTGAAGTTTTACCTGCATTGCCCAGAGCAATATGCAGAAAATACCCAAACCAGGGTGAATTGAGCAAGAAGGTTACTGGAAGCGGTACCTCTATGAGCTACTGTTGAAAGATGAGATACCTGCAGATGTCTCAGTAAAAGCTTGTGCTGCTTTCAGCACCTGAAGCAGTTTGGGTGTGTCTGTGTCTACTTTCCACTTCCTCACTGTATATGGAGGAGTGAAATCGATATTCTGTTCTGTTCTGTGCTCATATCCTACTTAACTGTCCCACTGTGTTTAGAAGGTGGAATGTCACATTATGTGTTTACTTCTGCTTGTGTGCTTATAGGTTGGTTGGGTACCTGTGACTGTATTCAGAGTGCACTCCTGTTATTTTTGATTCTCAGTTATGCAAAAGTCATCTTTCTATCTCTGTTGAAGGGTAATGGGACTAGCAAGTTGGTGTTAGTCTTTTATGAACACTTAATTATTTTATGTACTCTTTTTATACCAGGCTGTTATAAAAGAGGCTCAAGCTCCATAATGATAAATGCAATTGGATTTCATCATTGCCCATCGGATCTTTCTTGGACTTTTTTAATTTAGAGACATCCCCCCCCCCAAACACAAACTTTCCAAAGATGGCTGACAGGCTATCTTCCATAGTACCTGCAGATCAAATAAAACCAAGGGTTTGGCTTGGGTAATATATAATGCAAATGATCATGGGCTCTTATGTCTTTTGTGACAAATACAGGCTCTTTAAGATTTATTCTGCATCAGTTCTTTTCTTCTGACTTGAGAAATGGTTTTGCAATGGAATGAACTTTCTCATCCAGTAAGATCATAATTTTACAATTAAGAAATTGACTAAATAACCAGATTTTTCTTTGTCAAAAAGAAAAATAACTGTTCAAACTCCACCATGTATAAATTTGCTTAAAATAGAGAATGTTAGATGAGTTAGGGACCCAGGGGAGAAATGATTAAGTTCTGTGATGATGTGGCTTTTTCAATCCTATGCATTTCAAGGGTTGGTGGCACAATTAATCTCAGCAAGCTTATTTTAGAATCCTTTTCATGGTGGACAATGACAACTGCCACCTTCTTTTTGTTTCTGTGTGAGTTTAAAGATCACTGTCTTAGCTGACCTGCCCATGCTAAGCAAAGCTTGTTAGTTCTAACTTGTCATTACAGTTTTTGTTCTCCGATGTAGAACTTGTTAACAAGATCTTTTTCTTTATTATCTGACAGAATTTTATTGAAATGGGATTTCTCATATTTACCAACTTCATTATAAACAGAGGCTGTTGTCCATACTGCTCAAAACTCCCTAAAAGAATACCTTGAAATACATTTTCCCTGCTAATTGTACCTTAAGTAGAACCGATGCTTGAACAGTTTCACCTTTACTTACAAAATACGGTTTAGGATGCTGACTTTGATCCTGAGTCACGTCCTTTTGAGATGCTCTAAATCAGACAAACCTTTAGTTTTTGAAACTGCAGTTTTGGTGGTGATGCTTACTTCCATCAAAATTCTAAAATATTAGGAGAAGGGTCTGACAGGTAGGAATCTTACTGTTGTTGCTCACAGAAACCACGTGGAATTAGGTCTCAGTAAGTAAAGCAAGTACAACAATTCTTTTCTCTGGTCTGTGCTAGGGATGTCTACAGAGTCAGTGCAGAAACAGGAAACATCCTAATTAAATATGGGTGCTGCTATGGAAGGTAAGACTCTAAGAAGAATCTACAGTATGCTGTGGACCTGAGCTGGGAGAGTTTCAGTTAAGAACAGCATTTACTGAAATAGGGTAGTTAACTCATTGTCTTCTCCATTAGTAGATACCACCTTATGCTCTGTGTCCAGTAAGATGCTGGACTGCTGTACAGGGAATCTAGGGACCTCTTGGTTAGGACACCAAGTTCTGGCACTTATATTAGGAGAGCATGAGAATGAATCTAAGTCTTAATATCTGTGCCTCTCATTTCCCCTTCTGCAAAGTGGTAACATTTTCCCACCGCTCAAAACAATCCTATGGTGATAAATGTTATTTACAGGGTGATGTACTCTTATAATTTTATTGCAAATCTACTTTTCCAAAAGTGCTAGTGTCTGGAGCCAAGCAGTTATGAGGGGTTTATCTTATTCTTTCCTCCTCTGAAGGACCTTTTTCCAAAGGACAGTTCTATGCTTTACTTTTATTGACCAGTCCTGCTTGCTTCAAAAGCTTGAAGAATTGCAGTGTTCATATTACCTTAGTTTGTTAGATTATTCCCTTGAATGAACTTCCTGTTGCTGTGAAATTTAATTAATTTCCAGGGATCATGATTTATGAGGTTAATAATGAAGATTAGAAGTCCTCAAAAATGTTTTCTTTTCCATCTCAAAGTGTACTTCTTCCCAGAGAGTCTCCTTCTTTATTTAGAACCAAGACTCCAAAACCATAGATGATTTGTCTTCACTTTGTCAGCAGCCTACAGTATAAACTGCTTGTAAGATCTTTACCAAGCTGGCTGCAGATTTTTAATGTGCATTTTGCATTAGGCTTCTAAGAAACAAACTTGAAATAAGAACCGACTCTTAGGACTGTGATGGAGGCAAGTCAACCATAGCCCGTTACTTGCTATTCATAACACACACAAACTCAGTCCTTGTCTCATGCAATACGTTACCCAAATAAATGATCTGTGGGATTTGAGAGCTTGGCAAGGCCTGATGGAGAGCGTTGGGACTGCGACAGTTTCTGAAACTGGTGAATCCTTGATGCATTTGGCCAGTTGCATTTGGCTGTTTTCAGAGCTGACTTGTTCCATCAGCCAATCCCTCTCCCCAGCCACCTCTCTGTTCAGTATACAGAGTGACTCCAGTTTAAATGCCTAGCAGTAGATGACATGCATGTGACTAACTGGCAGAAGTTCCAAGTTACCTACAGTGCTGGGGGCCTGTCTTGTAACATGTTCAAATGCACAGTCCTTGCATGCAGTTCAGGTAACTCCTAGTCTGTTTCTTGTCCAAAGCTTTAGATCTTTGGATCTAAAACCTCCATAGGAATGACTGGTTAAAGGTTTGTTTGGTTATGAGGGTAATAAGCCTTTGATACCAAAGGAGAGTCTGGAATATAATAGCCTGAAAAAATTAGCTCAGTGATTGGAAATCAAGTTCCTAATTTCTATCACTTGAGATCATTGGTGCTAGAGTGCTTTACTGTTGTAATGCTATTTTGGTCTCATAGCGTAATGGTTTTCAGAATGGGATCTTAAGACTGTGTTGGAGAGCCCTGTGAAAGGTAACTAAAAAAACACACTTTTTAGTAGCAGACATAATTTTGTAGCCAGCAGTCCACACCATCTGGTTGAAAATCAGTGGTGTAAAATCATAGGCACAGTGCAGTCAGTGGCTATGAATCTGAAGCGATTCCTTGACTATCCTCCTGTGGGGCTTTCCACTTAAATTAGTCAGCTTGGTAGGGGAGGATACTGCATGAAATGAGAAAATTTAAAATACTTGTGTATGGCTGAGGGGAAGGAGTATGTCCACTCCTTCAAAGATAGGTTAGTATGGTAGTGAAGCAATTGATCTTCAAATCTTTATTCTTTGATAGGTGGCTGTTACATTGTTCCTGAAATTAATAAGTAACTTCAGTAGTAATGGATTAAGGTACATGCCCTTCGTTCTCTGGGGTGCCAGGTATAACAACTGCTTCCTGTCATTGCAGGGGCCACTGAATTGAGGACATGGACAAATAAAGAGGTCCTTGAATGAGAAGGATGGCTCAGATTCTCTCTCCTATATGCTGACAGGTTGGATAGCCTTTGCTTGCTGAGGTCAATGTCACTGTACACCCTAATATCCATTACTGTCTCCATTTCCTCTGTTGATCAATCATCTATGACGAAGGATAATTAACACTCTGGACTGGGATTGATGAGCTCTGGGTCAGCTGCTTACTCTGTTTAGGTGTGGATTTACAGGGGGCTTCAGTTTTTCCCTCATGTTCACTCCACTTGCGTGCAGCGTGCTCTCTTGTATCACACCGGAGTTAAAGGGCTGCTTTGCTCCTTTCACACCACTAGTTAGATCCAGTCTGTTTCCTTCCTTGCTCTGCCAGAGGCTACTAATGTGATCTTGAGCTTTAACGCTTAATACCTCTGTCCCTGGAAGAGGAGAAAGAAATGAACATACTAATCATCCAGCAGTATATTAAAAATATTGATTTAATAGAGCTGTGATGCTCTGAGGATGTAAAGACATAGACTGCATCGTCTGTAAAGCAACCCAGCTGAGTTCTTTCATTTCTAGGATGCTATTGTAGTTAGCTGTTACGATCCCTCTCCTAATAATCTGCTCTACTAGAAAGTAGCCAGAAACCGATTAGGAATTTCAATGCTGCAACAGATTGGTTGTTAGAAAGATAATTTCATTAAATATACCACTGTATCAGAAAGCTGTTTCCAGTTTTGACTGGACATTCCTAGACAGATTTAGATCAAAACCATGTAAGAATTCCATGATAGGGAAACGTTCATCTTCATGTTTTAAGATAGCTGTTCTCTGTCTCTGAGACAAGGGGAAATAACTTGTTTGCAATAGAGGGCTTATGAGACACAGTTAAGAAATTACCGTCTTAAGGTTCAGGCACGACAGCCAGTTGATTTCAGTGTGGTTAGGATGAATGGCATCTTCTTCATTCTTCTTTCTTGTGGCAGAAGAAAAAGCCTTATTTCTGGCTACAGATTTTTGAGACAGTATAAATGTACCTCTATCATTTGAATATAACATGGTTTATAGGAGCTTTAGCAGATCAACACTGTTAAAGGCTAGGGGAAATTCAAGTATACTGTTTGAGTCTTACATTTGCAAGGCAGCATATGAAGAATTCTGTTGAATGCAAATTGATTTAAATTTCCCAGAAGAAAAAAAAAAATGTCTAGGACTAGTCACATCTGAAATAGGAGGATTGTAAAAACTGAGTATCTTTTTATACCTGTCTCTTTCCTATCAATTTCATTCATCTCTTCAGCAAGGATTGTCAGTAACCTTGGCAACTCTGTATTTGTTTTCTCTTTTCTCCTCTGCTCCTCTGACAACTGAAAATGCCCTTTTTTTTTTTTTTTTTGGTGGAGATGTAAAACCGGAGTCCCAACCATATCACATTAAAGGAGGAAGAGGGAGGACTGAGAGGAAAAGGCTTAGAATGCTTTTCTAATGCAGATTTTTATATACCTATAAAGGAAAGCTGAAGAGTGGCTGAGACAGCTTAGATGTGATTGTAATTTTTAAACAGGGTTATTTTGTCAATATATCTTGCTATGTGGGAATTTTTTAATTCTATCTAAAATGCTACTGAAATAAATTCTTGTGCTAAAAAGCCTGATCAGCTAGGACACTGATCTTGTCTATCAGAGTGTTCCTTCCATCAAAAGCAGTCTGGAAAGACAAGTGACCGATGAATCAGGTGAAGCTGAGGCCTTTAATGTGGCTGTTCTTCAGCTAAAGCCAGTTCTCTCGTAACTGGGCTACAAAGCCTTTCCAACTCATTCCTTGAGTGAAAACTTCAGATGTCAGTTCTGTTCTTCAAAAAACATGAAAGGCTTGAAATCTCAAAATTTGCCTCAGAAATGAAGTTGTCTTCTGGACAGTTTCTGTGTCAGATAAATTACTTTTGCTAGCATATCCATATATATCCTGAGGACTTCTAGTAGCACCGCTATGCTGATTGCAGATCACAGTCCTTACTGGTTACGCTAATCTAAGGTGAGAGAATGTCTTGTAAACCTGGCCATAATACTATGTTCTAGCTCAAGTATCTATACTAAGTGCTCATACCAAGTACTTCCATTAAGGTCATGCTTTTGACCTTGTTTTTAGCCACCCGATTTGTTTGTGGAAAATGGTGCAATTGATGATAAATCTTTTTGCCCCTTAGCAAGTTGCAGTGTAGGGCCAGATTCTGAGGGGAAATAACATCCATGAATTTTTAACTTAATTTGTATGACTTGCGAAGACAGGGGTTTTGTGAGCATTCTTCTGGACATACCATGAGTTTTACAGAGCTCACATGATGCATGTCTCAGACAAAGACTGAAGGAACATGAGGAATTCATTATGTGCATGTTCATTTTCCAGGATTTACGTGTTGCATAGAATGGCTGTGTGTGCCATATTCAGCTTTTTATCTGGTTAGTCCAGATGCATTATAAGCACCTAATACTTGCTTTTTAAACTAGGATTCTATACTTTGAAACTGAAAATCCTCTGCTATGTTGTTCTACAGTTATGATATATTATTTAACTTTAAAAGTTGTACGCTGTTGAAGGACTCTGATAGAAAGTCAAGTTTGTTGATTAGGAAAAAGTAATTGAAATTTGTTTTACTGGGGCAGGGAAAGGAAGGGAAAATGATTTCTATGTATCTGATAATAGAAAACATTATGGTCATTTATTTTTAGTTTCTGTAATTGAATTTTAAAGCCTTCAAGTTTAGGTGTGTGCACTGTGGATACATCTGATTCAGAAACTTTCTGTAATTCCCTTGTCCACTCTTGATCAGTTTTAGTGATTGTATAGATTTGTCTTTCCAAAAGTTGATTCCCAGACTGTAGTTGACGAGCAACCTCTAAACTAGTTACAGTATAGACAAAAAGCTAACATAGGTCATGCATCTAATTCATGCTGACAGTGCCTGCAGAACAGAACTGTTTTGGAACGCAAATAGAACATCATTTCCTCTTTCGTGCACAGGCTGGGCAGGGTAACAAGCATGTTCTTGAATTTGTAATTCATCATTTTCTTTTTAACCTCTTCCTAATCTGGGTATATTTACCGAAACTCAGTAAACTTAAAACCAATCGACAGGACTAAATTCGAAACATGAAAGGTTTGTCAATCTGAGATTTAAAATTCAATGCAATCTGCAGTACTCCATTTTGTATTCACCTTCAGCCTTCAGGTGTAATGTACAGCTGGCTTTCCAGGTAAAACAACATAGTACCATTGCAGTGATGTAATAAGGAAAGGAAAAGCACACTTGGGTCCTGATCTTGCAAAGACTTACCTGTGTTTGTTTTAGAACTTTGTCAATGTCCCAGACAGAAGAAAGATAGGGAGATGATGGCAGGAGCCGCGCTGATGAAGGCATCTGCTGAGGTAATTGTATGCAGTTCTGAGGACCTGAATAGTCCCATAGTTGAGAGATACTGGTTGCTGCAGGGTGCATCTGCTTGCATGTAAATTGAAAGAAACGTTGTCCTTCAATTTGAAAGAACTGCTTTTGCACTGATAATCTTTAAGTAGTTAGAAATGTTGAAACTGGCAGTGTGTGACTAGTTTTCCCTGTTTAAAAAAAAGAATTATCCATCCATGACAAGAATAGAAACAGAAGGTGGTAATTTCTTGCACTCTTTAATTGCCTCCTAAAGAGGATAAAACAGTAACTTAAAAAGACTGTGTCTTCGTCTGCAGTGTTGAAATAAAGTCTTTTGAGGATAACTTAAAAGGACAGATGAAGATTCTTGGTTTGTTAAGGAAAGCCAGATCTAAATACAGCACTGTACCAGCTACTAGGAAGGAAATTAACTCTATCCCTGCCGAAACCAGGACAATTAGCTACTGGCTTCCAACAAAACTTGCCTATCATTAGATATTCTCCCTGTCATATGAGATAGTGTAAATAGCATGGGAATTAATGCCTGGGTTCCAGAAAAGAAAAACAAAATTTAGGTAGCTGGTATTTCAGAAGCCATTAAGAATTTTTTGGATAGAAAAGAATGGTTCAATACTTAGGGAGCAGGCCTGGGTTGTGGATTACTCGGTAGGTACCCCACAATCTTTGTGTGTGATCTCAGGTCAAGAATTTTGGATGTCCAGGAATTCAGTCCTCAACTTTCTCCTTGTGAAAGTGTGCCGTTATGAGAGACTGGTACTGACTAGTTTTCCCTCTGTTAAAAAAAAAGAATTATCCATCCATGACAAGAATAGAAACAGAAGGTGGTAATTTCTTGCACTCTTTAATTGCCTCCCAAAGAGGATAAAACAGTAACTTAAAAAGACTGTGTCTTCATTTGTAGTGTTGAAATAAAGTCTTTTGAGGATAGGTTATCTCTGTAGTCAAGAATATCTCCATGCATCTTTCCAGCAGGCAGAACACGACAGAGGTGTAACTTAACTATGCTGAATAGTGCTTTGGGTAAGTTCATCCTACTCTGCTGACATCAGAGGGGTCAAGGGGAGATGTTTGGGTTGTTCAGACTGTTACCTCATTGATCTTCCCTGTGGTTAGCAAATGAGTGGCTGTGGTCAAAATGTGTTTCACGTATGCTTACAGTATTGCTCTCCAAATGAAAAATAGCACAGGTACAACTGTACACAGAGATAAGAAAGTGATACTATAGATAATGTAGCGTCCAGTAGTCTTGTAATCAGAGCACAGACACAAGTTGCAGACTGTTGCATTATTCTGCTTATGAAGAACTCGGATCTGAATTTCTCATCTATCAACTCAGCCATAGGCTAGCCTAAATACTCTCCAGCTCTGGTGTCTTGCCCCGCAAGAGTTCAGTGTCTGAAAGTGTGTCAAAAGTGTGCTGTAATTGTTATCTCCAAGAGCTGTGAGCAGCTGTGATGGTGTTACGGAAATATCTACAGTTAATAAAGTTTCTACAAGCACTCTATACTTAAAAACTTCAATTGTGCAGATGGTATGTCTTAAAAATGTATAGCAGAGAAATGCTTTTTGGTATGCTGGCTCCAAACAATCACTTGCATTAGTTTCCCACCTGTGGTCCTGTTTTCTTCTGGCTGAAGGGATGAAGGTCCTATTCTTCTGTGAATAAATCTGACCTTCTGGGGACTGGCCTTTCACTTGATGAGATCTTGGTTAATCCTGGTTTCTGCTTGTGTAGTTTCTCCTTTCTTTGTCATGTCTACCTTCTCTCCTGTGGCCACTACGTGGGCTGTCTTTCTCTTTGTGCGTGCCTTGAAAAATGTAACACTCTGAATGTTTTCAAAAATCTATTTGATATATTGCACAGGTGTTTTTAAACTTCAAATTTATTTTCAACCAAAATGAAAATAAAAGTGTAAGCCAATTCTAATGAGAACCTGCAAAGAATAGTCTCTACGGGCTGTTTCCTAGTGGATGTTTAGTAATGCCTCCTTTTTAATAATGTGTAACACACTAGAAAAAATACTGTATTGGAAACCCTTCTACTGCAGGCAGAACGCACACTAGCAAAGGAGTTCAGGGAAGAAGCGTAAAATAGACCAGTGAAAACATGTTTTGCTGGTATAATTGCATTTCTGCAAGGAATTTTTCCAGCATAGAAATGCCTAAAAAAAGAATTACCCCACCTAGCCAACATTGTTAAGGCAACTTCCTGCAGCTGCCAGTCATACTGATTGGATTTCTCAAATGAATAGGATGTGCACTTACTTAAGAACTGTGTAGACCCCACAACCTTACTGATATAAGTCACTCAGTGTAGGTAATTTGTGGTCCTCATTAAGAAAAAGCCCAAGCTATTTCTTTACTATTAGATTTATCATATTTATCACCTGCTGTGGTAGGATTTATTCAATTTTCCATCTTTTTCTGAGCAAGTTGCATGCAGTTTGTTTAAGGAAAAGGGCTAGCAGAGACCATAGAACCGGGAACTGCTGAATGGCAAAGTGGGCTGTTGGGTGAATTTATTGCCGGTTATATTTTCTTGCTGCTAGGGAGCATTCACTAGAACCTTTGTGCTTTCATCTTTTACTTCCTGGTGCACCTGATTGGCATACGAACGGTGAGGCAGCCAAATTTGGAGAATCATACTGAAATGCAAAAACGTAATGAACATTTTTTACCTTCAGCCTTTGCGTAGAAGTATTTCAGTGTAATTACTGTGTCACATTGTACTGATAAGTAGTGTTTAATCAGTGTACAAAATGGAGCATATGCCTTTTTGTGAATATTTGGGTTTTCTCTTTTCTTGATTCTGTGTGTTTTGGTTAACCTGTATGTTATATGAAATAGTACTGAAAGTTTTGAAGCATGGCAAGCTTTACGCAACACTTGTCAAAACAAAGCAATTTCCATTTTATTATTCTCGCTGGTAACAACTAGCAGAAAGTATGTTTTGGCAATGAAATCATATGAAAAAGCCAGTTATTTATGACTTGTCAGGCATGTCATTGAAGAATCTACCCTTCCATTGCTGGATGCCCAGCTAACGGCACCTGGTGGAGCTGAGCTTTGAGAAGTTCTGTGCACCTGCATAGAAATCACAGTCCTTTTAAAATATTTCTGATTGGGCTCTGAGAATTACTTTGCCCTGTTCCTTTGTATATGGATTCTTTATATTTGACCTCATCACTATTTTCTCCCTGCAGAAGCTGCTATCTGGTTGAATTCTGATAGTGGTGAGGTTGGATTTTTTCCCAAAAAAGTTTTTGGCGAAGTTGTACTAGTTATAGATTGCTGGTATAAGAGTACACATCTTGCAGTTAGTGTGTAAAATGGAGTGCTCTGCAATTGTTCTCAACCCTCTGGAAATTATTTCATTTACTGAAATGAGGTGCTGTGAAAAAGGTCTCCTGTGTTTCAATATTGTGAGCCTGTTGTGCTGCTTTGAAGTTAATGAGTCAGGCTCCTAAACCGAATTGAGAGCAAAACCACCATTTCAGATCAGTGTGACCAAGCTCAATGTGGCCTAGGAGTGATTATTGCTAACTTGCCACCTTCATACCAGGAGAATGGCAAACACTGGTCTGAACTGGGGGGCAGCCTACGTGAAATGTCAAACTATCCCAAGTTGGGATATTATTTGGTACATGTAGTTCTCAGTATCCAGGAATCCCTAGTAAGCATTGATGTCAGGTGCTAAGAACCACTTGCAAGGAAAATGCAAAAAGCTTACGTGTATGAATTTTCTTTGCATTAACTTTGAAATTCAACTCAAATTTGATCATCATGCATAGTCTGTACTTGCATTACTACTGATAAAAGAGGCTGTGTAAATGTCAGCTTTGGGATATCTTAATTTATGGACCTACAGTTGTTTGATCCTTGGAAAGGCTAACATGACATCTCATTTTTACTTTAAATACGCCTGATTTTGGGAGGGGCTACAGACTGCAGATTAAATCTTCAGTTCATCAAATAACGTAAGGATTGTACATTACTTTGAGAGCTGTTTTCACATGCAGAAAGCTGAACACGTCAGGCTGCTCAGTGCTCTGCAGCAACAAACTCAAGGGAAGTATGTGAATCGAAGGTGTTTTTTTTTTTTTATTTCATACAGCAGGCATGGTCTTGCGTAGCTTTCACAGAAGTCAAACAAGAGGGACACAGGTTTAGAGATTGCAGAGCTGCTGCTGAGAGATTTGTGTTCCGGGTCTTTTTTACTCTGGACAACTGGAAGGACCATTCAGCTGGCAGTGGGGGACTAAGGGCAACCTCTCTTTACCTTAAGGATGAAAACAGAGAAAAAGTTACTGTTGAAGAAGAAAGAAACCACCGCTATATAGGGACTGGAAGAGTTTCTGAGGTATTCTGCAACTGAGAGAAGCCTCTTAAGGATCTAAGATTTAATGCAGTAAATAAGTGCATTGGAATATGGGTAAGATACAAGTACCTAAGCTTTTTTTTTTTTTCTTCTTTTGTGGACCTACTCCTTAATTTATCTCTGTCTCCCCTCTAAATTGATCATGAAGTTAAGCTCGGGATATCTGTTCCATTGGAAACTGGTGTTTTGAAATATTTCTTGTCCCAAATTATAGTGAATAATCAGAATTCTCTGTAAAGTAGCATGGGGGGAAAAAGGAAAAATTACATGATTGTACCAAAGCAATTTCAGTAGCACTACAAAACTTGCACAGCCATATTCATTGAACGGATGGAAAAGTTGATCCATTGGGGTGAAAAGTTTTAACTTTGTTCCTGTTTTAGCATTGTATGGCAGATTCCAGTGCAACTGGAATTTTTTTGTCAATGGAAATACTGCAAAAAATTATTAAGCAGTGATTCAGTACGTGCCCTGAGATCATAGGTTCTTTTTTAGTGAGTAGAGTGCATATTCTTTGTGCCTCTGCAAATATCCAGGGTTTTTGTTTCCTGAGCTTCTATTTGAACAGGGAATTGTAAGCAATAGGAAGGTGCGGCAGACTGGCAGCATTGAGAACGTGTCTGTGTAGAATGTCTTCTATTTAAAAAAAAAAAAGGAAGAAAAAGCATAATGATTGTATCTGTCTGGAGACGTACAAACAGTTGTTAGTACCTGGGGAAACCATGACTTCTGCTAAATGGGCAGTGCTAGCCAGGACCTGGTTTTTACCCCTGTGAAGCCCCCGCGTTGCTTGCAGCAGTTTGTTAACTAGTAGTTAAAGCAAAACAGAAGGGGGAGCTCTCAGTGCAGCGTTAGAGGAGGGGAGCTGGGGGCTCTGCAGTACAGCCAGTTGAAGCAGAACTCCACTTTGCTTTTAGATTAGGAGGGAAAATCTGTTTCCAGTCTGTCCCTGTTATTACTTAAAGCCATTAATGACCTTGATTTGAACTGGTCTCCTAAAGGGTAAAAGACTCTCTCTCTCTCATTGCCAATCCCCAGAAGCACGCAGTTGCTCCCAGCACAGATTTGAAACAAATCCTGACCTGAAGTCATCAGCCTTAGGTTTCGGTTACTCTGATGATAGATAGCAATTTAAAGATTTTGCTTTCCTCCCCACTCTTCCTGTACCCATTGCACCCTATTCTTCCTTCAGCCATATAAATCCAACTAAACCTTCTGAAAGGAGAGTATGAACTGGTAGACTTTGAACAGTGTAGAGCTATAAGAGAAGAAAACAAGGTGGATGTTCACATTCCAAGTCTTCCCACACACACACATTGCATGATAGACAGAAATGTCCTGAGCCTAATCTGCCCCTTCAAAGGAAGATTCAAAATGCAGTCTCTCTTGAGCAGGATGTTTTCTTCTTCTTGATACTAACACTGACTAACATCTATAGCTGCTGTTGTATTGGCCACTTACTGCTATATTCTTCCTGGCATTTACTGCTATATTATACTTTGTTTTGTTACAAAATCCTTATTGACTTCAGTGGGCTTTGTATCAGAGAAGACATCAATTGCTATTTTCTACCCTTTGGCCTGAATTCTGTTGCACTTAAATTCACACCCGCTCTGTATTCCTAGGGTAAAGAAGTTATATGATAGCTGAGCAACAGGCCCTGATCTCTCTGTGGAATTCCTGCTGAAGTTTTTGGATTTTGTAGCAGGCGTTTGTTGTTTGTTCAGTGTTCTCATGGACTTCAGTAGGAGTTGTGCATGAATAATGAGTGCAGAATACGGCTGTGGTGCCTAGTGAGGTCTACCATCTGGTTCTGGTTAGCTGGCAATTTCTGATGACTGTTTAAAAAAAAAAAAGACGACAAACACCAATAAAACACTGACAATTAATACAAATGCACGTGTCTCTGCTATCACTTTGCCTTCCAAGACCCCTCCAATTTCTTGTATAATTCTCCTCTTGTGTGTTCTCCAAATGCTACTTTATGACCTCCTAAGAGCAAGCATTCTTTAAAACAGTATTAAACCCATATAATCTCTTTGTTTTTTATTTTCCTAAATGATGTTATTGTAAAAAAAATCATAGCAAAAGCTACGGTCATATTAGGAAATTCCTAGAGATTTCTTTTGTAGCGTTCAGATAGAGTGGATATCACAATGTGTGCAGAGACTCTCTGTCATTGTCCTATTGATTTTATATTGTTTGCAGTCGTTAGTGAAGCTGAGGTGTGGTGGATAAGGCTTTCAGAAAGGGCTGCTGATCTAAGGTCTTTATTTTATTTTTGGGCAACCCAGTCTGGAATAATTTACGAGACTGATTTTTAAACCTCGAGCTGTCCTCACTTTCTATACGTGGAATTTACTTGTGGGTGTCTGAAACCAGGTAAGTCAACTCCCGATCCCCTCCCCAAAAGATCACTCTAGTTAACTTAGATAATATTCTGGCTATGTGCTGTCTCCTTTCCTTCATATGCTTTGCTGACTTGGGGCCAGCATGAGGAAGCAGCTGAGTATTAGTAAGAATATCTTCAACAGCCTCAGATCCACAGACTCTGATTTCTGCCAAGCTGATTTCTCTCTTACCTTATCTGCCCCATCCCTCTGCTGAAAATTCAGTATGGGGAACATTCCTGGAGACAATAGAAACTTTCTCTTCTCTAGTTTAAAAAAAATTAAAAATCCTTTCTTGAGACCAATAAAGTTCCCTCCTACATTGCTTGTGGGCTTTTTCCTGTTTTCACCTCAAAGTCCTGTTTATGTAGGGGTGGGGAATGTCTTCTCTTATTCTCACCTGTTTCAAATCAATACAATGACCTTCACTGAAACTATAATTACATTGGTCACGGATGCGTCAAACCTCAGAATATTTGATTTTTCCTCAACCTGAGGTGAGGACTCTGAATGTATTTTTTTTTTTTTTCCCTTCCTGACCCTTTGCAACTGTAATTCAGTTTAAATCTGTGGGGATCACTTTAAGATTACATTAATAAAGGAGGTAGGTTAATATCCCTTCTGTCTTTGGCTTTACTGCAGACAGTAGCAACAAGGGGCCTAATTAGTGTTTGGGTTTGTTGTTATGGAGGTTGCTCCAAGAGAAACTGGACTGACGCTAGGAAACTCATTAGACTTGGGTCTTCCAATGTTGTGTTTTTATATTACAGAGAAAAGAAATTTAGCAAGGGGGAAGTCGAGGGAGTGCAAAGTAGAATCCTCATTAGAGTAATTAGCCTAAGTCATTATTTCCTGGAAGCCTCAAATGGCCACATTTATTCTAAAGAGATGCCAAGGGTATGCCTGAATGTAGCTACGACATCAGCCTTTGGGAGGGGAGGAAGGGAGAGTGTTGTTTGCTGCCCATGTTTGCTTACATTTTCTGGCTTAGGTGATATGTGATCCTATTAAACTCAGTATAGCTAATCCTCTTTCATGGTACTAATTTCTTGCCATTATCTTTATTTGGCTGCTAATTTCCCTTATGGTATTCTTCTACGATTCCAATGTTAGTAAGTAGCTTGAAATATTTCTCGAGTATCCTGTAGGAAAAATCCTTCCTGGTCTGTGTCAGTGTCCCTGGAAGGAAAAGGAATCGCTGGTAGGGCTGAGAAAAAGAGTGTTTTCTAATAAAACCTTTTGCTGTTAATGGCATCTCTTATGAGTATCTACTGTGTTTCCATTTCTGAAATTCATCTTGTACTTGCACGCTGAAGCTGAGTTACGTTGCTTCAGTGAATATGAACAAGCAGCTTTGCCAGCAAACTTCTTGCACCTTGAATGGCTAGAGGAGAAAAGGACATAACGCAATAGAGAAGTAAGGTGATCTGCCAATGTCCTGGAATGCATTCCTGGTCTTTCAATTGCAATTCAAGTGTTGTGTGTATGCTAGGTCACCCTTTGCATCACTTCTGCTCTTTCAAATTGTGAACACACCCTTCAGGCTAGTGCATAACCTCTCGCTCTTGTCTCAGGCCAAAATTCATTGTGGATAGACCTTTTATGTGTCCAGGATATTGTTAGAAACAAGTTGGGCTTTTGGTGTTGGGGGGGGGTAGGGGTGGTGTTATTGTTTGTTTGGGGTTTTTTTTGGTGGATTTTTTTTAAAACATATGATAAAGGATCTTCATTGTATTTGCATTGGTGATAGAGCAACCATCTAATAGATAGAGCAACCATCTAATGCTTTTTCAGCCACTATATGCCATTCTGACCAGTGTTCTCTGTCAATCTAAAGGTGATGTGTAATTGGGCAACATGGCCAGGCACAACTGTGAACTACAACAAAGGTTTATAGATTGCGTTTCTTTCTACCTGTCTTTTAAGCATCCTTTAGGAAGGATATGAGACACATTAAATTCTGTGGTGTGAATCTAGGAGTTACTTTCTAACACTAAGTTTTTACGTGAAGCTTTTTATTAAATTATCTGGCCTCACCACTATTTATTATGTTCTTGTGTTTAGCAGGCCTGTATCTGAGAGAGAGCCTGGCTGAGCCCAGTATGTTGCAGTTGTCTACTCGGGTCATCAGAGAGCTGTGAATTAAAAAATGTCCAATAAGCAAAAGGATTCTGTACTTTTCTCATTTAAAAGTGGAGAAAAACCATGCGACAGCTTTGAAATCAGGCAGTGTCTGCCACTGAATGTAGGCATTCTGCATCTCATCTCGGATTCAGCCTTCAGGTTGTACCTGTGGAAACTCCTGGCCAACACAGTCAAGTGGCTGAAACTGCTTTCACATTTGCTAGTCTGGTTCTTTTATTATTAGTTGATTTTGAAACAAAGGGAACAAAACTCTTCAGAACTCCCTCTTCCTTGAACACTCTCTCCTTGTGAATGATTTACGTTTCCCAAAGGGTGAGGCATTAAATGGATCCCATAGGTCCAAAGGATTTAGGCAAGGTGGACAGGGCTAAGTGCTCCTGGAAATGAAATAGAATGCTTGAAAGGATTACTAAACTATAAGGGAGCTGGGAAAGTATTTATTGTATTACTTATGAACATTTTGTTCTTCATAGCAAAAAAAAGTTATTTCTTATATGTGTAGCTCTTAAAACTGAATCTTTTGTTCTTAAAATAAAGACATGCTTAAATGTTTTAGCTGAAATATTTAGAACTTTGCTTCTACATCTGTCTAGAAAGAGCTGTTATTTGAAAGATTTAAAAAATGCATAAAATATTTGTCCCATCCTTTGGCTGCTTATTACAGACTGGCTGCTTGTATTCTTTTTTCTTGTAAGAGTTACTGTTTTCTAGCAAGAAACTTTTGGCTAGACAAAATCAGGAATATCAGAGCAAGGAGAGAGGCAAACATTGTCTTTAAGCGGATAGTTTTTTCAGGATAAAAAGACTATTAGAAATTTACCTTTCCATCTAAATTTCAGATAGGGATGATAGAGTAGCAGAAAGTTTGTCTTTGGGATAAGCATGTTTTTATTTTTCTTGCTGCCAGCAATGAAAAGAGAACACTATCACTTTACCTAGCAGAATCAGTTGTTGGCTTTACCACTGACACAGTGCGAGAGATTGATTTTCTGCGTCATCTTCTGGATTTCAGATAGAGTGAGGGCCCTTACTCTTTCCTTATGGTGGAAGGGTATCATGCACCTCACATCCTAGTCTATGCCTACAGCTCCTCAATGTACACAATGCAAAAGGTAGAGCTGCAAAACCTTCCATATAAAATACTGTAGTCTCTTATTAAAGCCAAACATTCCAGGGTTTTTGCCTCAATTCTGTTAAAGTAGTTTGTTCTTCTTCTTCAGTGTTCTTTGATAATTTGTTTCATCTTGCTTCAATCACTCTACACTGTCCTTCTTTATCAATAAAATAAAGAATGTAATAGTTCCATTGTGGAAAGATTTTTTTTTTTCCCTCTTCTTACTGTGAAACTGCACAGTACCCAGCACGGTGGTTGCCATGTGCAGTGCAAGTAATTGATAACAAAGTGGTATCAGCAGAGGGAGAAACAAATAACCTAAGCGATGCTAGGGATAATTACTGTTTTTAAACCTAATTTGTCAGACAGTATTTTCCCTTGTGTTGCCCTCTTAAAATCTTTCTTTGTTAGGGAGAGGAACAGATACTGTAAATGCAATATGATTGCATTTGGAAAAGATTGAAGTGCTGCATTTTGACCTGGAGATAAAATGTGTCAAATTAGACCTTTGAGCATCGAGATGCTGTGTGGTTTTAATGAAATCTGTCAGATACGTGTGAATAGTTAACCTACCTTTCATTTTCACAGCTTATTAAAATCATTAAAATACAGGAATAATTACGATACTTTCTGACTGGTGTATTTATATCGACCCCAGGGATCTCAGTATACCTAAAGAAGGATTATGCTATGATGTGAACTACTGGAGAGGGTTAGCGGTGCTTCTTCCTAACATCAGAATGTGAAACTAGAGTTTTGTCATCTTTGCTGTACGTCTGTTGGTTTTTTAAGTGTAGGATCTGACCTGTAGAACCCCAAAAGGTGAGATTTTTGTTAAATATTTTTCATTTTTCAGTTAGAAATCAAAAATTAAGTCAGCTTATATACAAAACTGCACAGCTTCTCATGAGAATTGATCCTCTGTCACTTAGAGACAAACTGAAGAGCATGTTTGTCCCTATGGATCTTCACAGTTTTAAAACGAAGATGATGGGCTAGAATATTACCTGGGGGAAGACCTAATCTTTTAAATCAGTGCTCATGCATCCTTGCAATGACATACTGTAGCAACTGATCAATTCCTGGTCAAAGGTGAGAAAGTTGAAGGAGACAAGTACTCGGGAAGCCAGAATTACAATTTTTATGATTTCTTAGGCAGCTGATCCATAGGGTTTGAAATTGGTGTTCAAGTCACATGAATGGAAAAGGGTATTAATGTATATTCAGCATAAACCTCATCAGCATCTAACATTTTATTGCTGTTCTACCTATAAAATTTAAATTATTTAAGGGTGGTCTTGAACTTGCAGTAAAAGCTAATCCCTGACACGCTACTTTTATCATGATTCTTTCTTTGTAGTGAAATGAAAAGGAATATTGTCTATGGCTTCAGCAGAAAAAAGTTAATATATAATGATCAGTTTTGAAGAACCTCTTAGCAATACCTCGGATAGCTTCGTGAAGTCTATGTGTGGGTTCCTAAACCACTGTCTGCAGGCATCATGTTATCATATGAGATTTAGCCTTTTAAAAATGGGTTTCCTATGCTTGAGGAATGCAATCCCTCAAAATTCACTAAGAAAGGCAAACAGAAAGAAGCCAACATTTACTATCTTCTAAGCTATTTTGATGTTTTTAAGGTCATCATATACTTTTTTTGGGTGGTAGGAAAAACACAGGATTCAGTTTTGCATGCTGGGAAACAGCCATACTAAAAATGGTTTCCATCAAGTACACAGGGCGGCAAGAATAGGAGAGACTTACTAAGAACCTTGCATAAAGGAGTTGAACACAATGCTCTGCTGAAGCCAGTACGGAAACTTATTTCATTAACAGTGTATGCACTTAAAATGGTTATATGTCTTTTGAAGAAATGCAACAGCAGGAAAGGTGGAGCTGTTGAAGAATATTTTATTTTTCACAGACTGGCAGCAGGTCCCACCAGGCACTCGTTTTCCCCTCAGGCTTAATGGACAGGAGTGTGACAAAGTAGCTGTTTAAAAGTAAGTACTGCACACATTAAGAACAGCAGAAAGATGAAGCAATGTTTTGTACGTCAGCTGTTCTATGGGATTTTGTTTGCTTTAGGGATACTGAGATGAAAACAGTTAAGGACTGATGCAAGAAAACCCCTGCAAGGAGAAAATAATTATGTTGAAGGTATTCAAACTATTAAGAAATTTGTAGCAGTATGATACAGTGCTTAAAGTAGAAAACTACTGTGTCATTTCCTGATGCTGTCACTGAATCACTAGGTGACCTTGAGTGCATCCCTTACCTTCTATTTCAATTTCTTCTGCAAAGGGAGGTCATTCTTGAGCCTTGTTTCCATTAGGAAAGTAGCTGGTGTTGCCCAATTCTTGTTAATAGCTGATTAGAACCTACCATGGACAAGAACAGCTATGATTAAAATTGTTAGCTGCTGAGAAATAACTCTGCCCTTTTTAGTTGGCATACAAAATAAGAAATATCGGCAAGCATGTTTACTAGTTGAGATGACTCTTGTTGTGGTTGTTGGATATGATAACAAGTGCAATTCTGATAGCTTTTCTCTTATGACATGATACCTAACTCTGCCAGGACACTGCAGAGAACTCATCTTCTGCTGAAGTTAAGCGACCTTCAGCTTCATCATACTTCTACTGAGGAAATGATCTATTGAAGCGTCTCAATTAAGGCAGCTTTCCAAACTCGGGTCATCTGGCTCTGAAAATCCCAAGCTCCTCAGATTTCCTTTTCATGTTCAGTTCTGTTAGTGGCTCTGTGTAAATCAAAGCTTCCTTTCCTTGATAAAAGAGCAGATAAGGGGATATGTTACTACATCCAAACTTGAAAATGAAGTTTTTCATCAATTGTTGCAAAACATTGTGAAATGTCACTTTGATGCACTCTAGCCAGTTTTGTTTTCCGAACTGTTCACAGCCTGAAGGACTTTGATACCGTAAATTATTTATAAAGTTTTTAGTAATAATAATTATCTGTAAGTGGTGTTTTACACCATAGTGTGTGCCGAAGGGATCTGTAGTAAGCTGGTTGGAATTTTCAAATGTATTAGGCATGTAAATGCTAGTAACACTTTCAGAATTAGATAATCTTTAGACCTTTTTAGGGGGTAAAATAATGGTTTGCATTATTTGTCCCTGTTTTTCCGTGTATGTGCTGTTCACTAATGCAGACTTGCCTGTTTGTTTCTTTGGGTCTGCTTCTGGTTTGACACTCACAGTTGCCCTGTCAATAGATTTACTCTGGATACACATTTATGGAAGTGAACTCTGGACTGGATTCACTACAAAAATTGCTGCTGAAAATACTGGAGTTTCTTTTATTCTCTTTGCAGAGGACACAAACCCTTCTTGTCCTTTGCTTTCACTCTTTCTATATTCTGCAATAAAGTTCTGTGAATTTAGGGAATTTAGTTGAAATTCAGGCATTTGTTTTGTGTTCATGTCACACGTTGTTTCTGCCACAGTTGCTCTCCTTCCCCCCTCAGTGAGTAGCAAACTAAATAAAAGGAGCTTGTGTGAGATTTGGCTCAGCAGACTGTGCTCCGTCTCTGTGCCAAACATCTTAAAGCTGCAGTAACCCACTGGTGAGCTGAGAGCTGTAACTGCTCTGGCTTCAGTGAGTTCTCAACTTCATTTCTTGTTTTCTCCCATAGGACTTTTAACTGTTAGTGATTCTCTGACAGAGAATGAAATGAAGAGTCACTCTTTGTACACCTAGTAACAGATTAGACAATATTGCACTGGTTGGACTGGGGTATTACAATGAGCAGGCCAGTAAGATGTTGGTAGAAAAGCAGCCATTTATTGGGATTCGGCTACAACTTGAAGACTCTGGGCTGATTAAACATGCATGGGGGTATTTTTTCTGTGCTTGCACCTTCTACCAATCTCTGTCCCTGTGGTTCTTTCTCATATGCGCTGAAAACATCTACGACACAGAGGTTTTGCTTTGCATGGCATAAGTATGTTGTTAGAACACAATAACAATGGTCAGTTGTTCAAAAATTATCTATGCTGGAGTTTAGGGCCTAAGTTTAACTTAAACTCACTTCAAAATCTCCCAAGACTCCAGCTTCAAAGTCAATCAGCTATTTAAAAAATTTCACATAGTACCACTGCTCTCTTTCCATTGCCCCACGGATATCAACTGGAAGCTTCAACCAGCACATACAGCACGGGCTTAGGTCATGCCTGGTGGATTCTGTTCCTGCTGGTGCCACTGATTGCCCAGCACTTCAGCAAACTACTCAGTTGTTCCATGTCTCATCTTTTGCAACGTGCCCTTACTCACTAGGCACATGAAGGAGTGCCTAAATCAATGTTAACATCTCTTGCTAACTGAAAGGAATTACCCTTTGCTGTTCAAGAATGTAAATAGAAATAGGCTCATACTACAATTTTTCAAGATGCCAAAAATGAACTGTTGTCTCCTTACAGGAAACCAACCTGATTGCCAGCATCCGTGGAAAGATCTTTCTACATAACAACATTGTAATCCATCTTGCAATTCTCCTTAAAGACTCCTCTTGTTCTCTTTCCTTTAATAACTGAATTTGACTTTGCAAGGAGAGGGGCCTTGTGGCAATGGAAAAAGATACAGGAGGTCTGGCAGCAATTTCTGGCTTTCCTACAGAATTTGTAGCCTTGGGAAAGTCAATTGGTGCTTGTGCTTTTTTTTATATATATATAACAAACAGCTTTCATAATGCCTGTTACTGGCTGTGGATTTCCATAACTGCTTGGTGAACAACAGGCCAGGCACAGATTTTCACAATCCCTCACGGAACCCTCCTCATCCAGCAAATGAAGTAGAACTCCACCAAAAGGGAGAGGAAAAAACTTAGGAACTCTCTCTGTTGGAACATGAACCTGTGATATTTAGAGCGCTTTGCCTTGTCTTAAGCTTAGTGTAAGTAATGACTGTGATGTTATCATCTGGAGTTGGAGATTAAATATTTTCATTATGTCTGGATTCTTTTCCACTGCTAAGAGCATTTCTGTATTACTGTTTACTAAGCACAATCATTTGGCTGTTGATGTTTATAAAAAAAAAAAAATGCAGATCTTTTTTCTAATGTTGTTAACTCACATTACCATTTTCCTCCTGCAATGACAATGGGGAGAATTGCATTTAATTAAAATAATGCAAAGCAGTGAAAATTTTTGTGGTTTTGCTCAGTAAAGAAAAAATTCAGAAGAGTTAGATGGTTGGGGAGCGGGAGAATAAATAGTAGGGGAAGAAAAAGCCTGATCTTTTTGCATATGCTTTTATATGCTATAATGAAACATTTGGTAATAGGCACGTTGACAGCAGTCTTACTGTTTGGTAAGGCTTTAAGCAGAACGACACTTCAAATTGATCCTTCTCAGATACTAGCTGCATTAGTATTCTATACCCACATCAACCCGGTCATCATCAGCATGGCATGCTAATTAGTACTGTCCCTCTTTTTTCTCTTCCCCCCCCCATCTCTTCCCTTCCCCTTTGCTTTCCAATTCGGCCATCCACTTCTATCAGTGATACATGGTTTATATCTTCCTAGCCATTATGCTGATGACCCAGGGCAGTGCCTGCCACTTGATAAACTGTCAGATTATTTTTGGAACGTCCACATATGCTTTTCTGGAGGTACAATTTAGCGCTATGATAATCTACTAAATTGCTTTCTGTGCTATGCCAACTCTCACTTCTGCTCTTTTTAAGGTTTAGATTGCCAGAGAAAAAGTGTGCCTAGCAAATTTTAGGTGATGCTGCACCCCAAAATGGGACCAGTGTATTCTCTACTAGACTGTTTATGAAATACAGGATTAAATAGTGTTTCTGTTTTCCTTTTTTTTGTGATATATATGCGAAACATAAAATTATTGGAAAAATGCATGCCCTCTTTTTGCCTTAAAAAGTCAAAGCATAACATTGAACTCCCTTTAATACATTTTACAACATAATAAATTGACAGCACTACAACATCAGAAAGACCACCTAGCATAACTTTTATGTGAATAATTAGTAGATCTACTGCTCGTAAAATATTAAAGAAAAACTGTGGTTAAAAGTTGAGTTAACTGCATATTGACAAGGACTGTGCTTAAAATTGGAAAACACATACTCGTAAGGGATGTCCCCTACGCTGTTTTTTTCAGGACTCTATGCTATAGCATGCAAAAAGTTGAATGGGTGCTCTGGGTGAACAGTACACAAGTGAAGTAGGAAGATGTTGGTGAATTTATCCTCCAAGGGCTTTGTTAGGCAACATTCGGGTTTGTAGGTCCCACAAGCTATTTGGTTGCCAAAACAATATCAATTTTATTTGGACTTAATTCCTGCACAGACATTAGGCACCCAGCACGACTGGTGATCTGGGCCTGAGTAATAGCAAGGGCCAGATTGCTCAGCCTTACGTGTTTGAAACGGTTGAAATTAAGGGCAAAACTGAGTCCCTGCATTTGCAGATAAACCACTTCTAAAGGACTGACTTTCCTGGATTTAATGTGAAGTCAGGATGGCTCTGTGAGCATCGGTGTATTAGGAAAGAAAAACTCACTTGAAACCTCTCACGCTTTTGGATGATGTTGATACTATTAGATGGAATTGGTGATGTGATACCTGCTGAGGCAGGAAGGCAAAGGATTCATCGTTCTGTGTAATTCTTCGAGTGACTTTTCAGGGAGAGGATCCACAATGCCTGATGAGTAGAGGTGTGAAGGGGAGCACAGGCAAGGTTTATCAAATAGTATTTGCTTCTTAATGAGACGAAAAGTATGGGCTGATACTTGATTGTATTAGTAGAGCAGATTCAAGATAAAATCTGTGAACCTCTGTGTATTTAGCTTCTGGGTTATTCCTTATTGGGATGGTTCTTATTGCAACAAACTTTATAATAGTTTTTTTCCTACTCCTTTTTTTCTTAAAGAGCATGCAAATGTCTGTCTATTTTATTTTATTTTTAAATAGCACTATGCATAAATTTTCACTTTGGTTCATTTTGGGAGAAACGTGGCTGACCTAAATAGAAAAACTATCTTTGATCTTGCAGAGATTGAACTGTTAGCAAAAATTAATAACTGAAAAATGAACGTGTGGCATTCCTCCAGAGAAGAAAATACATCTTTGAATCAAAGAATCTTAATGCATAAGAAGCCACCTTCCCACAAATCTTGTGCTTTTAAATAAAATTATTAAAATTTTAAAAAGGAGTATATAGGAGATGAATGACCAGGCTTTGCCAATATTTTTGTAAATGAAAACTCTCTATTGCTGTTCCTCATTTTGTGTGGTAAGTAAGTTTGAAGTGGGTCATCCCTTACTTGCAGATGCTACCTGTGAATCGTTTCACACCATTGAAAGGCCTGAAACTAAGAGGCATTCATCTTTGAAGGCAGTCTGTAACGGCAGGTCATGTTGAGAAGTCATTATCTGTCACTCAGGAAAACTTTGTGATAGGCAGACTGCCTGCTTCTGACGTGGCACTTGGGTGAAGAAGATGGAAAAATAGACGCTTATACAGGAAGCCTGAAATACATGGCCTAATTTTTCAGAATTGGCAAGTGCTTAGCATTTATTGAATTTGGTGTTTGCTCAGCGCTTTTGAAAATCTAAGTTACTTACTACAATCCTAAATGCTAAGTCAGAAACTGAAATTTATACCCATTGTGTTAAATTATTATCTTTTTTCCCCCCAGAATCTTGCCTCTATCTCTGCATATCAGTTCTTTATCTGTAAATAAGGGCAATGTATTATTTTCTCTCCCGTCTCTGTCTGTCTTCTACATTTAAACTTAAGGTTCTTCAGAGGTCTGTCATTTATTACCATATGTACAGCCCTTAGCACCATGGACTTGGACTTCAAATAGGTCCTCTATGAGGTTCTTTAATGTAATTAGCAATGGTCAATCTCATTTAAGTCATAAAATATGTTTAATACTCTGTCCATGGAAGGCTTGCTTAATTAAAATTCATTTAATGTATCACAGAGCTCGTTCAGTGAGGAGCATGCCGGAAATACCAAGTATTATTTATTACTTCTTTAGTGAAAATGCGGATAATAACTTGAGATTGTGGTTCCAATTTACAGGTTTTGTATATGAACTCAAATTCCCTAAGAGAGAACTTGACCTCAATTTCTATTTATTGACAGTGTGTCTGGCTGGCTCACCCTCCTTAAGGCATTGTGGTGTGAAATGGGAGATTAAATTAAAGAAAAAAATCAAAATGATTGCTTCTTTCTGTATCTTGTACCTGGTTTATAAAAAAACTGAAAGGATATTTTATATTAGAATGTGGATTATCCAAAAGAAATACCTCTTCCAGCTCCATGCTCCTTCCTTTTATTGTTTTTGTTAGTACACACATGGGACATTAAGATTACCTTTTATTTCTGTTAGATTTATAATTGTAGTTTTTCATCTAAAACTCCAGAAGCTAAACCAGACAGAATGCATTAGGACCTGATACAGCAAACATAAGCATGGCACTGCTGGGCTTTACTTCCTTATTTACTATACATAAAGGTAATTATAGCATCACCTCTACACTTAAGAATATATTTGAGAGGTAGATTTTCTCTACTAGTGGAAGTCTATTAATCTGGTTTACTAAGTGAAGCCATTCCAAACTCATTGAATAGGGAATTTGGCCCATGGATTCTTGTTATGATGTAGAATAGGAGAAATGGAGTCTGACCTTTCTGGTAAAACACCCGTACGGCTTTGTGTTGCTCTTGTCTGGGCTGAAGAACATCTTGCTACTGCTGCCATTGGCTGCGTACCGTGAAAGTAGCGTCAAGATTGCTGGGTAGCTATCAGCTATAAAGCTAAGGAAAAGCTCTCTGTGCCTTTGCAATCAGTCTGAAGTCAGTTTGTGCTTTGGTCCCGCCATATTTCATAATTAAAGACATGGTGTAAATTTTCTGCAGTCAAACAGCACAGTCACGTTTACCACATGAAAATAATTGAATGACAATTAAATCAATAGCATGCCTACATGAGAAATTTAGGTTTTGTAAGGTGAAATCTGAGCAGTTCTCTTGATTTGTGTGGCTGTACATTAGGCAAAAATTGAAATCTCTGAAGTTTGTGATTTCTGTCCTTTGTGATTTTAGTTTCTTGGAAATACATTAGTCAAGTCTACTGGTCAACAATTTCTCATACAACTGGACAGGAGAATTTTAGAGAGCAGACTGCAACCAAGAGTGAGATAGGTATTATAGTTAAATATGCTTTAATGGAAATGTCATTTCAAGATGTGGTGTTTTTTAAGCAGCCTGAAGATAGTCATTAGCAAGGGTGGTATTATCTCCAGTATGACAGTCCAAAAATACTTTAACAAAGTACTTTCTTTTTTAAAAAAGAAGCATTTCTTATGGAACACTTCAGTCTTCTCCTTCTGCCATTGTAGTGTGACAATGACTGCATCTACTTTGTCCCCATACTAGCATTCAGTCTCCTGTAAATGTACTGAGACTAGAATGCACGCTGGAAGGTTGCATGTTTTCATTGTGCTTGAGATAACTAGAGGCATTAATTTACCTTTTCTGTTACTGTTAGAATAACGGTTGTGCATAGTTTTGTATCTGGAAGAAATGCACCATGAATTACTCCGCATCTGTGCTTGATGCTAATCCTATTATCGGCAACAGGATTACTTCATAAACAAAAGAGCTGTACTAGTCTGTTCTATATGCCCTGCTATGAAAATTGGGCAGGGCTTACATGCAGTACACCACTTTTCTACTCTTACACTTAGCACCACATCCAAACCTTGCAACTGCTGAAATTCACTGTCCTGATAGGTAAATTTGTATGATTTCTGAAAAAAACCTATATAAAAATGTAGGAATCATCATATCTTGTTAGGTTTTGAGGGCTACACGTTGTTAAATGTAGTGCCAGAATTTATTTCAAAATATAAGTTGTTGTTGTGACTAATTTAATCACATTATTAAAATCAGGCCATGCTACCTTGATTTGAAATTATCTTCTTGTATGTAACCGAGGTTTTTTAGAACCCTCTTTCACCTGTGCAAACAACCAACTTCCACAGTCTGTTTTGCTGAAGTACATCGTAGCTGGCAGATTGAAACAAACAATGCCGAACTCGGGCACTTCCTTGGGGATTCTTTGCTATGACAAGGAGACTTGAACACTGTAAGTAGGTGCCGTACAGCAGGCACTCTGTTCTTACTGCCTTGGTGGGATGCCGCAGCATCCCTCCAACACAGGGACTGCTGGCCTCGGTTGAAGGAGGCAGGTGTGGTGGATGCTGGATTGCAGAAGTTTTGCTGATGGCTTGAAGTGAGCAGACATTTTAATGAAGAGGGTATGTCCCACCTTGCTAACTGATGCAGGAGCATTTCACAGCTGCCATTCCTCTCTTCCAGTCTCCATCTTGAATCTATTTAAATAGGCTTGGGGGGTGGGAAGCAAGCAATGACAGGGAACATTATTAATTATGTATTGGCTGTCATTCTGATATGAGGGTACTGTTCTTCTGTATGCCACTGCCACACTGTGTGGACAAGTGTGTTGGAAAGGAACCTGATTTCCTTGTGCTTCGTTACTCATCTGAAAATGGCTATAATGATGCTAAATTATTACTGGAGATTGGAAAATGCTTGAGGTTATTTTGTTGCTATATAATTCCTGGGCATTGTTGCTAAATCTAATTTGCATAGGAATAAGGAGCCCAGTAATCAGATGAGAACACTAAAATTCCTTTAATTTGCCATAGTTCTCTTTCCTTGTTCCAGGATTGTGTTTGGAGGTAATAGAGAAAGGAGTAGGAAATAATATACGTGAGCTCTCAGATTCAGGAGCTGTAGGGTAGCAAAGACACATCTTTGCTTTTATAATTATTTCTGCAAAACTATGTTGGCAGATTCTCCCTGTAGAACTACAGCATATGCCAACAAAACTTTTTCTGTTGGCATTGCTTACACGAGTTCCTCAGATGATGTGAACTAAGTTGACAAAAGCAGTATTTTGTCAGTGGTGCTACATCTCTTCAATTCAATATTTCAGGACCAGACAGCGCGCATATATATATATATATATATATATATATATATATATATATATGCTTGGGTTTTTTTTTTCCCCTCACCTCCTTCCTTGCTGCTTGTCTCTTTACCTGATGTCTTTCCCCATCATTTTCGCTGCTCAAGAGAAGAAACAACAGAGAAACCAAAACCAAATCCTTCCCGATGCAACACTGGCAGTATGATCCAACTCACTACAGATACTTAATTTCAGCTGTGTATAAAGGGCACAGAAATATTTTATCATTTTATGCAGCTTGTCTGACCCATGCTGCTTCCACATGTGATCTAGATTTTTTAAAACTGGTGATCTTTCCTTTCCAAAAGAGAGAAATACCTTGCCAAAAAAGAGCAAATGCTGTCACTTGACCTTTTCAGCCTTTGGATTCTCAGTGTATCTGACTTGGCCAGACAGGTCTGGGGAAGAAAAAAATTAACAGCAGATGGATTTATGAAAAGAGCACGGTGGCAGATGGTGCCTACAGACATTTACTGACATGTCCTCAGTCTCAATGGGTGTGGTTTTCCCCTTTTAACAGCACTGATAGTGCATTAATATTTGTGTGTGTGCATTATAAAGCTATGCTGACAGATAAGGGACTGCATTATTATCAGCAGAAGAAACTGGAGGACTTCTAATATTTAGTTTGAGTACTTAAGAGTTCATCTTTGCTCGTGGTTTAATCCAATGGCAAGCGACATCGGGTAGGAATCTTTTCAGTCTCCTTCATGCTGTTTGATCAAATCTTTAAATTCTTGAATCACCTTTTTTCTGAAATCAGTTCATCTTCAATGTATGGGATTTATTTCTTCTGATAATCGTTGTCACTTATGCATTCAAAATAAACTCAGAGCCTTCTGGCCATACCTGTATAATTGGAAACAATTTTATAATTTTTAATGTTCATTAGTTGCATAATTTTTTGACAAGATGCTTGGGATAGACTTAACCAAAACCCAAAGCATTCTTAGTATTAAACATATGAGCAGGCTTAGCGAATCCAGCTTGCTTGCAGCTAAGCAGTGTATTAAGTGCACTGTTGGATCGGCTGACCACTAACGGAAACTCAACATGCAGACACAGAATTTGCTGTGGAAAAACATGTATGTTACAAACTGCTATGGAAGCTGCCTTCTGGTACAGGAATGCTGTCATAAATCCTTTTGGATTTACTTGGCATTATGATCTCTTTCTTGTCCTTTGAAATTTTTCCCTATACGCGTCATTTAGGATTCGTTCACAGAGAACTGGTACTTCACAGAAACCAGGTCTTCAATCTACTTAGCCTTTTAGGAATCTGTCTTCACTCTGACACAGGCAGAGTTGAATATCTGGTGCACTTCTTTACTGGAGGCCTTGGAGAGAACATCCGCAAAAGAGGCGATAGCAGCATTGAGAGGTGAGGTGATCAGGTTGATTTGTCTTTCAATGCATCCATCTCGGCAATTCCGATCAGCAAGGTTTCCCCTACAAATTGAACTTAAGCTGCCCTAAACCTCTCCCACAAGCTGCAAATCTGCTATCTGAAATCTTTTCTTTAGAGTGATTTATTCTTCCCTGACTTAGCAGAAGTAGACCTACCCAGTGACATACTCAGTCCTAGACTAAATCCTGGTTTTGCCTAATCATTTTTTATTGGGTTGCTTTCAATCTCTCCTTTCTACATCTCGTGAATTTTTCATTGGCTGTAAAGAAGGATTGTGTCCTGGAGTCAAAGGAGAAAGATGAATTAAAAATGAGGAGCAAGCATATTAGGTTATAATAGGCCAAGTTACTGCTTTGGATTTTTTGTTTGTATAGAAATGTGGATGGCTATGAAATACAACAAAGAATATTTGGCTGGAGATAGACTGGAGAAACCCCCCTGAATCTAACGATCTCTAAACCCTAGTGTTGCACAGAGATGATGCGATCTCTGCCTATATGAAATGTCTGTGGTAAAATGTTGTTTTAACTGAAGTCAAGAGCAAATCAGGGCAGAATGTTGCTCAGGATAAAATTGTCATTCCCAGACTAAAAAGAAGGTTAGATGTTTGTATGTTGCCTTTCAGTTACTTTCAGTACGTTGCGCTACTGACTGTACGTTTAAATGCTGTGATGCAGTGATGTTCCTCCTGTGGCAAGATTATTTTTTTTTTTCCTAACGTTAGAACAGTTTTACAAATTCTGAGTTTCATTGGGATGGGTGTGTCCTCCTAAATCTCACGAAATTTAGTGTCTTGAGGACTGCATTGCTTCACTGGAAGTAATTTTCTCACTTTGAGAAATCCAAATAGGTGAAGGGATTGGAAGATACGTACGATGAGTCAAACTTTTGGAGAAAGTGGAGTGAGAACGTAGTGGAAAGGATGTGTGCTTTTTATTCTTTAAAGGCAGATTAGAGAGGGAACAAACAGTTAACTTAGAGGTGAAAAGTATATTGAGGAAAAAAGTAATAAGTGATGCAGTTCCAACGTTACTGAAATCTGAATGGTATTAAATTCAAACACATTTTGATCTAACACACCAGTGGAATTTGGAATTGAGGCAACTGAAGTTGCATGAAAAATTTGTATCTGGCAAACACGGAGTTCAGCTCTATGGAGGGGAGGGACTGCGGTCTGGGACTCAACAGACCTGAATTTTGCTGGTTCTACCAGTGTCCTGCTAGATTACTTGAGAAAGTAATTTTGGGGGGGCACTGGTATCACTTAATTTCAGGCACCCTCAACAGGAGATAGGAAGCTTTCTCTGTAATTCACAGCCTCTGCGAAAGGAGTGAATTTTGCATTGCTTCTGGAGTAGCCCATCATTCCTTTCACTGACTATGCTATGTTAGACTTGCTTCCTAGTTTCGGTACCTTATGTCTCTGAAGTTAGGGCTTGTGACTACCCTTCCACTAATGATTCAGTTTTTGTACTTGGATAATGGAGATAATGACACTGGACTTGTTTATGAAAAGAGCTGAGATTCACAATTTAGAATGTTTCTATAGATGAACTAGATATAATTAATTTCTTTCTGTCGTTACATGCAAAATACTGTAACAGATGGACTAGTATCATTTGGCAAATAATTCATCTGACATTTCCCTCATCAATCATTAAACAATTGGTACATTTCTTCATTGTGCACTCAGCTTTAAATCCGATTTTGTTAGATGTTTCACAGCATACTGATGGGATTGGTCTAGATCCATTGCAATCAATGAGGGGACTGACTGACTTGAATAGGCTGTGAATCAGGCCTTGTATTTTTATGCCAGCTGATCTCAAAAGGTGGCATCGTAATTAGTGAATGGGGAAAGTCTAGATTCATTATAAGTTAGCATGCCTTGCTTTGTAGTGTTTTTTTCGAGGTGTCCCTCTGCATAAAGCATAGACACCAATGAAACAGAAGTATTATTTTACCTCTGGTTGTAGGAGCCTCTGTCTGGGGGTATGTTCCTGCATACAATACCAGGAGATGATTTGTGAAGGAGTACAGGATCATCATCTTACTGCTGAAGGCCACCTAAACCTCCCATTCCCTTTCCTCTCCTTTGGTAGTTGAGTGCTGACAATTTCCAATGGTGTGGAGAAGTTCCATGATATTCGGGAGTTTTCTTAATGTCCAAACTACTTGATGTATATTAACATCCCCCAGGCCCAAGACAGTGATTTTTTTTCTATGTAATTGTAGGACAAAAGTTTGAAAAAGCTGACCTAAATGGATCCTACTGGCTCATTAAACAGTGGCAACTGATAAATCTTTTTTTTTAATAGTCTCTTGAATTTTTAAGTCTTGGGGTTGGTACTGCCCTTACTGTAGATGTATGGAAATGGATATTTCAAAACTGGGCCCTAACTTTAAAAGGGGTGATTTGGATAAATGATTTCACTTTTCTTCCACCTTTTAATTGAAACTACTGTGGCATAGACTACATACTTCAACAGATTTCTTTTAATAAATTGCATTAGGTGCTATTAGTTTTTAGGGTATTACTCCAGATTAACCCTCTCCTTTCTAGGATTTCCTCAACTCTTTGCCATACCATTCGTAATGAAAATAACCAGCTTTCTTTTCCTTCTTCCCCTCTCTTTATTGCATCAGTATGCATTGCAAAACCAGTGGCTTGTACATCCTAAGCTAAGATAATGAGACCAATATTAATTCCACTACAGCTGCTACAGGCATGTAAATGAACCTTTCATCTGTCCAGCAAAGCAGCTCTGAGACTTGCAAAGAACACCCCGGCTAAGCAGTGTGAACAGTCAGGGAGATGGCAGAGGTGAGGGTGACAGAAGAGGGTACGCTAAAAATTGGCTGAAATTCGAATGTCCTGAATTAATATTTCCTACTAGAATCAATGCTGTTATTATCCACTGCATTAATTATTGCAAGGACATTTTTTCCTGTTTGTCCCTACTGATTGGGATGTAGCAATCACTGTCCTGTTAGCACTAACAAGGACACTATGTGAACCCCCTCATACAATTTTCTTAACACGTTAGCTTTGATCTCTGCTAGGGGCCATGTCTTCTAGGTTGTGTCCACATTGTGTAAAGCAGGTTAGAGCAGGCTGGTTTGTCTAAAAGCAGTATAGTTGTAGTAGGGCAGTGCATGGGCTAATTAGCTCTGCCTCTCAGCAAAGCTAATTAATCTAGACACACTGTTGTGTTGACACGACTCTGTTGCTTTGAGTTCGGGCAGGAATTAGTTTGTGGCTGATGTGGCTCAAGTGTCTCTGCTCTGGTTTTTTTGTGCATGGGTCATCCATGCCCTAAGAAAACTTATGCACTAGCGGTTGGATAGGATGGGAGGAAAATGTTGACCTTCAGCCGTGTATTATCTCTTGTAATGCATTTGTATTTTGCCAACGAGCAGAAGCTTCCCAGAGCTCAAGAAAGTAATTTTTTTTTTTAATTTGAAAATCAGATTTCCTCTATGTAATGGTGCAATAAGGAATTGTCTGTGGTTATAACAGGAGACTGAATAACTCCGCATTGTTGTAGAAAGCTAGACCCACCCAATACATACCTAGTATTTCTACCTTTCAACTGTGCTTACTTCAGTCCTCTTCAGTTCAGCACTTAAGCATGTATGAATGGCTTCAGTGGGGTTTAACCATATGTTAAGGTAAGTGTATTTTAAATGCTTTGCTGAATTGAGGCCTAAATGAAAGCAATATGCAGAACCTTTTGACAAACATCTGATTTCTCTGAACTCAAGTGGTCCATTATTACAGGTTTGAAATCTACAGGGAGGCAGACGATGTGTGTAGAGAAAATTACAGCGTGATCTGATTATTGTAACGTATTCACTTCACTGTGAGATGACTCAAAGGTGCCTATGGAGGATGTCGTTTTCGACGAAGTTTTGTGCTAGCAGCAGCAACAAGATGATGAACTTAGGTATGTTTTTATCAGTATCTTTTCAAATAAAAAGTGCATTTGGGATGCATATATCTCTGTTTAATGTAGTTAAGCCAGAAATAAGCAGGGACTCAGTTTGGCAAGTACTCTTAATCTTTGATGAAGTTGGAATCCAGATACCCATTTTCTTTCAGATCTTTCAGATCTCTCTCTTGTAGTTATTAGGATGATATAGCTGTTCAATGAGCTCTACTTGTTATTAATCCTTTAGGAAACAGTGCATTTTAATGGAATAGTATGTGAAGGGATGAAAGGCATAGCCTTGGAGTTCTGGGGGATTGATCTGAGACTGTGAACTTGCAAGTTCGAAAGGGATTCTTCATCATTACTGTTAGAAAAGAAACAAGCTGAAGCAAATTTTGCCAAAACAGTTGTGGTACAATTTGGAGATAACATCGAGCACATCACGGAGGATGTTCCAATTCTCCAAAGCTCCAAACCGGGGGGGATTTCCTGTCTCATCCAACCTCAGTTGAATTTCCCTTTGTTCCTGGATCCTCAGTAATCCAAGATGTATACTGTCATTTTGAGTGTTCATTGGGATGCTTGGAGCCAGGAAACCCTGGAAACGACTGGTGCTTTGAAGCCCACCTTATCATCACATTTGCCTTGTGAAAGTCAGGCAGAGGAGGGACCCAAACACTGGTGTTCTGTGTTAGGGATCAGTTTTTTTTAACTGGGAGAGAAAGAGCTTTGCTGTTTCTTGGTCTTTTTCTTTCTCCTTCTAAATGTTCACTCTCCATTTTAGTCTTTTTCAAGACAATAACTAATTTTGACAACTGGTTTATTTTAGTTACTGTGTTGGCATGTGTTTTGGCCTGCTGTGTAAACAGTGCAACACTCACTCCCCCACCCCTCAAGGGGAGGAAAAAAGTGAGTCCCTGGAACAATTTCTACTGCATGTGTAGTACTATATATAGGACAGACCAAAGCAGCTCCTGAGGAGCTCTTTAAGTGTGTTGACTAGATGATGAGTATAAAGACAAGGTTTCATATTTGACTTTATTAAAAACCTGTAAAACCCAACACAGTTGTGAGGGGCACTTCCAACCTCTCAGGTAAAGAAACATTTTAACAGAAGATACTTCCTTTTGCATTGAAGGTTTTTGGGCATCTGTAATCTACATTTAAATAATAGACTAAAGCAGCCTTTTTAGAAATATTTCACCCTTGGTAAACAGAAATTTTTATAAATGTGAGAAAACATAATGTTTTATTAGATTTTGTTCACTGTGGAAGAGCTTTCCTAGATTCTTGTGTGATTCTGTATTTAGCTCCCTGATGAACATACACTTACTGAGCAAGCACTGTTGAGAAGAGTTGTGTTAAACAGTTCTCAGCATGATACTGTGTTTGCTTTGCTTAAATTCAAGGACTTTATTGATAAACCAGCATTAACAGGGGCCAGCCAAGATCACAGGTGTCTTGGGCCACTTTCTTTTTAGTGGGGAACATCTCTTGAGGTTCTCTGGACACAACAGTCCGTGGTTTACACTCTTAGATGCGAGGACAGCATAAATCGTACGTAACTAGTTGCAAGAGAAAAACCTTGTCCCAGTAGGAGGAAAGGTGAGAACAGACAGGGGAGGTAACTTGTCAAAATGTAGCCAGAAATAGAAACCAAATTTCCAGGTTCATCCCACACTGTCTGCTGAATGATGTTTTTTCCTGTGTGTTTTCCCATACTTTATTTTCTGATTTTTTTTTTTTCCAGATTAGTGTAGGTCAGCATTTTTAGGGCATTCATAATCACAATTGAATGTTGACTCAAACAGTTATGGATCACATAATTTCCTATATTGGATTCTTGCTCTTTTTCCCCCTCCAGGCATTTGTTGCTGAGCATAATCTTGAATCACTCTCATGCTATGTGAGAATTTAACCCCAAATGATGGGCTTCTATAGCTTGACAAACAGCTGCAGGGATGGGAACTAGCATTAAAAGCGATGAGTGAGATTTTCAGAGGCATCTGTGGTAACTGAAGACGCTTTCCAACTAAATAAAAGTACATCCTTGGACAGAGATGGGAAGAAGCGAGCTACAAAGATGTTTCCCCCCCGCAGCCCTGTCCTTAGCTGTGTCCTTTGAGTATATATTTCAGTATACATCAGAAGGACTTTTGCCAGCTGCCAGAGCATGCAGCTAGCTCCCTTTGACTGCATGGCTTTCTTGGAACGGTCTTGAGCATTGTTGCTTTGTGCATCAGGTGTCTGCCCTGTCTGACGAGGGTCACCAAGAAATTCAGCGCTGCAGGGAACAGGTGAGACAGCCCTGCGCTGTCACGTTCAAAGGATGAAAGAATTTGTCACTGTTGAACGTGAAACCCACCAACTGCGGTTTGCTTGTGAGGCTGAAAATCAAAGATGCAAAATGGGATGATCAGATGCTGAAAGTAATCTGTGAAAATAATTCATAGAGTGTCCCTCTTTGTCAGCCCTCTGATGAATATGCCCAGTGCTTAAATAATGTGGCACCCTAGGGAGCCATGTCTGCTATTCGGAGGCTGTAGCCAAGAATATGCTTTCCTTTGCTGATTTGAGAGGTAGGGGCAGCAGTTGTGTTAGCTGAAAATTGTTGTGGGAAAAATTTTCAGTTAAAAAATACAGTCGTCTTATCAGGAAAAAAAAAATAGACTTTTTTTGTTCATTTCAGGAGATGATTTTGGCATCCTCCGCTCCACTTTCTCCTTTCAGGTTCAAATAGAAACCCGCATTGCATTATTTAGATAAGTATTTAATTCCTATGGTATGTAATATAGTTTAGTGTTTCTGTACTGAAATAATGCAGAGTTTGATCTGTATGACACTTCGACTTTTCTTAATTTGAGTTTGGGTTGCTTTTTTTCTTTTCCCCCAGAAGATTGCAATTTCCAGGAAATTGATGTTCTATAATCTAGCTGTCTGTAAAGAGCAAGTACTTCTATGTTATGGAGGAGTTCTGAAGATAAATAAGAAAAGATACTAATTTATTAAGTTAGAATAAGAATCAGTGCCTTAAAAATGGGTGCTTCCTGACAATGCACATATTTTACAAGTCTGACAATTTTTTTACATGTTAAAATACTCTTAGGCATTTTATGCAGACTATCTGAAGGACCTCAGTAATGATAAGCCCTCACAACTTGCCCTAGTCTTACAAAGCAGAAACTAGGATAAAAAAAAGAATAAAGAATGAATAATTGGCCTCTTGAGTATAATGATACTGTGTGTTTCTAAAGGACATTTGCTTGTGTTAAAATCAACCTTTTTCCTCAGCAAAAAATACACATTTCTGTGGCACTAAAGAAGAAGTAATTGCCAAAGTTATTTGTGTCACAATAACTTATTAATCTGGAAGGATGAAGGCACTACCCAGAGGTCATGTATGACCCAGTAATGAGACCATCAAGCATCACCATAAATAATTAAACCAAGACACATTGCTTGAGAACTTTTTTCTTTTCCCCTTCCTCAGGCACCTTGAAGTACCTTCATTATCGGTATCATTTGTATTGTGGGTGGATTACCAACATACAGAGCTGCAATTGTAATCCTCAGAGAATCACAGAACAGTTCTGACTGAAAGGGGTCTCTAGAGATTGACCAGTCCAAGTCCCCTGCTCAAAGCAGGATCAGCTATAGGGCAGGTTGCCCAGGGGTGTGTCCTCTTGAGTTCTGAATATTTCCAAAAATGGAGTCTCCACCACCTCTTTGGGCAATCTCTTCCAGTGTTTGAGCACCCTCACAGTAAAAAGCTTTTTCTTATGTTTAAATGCAATTTCCCATGTTTCAGTTTGTGCCCATTGCCTCCTATCCTGTCTCTGGGCAGCGCAAGGGGTCTGGCTCTGTCATCTTTACTCTTTCCCATCAGGTACTTAGACACATAGATAAGATCCTTCTGAGCCTTCTCTTCCTGATGCTAAATAGTCCTGGCTCTCCACCTCTCCTTGGCTGACGTGCTTCTGATTTGATCTGGTTTTCTTTTCACATTTCTAGTTTCAAGCAGAGACCAAAAATTAAAATTGACATGGTGTGTAACTAAAACTTGAACAATGGTGTACTTGATTTACCCTGCCACCCCTCCCTAAGAATGAACAGCTCTTAGAAAAAAATCAGTGAAATCTACAGGACAGAACAGGAATTGTGAATCGTGTGTATCCAGCCAATGGAGGACATTTGGTATACACAGAAAGAGGAATGATTTGGGCTTTTTAGATTGCTAACGAGGTCTTGTTGCCAGCGTGAGCAGCAGTTGATTCAATACCTCATGATTCAGTGCCTCGTGTTAGCCAAGATGACAATTGTCATGTTTACCTGAAAGGCATAATTAATCTGAAGTTAGTTGAGTAATTCTGTATTTAATCTGTTATAACAGAGAATTCAATTGACTTCCTGAACCAATCAATTTTTTTTTTCTCTCTCTCTCATATTGTTTTTCAGGAGGAATTGGGTCTTTGTTGTTGGTTTTAAGTGTCCAAATCCACCTTTGTTTCATCTGCAGCAGATACAGACAACTCCCTCCATTACCACTGTGGATAGGATAGCGTGTACATTTCTAAAACAGTTCCTAAGGGTTTTTGTCATTCTATCCCTTGTCATTGTTGGGATTAAAAAAAGCCATGTTGTAGAAGTCCAGCAACTTCCTGGAACATATGTTATGAACATATCTTTTCACCACCATTTAATGCGCTTGGTTCCTAAACATTTGCAATTGATATTGTTTGCTCTTGCAAACACGAGTTACCCTGTAATCATCTTAGCCTTCCAGCCATGCTTACATTGACTTGTTTGTGTTTTAAAGTGAGAAAATGCAGACACTGTCATGAAAATAAAAAAGGTTACAGGCAAATAAAAGGTGGGATTGGTTGGCAGGATGTGCATCCACTTCAATTAATTGTCACCCTTATAGCTTATTTAGTACAATGCAAGGAGTGAGGTAAATTTCAAAACTAAATAAATGACCTTTATTTTTGCTTTTGCTTGTGGTTTCCGCTAAATGGCTATTTCAGGGTTCATCAGTGACAGTCTCTTAGACTGTGTGATTGCTTGCTCAAAACGAGTATACGCAGCAGAATACTAAAGGGGACAGTATTTTTCAACTACAATGCATTTCTTTACAAGCTTTGTGGCTTAGTGCAGTCAAGTCTCGGAGGATGAAATTGTACAGACAATTACCCACCATTTTTTGAATAACAGAGCATTTCCTCTGACAACCATGTAGATAACAGGGGCAAGCATTGCCCGTACTTTGACTCCCTTTTCTGGCTAATATGTTTTACTTTTTAAATGGCTTTATCCCCATTTTTCTGTACTCTTTAGATTTTTACATGGTTTGGATTTCTACTATTTAGTGATTAAACAGTTGCTTTTGATAATTTGCACTTCTTTACTCTCCTGTCCTACAATGTATCTCTATGCATGCCCATTTTATATAAATTTATTGAAAGAGTCATATGAAATATATTAGCCTGAAACCAAATTGTCTGATCTGTAGCTAGTTATCTTGCAGGAAATACAAGGCTCATTCTTGAAGGGTGATGAACCCCTGGTGTCTTATCATGGGTAAGCATAAAGCCCACAGTAAGTGAACAGGAGAGGGTTGCAGGGTCTGCCCTCCAGGAAGAGTGCTTCAGTGTTCTGTCCCAGAGGATTTTGATGAAGATTTTGTTGTGCATGTGTCTTCTAACGGAATAGCAAATACAGTAAAAATCTTAACACCTAGTGAAAGCCTGCCAGCAGCTGTTGATGTTTTAAATGGGCCCTGTGTCCAGGCAGCTGTCCCAACCCAAACTTGCCTAACATAGGAAAAATTGATAGGGAGAAATCAATAGGCAGTCTTGCTGTGAGCTCCAGATAAATGCTTGCAGCACATACCCTATTATTTGTTTTGTACAGTTACAGATCTCTAAGAAGGCTTTACCAGAACATACTTGCTGCCATGGGGGCAATGGTTATGATGGCACACCCGCAGAACTGTAACTCCAGGTGGGGAATAAGCAGCAGGAGTAGCTGAGCTTCTTCATGCCAATGCCCTTAGCACTGAGAGTGACAAATGCTGGAAAGCCTGTGGTGAAACGGGTAGAGTTATTTCTAAACAGAGTGAGTTTTCCCACTGCTTTTTTGAAGACGTGGAGGGGCAGGGTTTTGTCATGAGCCACTCTGGTTTACTCCTAGATAACTCAAGTCAGAATTTGGCCTGAGTTGGCTTCGAGTGCATTTCATACGTGATAGCAGCATTCAGAAACGCAAATTAGTGGTTCTGTAAAATCAGCCTTAGGTTTTATTTTCATTTTTGTTCTGAAAACATTCAGGGGACTTGCAGTAAGGCCCCATGTATTACTGTAGCATTGTAAATTAAGTTGAAAAACAGCTACGTTAAGTCTCTCTCCCATGCAATGTGTTCAGTTGTTTATTTCAAGTGTAATCCATGCTTGTACAGGAGGCTGCTTTGGTAACTACTCTGAGGAAGTAAGGCTTGATTTTGTGAGGTGCTGAGTGGCCTTGATGTCAGTCGGTTTTAAGGATGCTCAGCCTCTGGAGAGCGCGCTCTGGACAAGGCTTAACCTCGCTGATAATAGCTGTAATAATGAGAAGTGGCAAGGCAACATTTTCCTGTTGGTGCACTTTGTATTTCTTTCACATTTCATGCCTCCTGTGGGAACTTTCTCAGCTTTTTTTCTTGTTCCTGTTCATAATGACTTAAGTGTTTAACCAAAATAAGTTTTTCATAAGGAAATTTGAGAGAAGCTTTGTGGTTTTGGACTTGCTTGTCATATAAGGTCCTTAGGTTAAGCTTGTTTATATTTAACTAGCTTAGGGTAGGGCAGTCATACTGGAAGAATATTGAAGCTAGAAATCACAACCTCTGTAGCATAATGCTCCAGAAGGGTTCCAAATAGTATTTCCCCAATGACTAACAAAAATGGTCCAATTGTTTCTGTATCCTCTTTTTCAGCAGCCGGTAGTAGTAACTCCTTTAGGACACGATGTAATAGATAAAGGATAATTCTCTCCACTAGGGAATATTCCTTCTAGCACCCGTTAATAAGAGGTTGATGTACATAAGAAGCTTTAGCCCCCTTTCAAAAAACTTGGATATTGTTTTGCTCCTTATTAATTTGAAGGCATTGGTAATCACTGTAATGTTCCATACCTTAAAAAAAAAAAAAAAAAAACAAAAACAACTCAATTTGCAGATTAATGAGATCCTGTGGCCATAAATTTCACTAGTTAGTAGTGTTAAATAAGGAAGAACATGAAAGATACATTTCCAAAACATGCCGAATGATGTTTTCCCAGGTGAATCCCTGAGTTGAGACAGGATTTTGTGGGTTATTTGTTGGAAGAATGATCACTTTCTTTTTTTTTTTTCCCCTGAAACTCTTTTCTTTCTGTTTTCTCCTCCTGGAAAATGTATACATAGTTAAATATTTTAACTCTACTTGATGCTACTGTGTATTTCACTGATCGGTTCCGTTTCCTACTTTTCTGTGGTAGAAACAAGTTTAGCCACCTCTTGCTTTTTTTATTTCGTTTACATTATTAGCTCCTCGAACAATGCTATTTTTTAATTTATCTGCACAGCAATTGGTACCCTTGTCCATGATGGTGACTTCTAAATGCCATTGCAATGCAAGCAATAAATAATATTATACTTAAACAACAATCATATAAATAGCAATGTACAGAGAAAGTACTCTGGAGCCTGGTATGCTTTCATACCCTCAGTGAGGTTTTGCTTTGGGTTGAAGCCTCTAGGCTGCACTGCAGTCTGTGGAAAAAAAATGAATAGCACCGTTCTTCCGTAGCCAGAAAAACTTCTAGTAGGACACCTACAAGTGCTGTGAACCCATGAAAATTAGTGATGTTAAGGCTGCATGCTTGTTGACTTTGATCAGCAGGTATACCTGCCACAATGACATCGATGGGTACAGAGTGCAGGATCAGAAAGTTTTCATACCACAAAAACTTCAGCTGTCATTCCACCCTACTGTACAAGAAGGGAAGAGAAGTTAATGATGCAGGAAAAATGACCAGCAGCGGCAGCTGGATCCCAGCGGCTTCTACTAATATTTTCAGAAGGGGAACAGCTACAGGCTGCCATTCTCAGTCTTTCCTGTGGAAATCAAGGAATAAAAAAGGAAATTACCTTTGCACAGATTCCGAATGCTTAAAACAAACAGATTTCATACTACGGCTGGTGCTTGGAAGTGCAGTTGTGGGAGAATGCTAATAAAGCCTTCATTGGCTTACGGTGGGACTCGATGTTCTTAAAGGTCTTTTCCAACCTAAATGATTCTATGATTGGGGTCCCTGCACCCACACTAGGACTTCAGCAGGGGTAAGCTTGTAGGAATAGGTCTTTCTTTTGCAAATCATACGTAGTAGCCTGCTTTTCTGTCTTGTCTTTTAAGCAGAGTTCCACAAAGTGGAACAGAGTTAGAGTTCCGCAGTGTGACTGTAGTATGCTGATGCTTGCATACAACTTCAATATACAGTTAGATAGAGGCCAGTATTTTCCTACTCCTATTCATCTTAGTGAGAAAATAACCTGGTGGTAATGTCTGTGGAGTTTATAGTCAATCCAAGTCCGTACGGTAGGTGTCTACCCTCTTGATCATCTGGGTCATGAATCTGCTAAGTAGATTGGAAGCTTCCTATGAACAGGATTTGAGGAGCATAAGAAGTAGGGTGACAAGGGGAAAAATTTAAGAAAGCTTTTCTGAATTCCAGAACAAATGAAAACCACAGCAAGGATTGATGCTTTTGGTATTCCAGGTTGTATATGTCAGATGGAATAAACACTGATCTAAAAAAATCCTATTTTCGGGGTGCTTCCTGTTTTGAATACACTTGCATAGAGATCCAATTAAATATCAAATTAAAATCAGCTGGAATGTTTCACTTAAATGAAAATTAACTGTTGCCAGTATCTGAAGAGTTCATTTGCTGTTTATTCACCAATCTGGTCATTCAGAGTTCTGGAAGAATGAAAATTACTGAGCTCTGAGCATTTTCTTTTTCCATTTCAGGTTCCAGTTGTACTTCACATTTGAAAACCTATCCTCATGTGAGCGCATCATATGAGGAACTTCAGTCCTGATTTACAGAGTTGTTTACTTGCTGAACATGCTGACTGGTGCCTGATAGCATTATACAAAAGCACTAAGGTATGTATCTCTTTTGCCCTAAAAGTTCCAGGTGCTTAGTTTCCTTTTATAGAGTAATTGATGCTAGAAGGGACTTCTGGACATCTGTAGTCCAGCCCCTCCTGTTCAAAGCAGTTCAACTAAATCAGGTTACTTTGACCCATGTCTAGTCTGGTTTTGAATATTTCCAAGGGTAGAGATTCCACAACCTCTATGAGCAAACCTATTCTAGTACGTTACCGTCCCATGATGAAAACATCCTTCCTTCCATCTAGTTGCTGTTTCCTGTGCCGTGACTTGTATTCATTGCCTCTTGTCCTATTGCCGTGCACCTCCTTTTTCTGTGGCTCACGGTTAGTGTTGCTTTTAATCTACAGTATTTAATGTAGTCCAGAATTAGGGAACTTGACCGTATCCTGCAGGGATGTTTTTTGTTTGGTTGCAACTTGAGAGCTTGGTTGGACTGCAAGAAGGGTAGTCATGGCTAAGCCATGGATGGAATCTGAAAAGGTGCCGGTTCAGTTCAAAGTCTGGTACAGATATTTTGTGAGACTTTGGGCATGTCAATCCTTTGAAGTTTCAATTCTTCATCTGTCAAATGGGGACACAATCATGTCCCCTCTGCATCATCTTTGTTTAGCTGCTAAGTTCTTTGTTAACTGTATATATGACACCATGCATACAGGTAGGGGAACAGTGTTGCTGGTTGTATATGCTGCATTAAAATCGACAATACTTTAATAGTGTAGAAGCTCATTCAGAAAAGGGTTTTATTGTATGCTGGTTTTAATGTACCAGCCAAAGGGCAGTGGTCATGAATTGTTGACAATTAAACACTTAGCATATGAAGAGTTGAAGATGAGAACTTGTATGTATACATTTCCATCAATAATTCACAGGACATCAGAGCTTCAATGTCGGAAGTTGTATCTCTGCACAGGATGACAGTATATGAATGAAGTTGCTCCAGCCATTCCACTCCAATTGCTAATTTATTCATAGTTTACTAGCAGTGGGGAGAGAGGGGGAAAGGAAAACCCAAGGTCTGAGTTCAGTAGCCCTTGAAACAAAGATGCGTGCAAGCTTTATTTGCAGCATTTGATTTCTGAGTTGTGTATCTGTTTCAGCCTTGGTGAATGAGACCAGATTAAAAGGAAGCAAGTGAATACAGCCCAGATAAATTGACTCGAAGTAGGCCTTATCACCAAATCATTCCACTGGAGCTGAATGTTAACAAAAGTAAGGCAATCGTGTTCAAGATGATATGGTGAAACACGTTCTCATTTCCCTAAAAACCCACCCTGTGTTTGTAGCGTTTAATCCTGTGATTTGAATTGTTATTGTTGGCTGGTTCACACATCTCTGTACTGAAGACTGTTATCCCTACAAAAATGCTCACCATGAGTTAAAATGTATTAATGAGATAAAGATATGCCGAAATACTGACCTGTTACGCTAGCTGCTCTATGAGCAGAGAAGTGAGACATGGTCAATTCTTGTGTGCCTTTATTAACTAGTGTACTCCGGAAAAGTTTTACTAGTTACGAAACATGGGCGAAGGACATGATTTTTTATATCCGTTTAGCTGTGCTAGTACACCTCTTACAGAGGATGGCTCTGTCGTCAAAGAGGCTGTGTGTCATCTTTACAGGATTCTGACAACCCTTCATAGCAGAAAAACCCAGAAGGTTCAGGAGTCTTTGTGGATCAGAAACTGCAGAAGCAGATTTTGGATGGATTTGGCTCGTGCTGTCACTCAAGTATGAAAGAGTTGATTACTTTGGAGAACTGAAACGCATGCGTGCATGCACACACCCTCTCTGTCTGTCCCTGTCCTCCTACGCCTGCTGCTGCGCCCACCCCCAATGCTTGGTTTTCCAGGGAACTCACCTAAAATAATTTAGGCAGGCAGGGTCTAGTTTCCTTCTTGTTCTTAACTGGCACTCATTTGCAGATACATCTCAAAATTCAATATAGATACCTTAGAAATCACAAAATTGTGCCCCCCTAATTATTGTTTTGCCTATAAATTGCATTGCAGGAAGTCATGGTTTGAAAGGCTTGCCAATTAACTTTATACAGATGTCTGCAGTCCTTCTCATTTCAGTGGCATTGTGCAAAGTACATGTTAAGCAAAATTTGATGCGCAAGCTAGTTCATGAAATACATACGCCCATTTACATACATAAAGACTCCTGTTTATCTGTGTATGTACATTACTAGTACACATCAAATGTGGACACATCTGTTTCATTCAAAATATGCCAGATTAGCTTGGAGAATTTATACACATTTTTAGTCTATAGAATTTGCAAGCACATTTTGGGTGCAGCGACTTGGAAGATCTTTAGTTGAAAGCTAAACAGGCTAATTGGAGATGTCAGTAACTTCCATCAGGGATAATGCTAAGTAGTTGGAAAGAGTGACTGATGGGGGAGTGGTGTAGCTGAGACTAAAGAGAGCAAAGCATATAGCATTATAGAAGAACAAGATCTTGCACAATGTGGAGTGGGATTCCCTTTAATGAGTGGGCAATTGCGGCAGCCCCTGCCTGATAATGGGCACGTCCTCACACTGAATCCTGGAGCTGGGAAGAAATTTGCTTGAAGGTGCAGTTCCCGATAAAATGGACATGACTTGTACGTCTAACAGTCTCTTAATGAAGTGCATAGTCAGTCCTGTGTTGAGTAATTGTCCAGCTGGAACGGTCTGTTACTTCTTGTTATTTTAATTAAATATCTCCCTGCCTCAATAGCACTTGGGGATTACATTGACACAGCCTTTCATAGGAGGTCATTGGTTTGAGTCCAGGCTGTTCTGATTCCAGCCAGGGCTGGCTAGTGGCAGTCTGATGCTTGGTATGGAAATGAGTTGGTCATCCTCCTTCAGGGTCTATTGGACAAATGCGGGTGTTGCAAAACCACCATCACAACTGGCACTACTTAAGCCGTCTCATTGACCTTTTCACTGGCTCAGCCAAAGCTTTGATTTGTGCATGGAGATTAAAGAGTCTTCCCAGCTCTCGTTTCCTGAAATGACGCGTTTTGGTGGGACATTGTGGAAGTTTATATTGCAACTAGTTAATTGTGACACTGTTGGGTGGAGGAAAAAGTCCCTTTTTTTTTTTTAACTGATTAATTTGGCTTTTTTTTTAATACTAAAAAGAGGATATGAAAAGTAAACACATGCTGTTTCCTTATAGTCTCTTCTTACCATTAGGAAAACTGCAAAGAGATTATCAAGAAGCTTCTTTCTTTATTTCCAGTTTTCCCACTCCCTTTCTGTTCTTGTGCATGAGTAGTTTCTCTGAATTGATACTTCCTCAGATTCAGTGTTGTAAGCTTTCTTCCTGCTATGCAAAAGCACTTTGCTGTGCTTAAGGACTTTCCATGGATTGCGCAGAGAAGAAGAATGTAGAATGAAAATTACACATTTAGAGTGAAGCTGATCATATTTCATATTAGGACTATAGTTATATGTAATTTATGCAGGGCTAACATGCTAAATAGCAATTGCATGCATGGTTTGTAGATGTTAAAGATGGTTCAGACGTCATTATAAATCATGTTAGAACTGCAACTGCCAATTAAGAGAATGTTAACACATGTAGTAACATTGTATTAACCCTTCATAAACTATTCCCAAAGTACTGGTTCTGTACATGATACTCATTTTTGGACTGAGCTTAGAAATAAGAGTGCAAAATAAAGCTAGGTGAAGAACGGAAAGTTTATTCAGTTTGCAGTAAGGAGTTTTGGTGAGATTTTTTTCCACAGATAACAAATAATTTCATTTGATTAGGTAAAAAAAACCAGGAAAAAAATATTAGGTCATCAGAAATAAAATCCATAGATTCATTAAGACTGCATGGAAGTAGAGTAGATTCTGAGACTGACAATTTATCTGCAATGAAGTCTTGTTGGGGGGGTACAGATGGCTCAAAGGCTTTGAACTTGCAGTCTGAAGATGGCGTTCCTTTCCTGCTACACCCCATGCTCCCCCCCCCCGGGGTCATCCCATGGTAGACTGTTTATCCAAGCTGTGAATGTAGAAACATCAGAACCTTGGACTTTCAAAGTTCTTGTCATCCTCTCGACCCCCCTCTCCCTCCCCACCAAAACAAACAAACAAGGTTCAAAAGAAAAACCCTCTGAAGGGTGATCGTCTGAATGACTGTTGATTAACATTCTTGGATAAATCATCTGGAGGAGTGTGAAAATATTCCCCCTTATGACATAAAATGGGTTCTGTTACAAACTTAGGAACATGTTTAGTAAATCTTGTCTCGATTTAAAAATAATCACAGCTGCCGTTCCTGAATGCCAACACTCTCATTTTTCACATTGAAATATAAATGACCGTACATTAATGCAGCAACCTAATATTGCAAAGCTTAGATGTTTCCATCTTTAATAACATTAGAGATAAAGACAAGTGACTTCTTAGCCTCTTGATGGTTCCAAGAATTAACCAAATTGTAGGACTTCAAATTTATTAACAATTGCCAGATTTGAATTACTTTTATTCAATTAACTAACTCAAGGATGTTTTTCAATGTAATTGATGACCTTAAACACAATTGCTGTGGAAAGGAGGAATGAGATATGGGTAAATGGCATATTATTACATGCTTCGGCATCATCTTGAGTTTAATAAGTGAAATCTAAGTGGGAGAGAGAAATGTTTCACTGACAAAAGTTGTTTTTTGTCGTGTTACTTTCAGATATAATAGATGCTGCTTCTCTGACCAATATATTAGACTGGAATAGGTTGGTGGCTTCTGTAGTAGCTGGTCCAAGCTGTGGTCCAGGTCACCTTTCAGGGATCTGCTTGTATTTAAAAAATACTGACTTTAGGGGGGTTAGAAGCTCACCTTCTAACCTTCTAAGGTATCTCACATACCTTCAAGGATTTGGGCCATTAGTCTCCTCCTCTCCCAGTCCCTTCTCTGTAGATAGGCAGGGTTGTTTTCAGAATGTATAGTCAAGATTGGCAGGTGCCAAATGATGGGGGGTGGGGAGGTGGGAATGGCGAGGGAATATAAATGCCAAAGATTATCCATCTGATAGATAAAGCCTCAGGATTTAGCTAAATAGACATTTACTTTGGTACATAACAGATGTCCAGATATCCTTTGGGATGAATTCATTTATTTAAATCCTATCTGCTTTAATGAAACACTTTTTAAAAGCTGGAATGAAACCTGACTTAAATGCCCACTGAAATGTCTGCCAAAACCCAGCTGCTTGATAAGGGTGGTCTAACAAACGTGCCTCAACATATTACCCAGTGGTTGATCAATACTTTGGTGCTGTCTTCAGTAGACGAGACCTTAGCAACTACAGGTTCCTCCCTTGCGCTGATATTGCTCTGCTTTCTATAGCCACTGCATATCTTAACAGGCTAATCTTAAGAGCAGTTCAGTGTTACTCAGCTGGCTGCAGTTACGAGAAGCTGTAGGAAAAATCTTAAATATGCTTAACTGTGTTGCAATGCATTATGAAGAAATAGGAAAAGATGACTAAAAGTTGTTTTTCACAAGTGAGATTATTCCTGGCTTCTTATACCAAAATTATCATAGTGATACAGCAGCGATGACAGCGGTACAGTCAGTTTGCCATCAGTCTCAGGAAGGTAGAGTAGGAAGGGGTTTTTTTCTTTTTTCTTTTTTCTTTTTTTTTTTTTTTTACTTAAAATGCTCACTGTTTCCTATTGATTGTTTTGAAGATATATTACGGCTGAAAAATCAAAACCTGGCTAGCTTAAAAATGTAACTGCTTTTCAGCAAAGTGCTAAACCGAAAGAGAACTTCTTGGTGTTTGAAGTTTCATGCTTGGCATCTCGGGTTTCGGGTATTTTCCAACCACTGTAGGAATTGTTTTTCAAAACTAGGATTTTTGTTGGTGAGTTGCTTGGGTTTTGTTTGTTTGCCTTCCTTTGGAAATGCTTTAACCATCTTTCTTAGCTGAAGAAAAGGAGTCAGATACCCTCTGATGAATGTTTTACAACTGTCTTTTCTATTCAATGTGCATTTTTGTTGCGCTGGAACAGGAGAGATGGAAGGGAAAACCACTCTCCCCCCCACTCAACTTAAGGTGAGCCCTGTGTGTCTGACCTTGGTTGTGTATTTGCCATCACACAGGTTTGACTTGGTGAGTGCCGGTGGCACAAAGAAGCTTTCACATGTGGCCCAAGCTTGAAAACTGGAACATCCTGTATTATGGAGACAAGTAATGAGGAATCAGGGTGCTCATATGAAGATCCCAGACTGCTCTGACAAATGCTGCTCAAAAGCAGAGGCTTTGTTTCTTGGCTGTATTTAGAGATTAATTCTTTAAACAAATACAGCATTTTTAGAAGCTGTAGGAGTTTTCAAAGAAGACTGCAGAGACTCATCATGAAGTTGATACAGTTGAGGGGTTTGGGGTATTTCATTTAACTTAATTTCTTAGGGTTTACTGAAGAACAAATGCATCTCTTATTACCTGATGTAGATTTGTCTATGACTGAAAGAAGACAAATAAAGACATTAAAGGTTGTATTTTCAGAAGTCCCTAGCAGTATGCATAGCTGGAGGCAGCAGGAATTTAATTTTATTTTCTAAAACCTTTAGAAAATATGAATATAAGGCTTCACTTAAATAGATCTTTTAGGTTGTCCAGACTGCTCCCCAGCACAGAAGGTGAAAGAGATCATTTTTTTTTTCTTTACAGTTATGCCTACAAAACTGCGACCATATATCTTTCCTTGTATGGGGGCAATATTTTCAATGACTGTTGAGAAAGAGAGAAATACATTGAAACACTGATGCAAGAGAACTCCATTTTCTAGTTTTTGGGAGACCAATATGCCATGTAACAATTTGAAATGCGTATGTTCTGAAGGCAAAAGGAGAGGAAGGGGGGAGAATGAGCACTGACAGAATCTTTGATAAAAGACAAAATACCAATTCTAAAATTACTGTGTTAGCTACTGTTGACCTAAAGTAGATCCTAAAATGCAAAGCCATACAAGGGCTTTTGGCCACAGCCACTGTGACACCAGAAAAAGTATTATGTTAGCAAATTTGCTATTGTGTCCTATGTAACGTAATAAATACAGCTTTAGGATGCATCTTCATTAACAGCTTAGTCCCCCACCGCTGCAGATTTTGCCTTAATCTGACCCTTTCCTCAGAGTAGAGAACGTGCTGCCCTGGCTTTGAGCTTTCTGCAGGCATGGGTTGCTGGCACAGCTTGAGGGCACAGACCTGGACTGGAGTTTTGCTTCAGCTGGCTTGCAGCTGGCCTGCTTTGTAGCAAGGGTGCTGGCTGATGGAGCTAGAGAGCGGGTGTAGCATTATAAGATGATCACCTCGAGTGCTACGTTCTTGTTTAACTGCCTCCTCTTCCTGTACTGAAAATTGTTGGCTCAGCCTTCTAGTCCTAGCTTTTCTTGCTGGATTTCTGTTGCATTTCCCAGCATTTGAACAGTCTTAAAAATCCTCCTTCCAGCTGCCTAGAACCTCTGGGACTGTTCTTACTGCTGGTGTGTCTTGCCATCGACAGAGGAACCACTTGCTGTAGCACACGTGAGGGAATATACATTCTGCTGCAAGTACAGCACGGGGCAGGAGTTTCCCTTTTTATTGCAGCCAAATACAACAAAGAAGCAGAAGTTGTTTAATCTTGAGCTCATCAGCACAGTTTCGTGTTGCATTTAGTTACTCTGTGTGTTTGCATGTGTGTGCATCTGTTATCTTTTTGGTAGGCAAGCTTTTCTTTTGTTTGTTGACAGTTGCAATGAGAGTTGATATTGTACCTATGATACTACTCATTGATTACCTTCTCACTGCTCAATCAATTCCTTGATGTGTTGTTATTTGGCAAATAACTGTGATGTAAATTTAAAAAAAAAAAAGAAAAAAAGCTTCTCTAATCTCAGATGAAATTTATCTAGAGAACTACTATATGGGCAAACCCCCACACTATTTACCACCAAGATGCACTGATATGGCACTCCAGTGCCATGATCACGCTGTGAGGATGTTTCATCTAGCTAAAATTTTACAGCATATAAGTCATTGTGATAATTCCTCTGAAAATGAAACATGTGAGGATCATTTAATTTCCTTTGCTTTTCTGAAATCAGACCAATTATTAATTGTTCACATTCTAGTTTCCTACGGTCTGCCAAGGACAGGATTCTACCTACTCCAGAAAAACATTGTCAGCACTTTGTTTTCCACTTTGTACAGTGCACCACACACCCAGCTAACGTAGAGGGTGGTTGAACTGTTGCGGCTGCAATCATCTTTTCATTTCAGTCTCCCAAATGTTCACAGCAGTAAACATCTTAAGTATCTTTTGGCTATATCATGCTGCCAGCAAATCCTGATGTATGATCCTGCAAACTATTTGTTAGAGGTATGAACTAAGGAATTGGCATTTGGATAGAAAAGCAGAGCTTGCATTTGAGGAGGAGTTATGTCTTAGTTAATCTTAGGATATGAAATATCTGTATTGTTGGGCTGCCTGTTTATTTTTTGATTGGGTTTGCTAAGGCTGTTAGATGCCTTAAAAGCAATTAGAGCTGAGATTAGACATTTGTCACTAAGCAGATAAATTTATAAATGAAAATAGTTATTAGATGTCTGAGAAAAATTTAAATAAAATCTTAATTAAATGAAGAGGAAATGCATCTTCGTGAAGATGATATGCCTGTGAGAATAATGGTTTGAAAAAAAAGCTTGAGAGCATCTAAAACTAGTATTTGGGGTAGTGTAGAGTCTAGCTTTTCCTGGAGTGTTATCTGCCATCTTGGATGAGATGCAGAGGCTGAAGTTGGGATCACCACGGCTGAGATGATCTGATTCTGCACTTTGAGTCATATCAACCTTTGTAGTTATACTAAAGAGCAAAAATTCTTTAGTTAGAGGCTGTATCAGGGTTGTGTCTTTGGTTGCACATCGGAGGATCTATCCTCCACATCGGCAGGTTACATTAGCACCTGATAAAAAAGGAGGTGTTGGGAGCAAAGGCTTATGTGTGACTGCTGCGACTGATGCAGGGCTGATGCTGAACACAGACTCTTCCAAAGAGCTCTGACTCTTAAAACTCTTTAGTAGTGCAGATTGTTATACACAGCAGCAACTTGCACAGGATTTGGGTGGCTCTTCGATCCTTTGTGGGTTTCAAATAAAGGCCACTCATCTTTATGAAGTGGATGTCATTGCAGAAATTATGGGTCTGTTGTGGAAATATTGTGGGGAAGATTCCTGTTTTATATTCTGTCCAAACAACTGTAACTGGTCTTTTTGCGCCTGAAACCTCTAAATCTATCCAAGAAGTCTAAATGATTTTGTAAAGCCTTGAAAATGCAACTCGAATGCAACCTAATGGCTGAGTAGATCAAGGGGGAATAGAAGGTGCTATTTGCTGCCTGAGTCATGAGCTTTGTAAACTTGGATCCGGCAATACCATGAACAGGCCCAAGCACCTCTGAAGTTTGCTTATTTTTCTCATGTCTTTCTCACTAAGGAGTATTTTGAATAGACTCTGCAGGAGCAGTGCAAACCTTAGAGGTCTCCACAGATAGAAAGTAAGAAATTGGCCACAGAGCACTAGCTCATTTCCCTTCAGCAGTAGTTCTATCACTGATGCTACTAGGAGAAGTTATTCAGGGCTGTAAATCTCCAGTAACTGAATAGCTGGTACTACAAGAAAGTATAGATATGTTCTTCTCTTCCTTACAGGCATGTTGTGAGGGCTGTTGGTGTTGGTACATTTTGAAAAGTCAGCATACTATGTAAATATTAGTTACTGTTGTTGTTAATTTTAAGTATTTGTGCATGGAAACAAATTGGTAGGCTGAAAGGCTCAAGGCTAAAATTCCAAGCATGCCTGATGGTGTGTATATATATACACTTGATATATACATAAAAAAAAAATAATCACAACTGTTAGTATTGATCAAAAACTTAATTAGACATGTACAGATCCATTGTCCTGGAAGAGAAACTATAGATCCCATGACACAAACTTCTTAGCATGGGTAATTTATCTAGGTAACTCTTGGTCAGGTGGCAGGAGACTTTGCCAGTTGGACGAGGATCAACTGAGCACTTAGAACATTTCAGGTTTCAGCTGCGTGCAGAGATCTTGTACCTCTTGCTGCTCTAAAGAAATAGAACAAAACCACAAACAGGCGTTTTCATCCTTCCTTCTTCTATGAGTTTTTTTTTTACCTTTTAGAGTCACTTATTTAGACTGATTAAAACTTTCCCATTTCTTTCTCTGTAGCAAATGTTCAAATGTGGTGGTTTTTTCTATTTTATCAGAAAATTAAGAAGAAAAAAAAAAAGAGGGTTTGTGTGGCATTTATGCTGTTGAGTGAAAACTTGCTTGGTTTTAGCTCAGGTACTAAAGTTTTCTGGTTTGGAATTTGAGAAATTTTCCATTACGGTATCACAGGATTTTATGAAAACAAAATTATTTAAAACTTTTTGTAGCAATGTGGGGTTTTTTTAGTCTCAGTAAGTATATGGCAGTAGGACAGCTTATGACGATGCTGCTTCAGCTCTCGTAGGATCAAAGGATCCAGGAAAAGACATCCCCTGAAAATCGGTACAGTTTCTTTAGACATCACTCTCCTCAGTTCACTCTCAGATCTGGCAGAGTTTCAAATGGACTCTTCCTGGAGAATTATCAATACAAGGTCTACTAACTGCACACTTTAGCTTTTACCTTTATTAGGAAATTATATCATGAATAAATATGAATGTTAGCTAAAATGATACTGACTGTAATGCAGACGTAGTTAATAGAGATATGGAGAAAAAGTACTTTCAACATCATTTATGATAAGTAAGTTCTGAATCTTGTTTGAGGGAGGTGTGTATTGCTGGCCAATTCAGAGTAAAAATAGTGATTAATTATGATGTTTCGTACAGAAATCAATCTCTCATCCATAGATAGCAATGAATTCTTAGGACAAACAAAACCAGTTTTTTTTATTCAGAAGCTTTGAGATGTGTAGTCTGGATGCAGATATAGGGGACGAAAAGTTTCCTTCTATGGATTGTTTTGTGGATTTTTTTTTTTTTTAAATGGAGTTGAACTACTTTGCCCATTCTGTGTCCCAACCTTTTTGCTCCGATGGAGATCCTGGAGAGGGGACCAGGTCCTGGGGCTGGGCAGGGGTGACTTCATTTGGAATAGATTGCAGGGGCAAGCAGTGGTCTTTATCTGAGCCAGGAATAAGGAACTAAAATAAAAGAACTCAGAATCTGGCCTTGAGTTTCATGCAATTTTCATTTTTGTTATAGTAGTGGAATTACGAGTAGTAGTACACAGAAACCTCAAGAGATGTGGGCTGTAAATTGCTAAGCAAGGTGCTCTTTAGTCATAAGGGGAAATATTTAAAAAATATTTTAAAAAATAAGTAACACATAATGGTTAGACATCATGACAGACTTTATAAAAAGTGCTTCCACCATTTTGGCATCTAAACTCATGATTTGAGCAGGGAATTGTTTTCAAAATACCTGATGTCCGTGTAGCACAGGGAGAGGAGGGAGCAGCTGGACAGACAGCACAGATAATACAAGCTTTAGGAACCCAGGTTAAAAATGTTAAAGTACAGTACAGTGCTGCCCTCTGAGAAGCCTGAGTTTGCTTTGAAACCAAAAATGGTACGTTTGTGTTTGTGTGGGGCTCCGCTGCGGCTTATATTTTCTGCTGCTTCTGGTTAATAGGGCTAACCAGAACTAACTCAAAGGAGCTCTGTGTGGTACTGCACTTGCTCCAAATCCCTTTGACATCTTTCTATTGAACTGGGTGAGAATTAATTCAAGCCCTAGTAAGCTAGCCAGACAAGTAGCAGGAGGTGAAACACTGTAGAAGTGTCATACCCTAGATCACACCACAAGGTCTGTGGCTGAAGCCTGCTGAAATCCAGACCAGCACTCTTGGCTGCGAGAAGTCACCGCTTCTGAATGGGGGAGAGCTGGGGGAGAAGAGGAGTTTAAAAGAAAAAACATGTCACTAATTCTGCAGCTTCAGTTCTGCATTGTTTCTCAAACTCGGTATTTTTCTGACTAAAAAGCACTTAGATTAAAAAAGAGGCAGCAAGCTGTTTTCAGTATGTTTACATTTGGATTTGGTGCATGCAATTAAATGCCTTTTGCGTGGATGATTAGTTTGTACGTTTCCTCCCTCCCCCCCCCGCCCAACCCTTTAACACAACTTTCATTTTTAATCTGCAAACATTCCTTTTGCTACTCTCACCCTGTGAATACGGGGAAAATAAAAACAGTTTAGAATTTGCCCGAGAAAAATATACAGGTCAGGTGGATTAGGAAAAGATCAGGTTGCCAAATACCCAGGGAACAGGTGTTTTATTCAGTGTTTTACACTGGCTGCCAGAAAATCCACAATATAAACATTTAATAATCTAGGGAAGGCAAAGGGGTCGGGGGAGGGATGACGGTGGGCAAGGCAATACTGTGTCTTTAATTTTCTTTTCTGAAGGAAGAAAGTCTGCATAGCAATGACAGGATCACTTGTTCATGCCTTTAATGTGCGATCTGTTTTCTCCAGTGGAGGGCACTCAGTGTATCACAAACTAGAACATTAGCACCAACAAGCTCCAAAGCATCATCACTCTCTGGAAAGCCTTCTGAATTAGACAAGAGCTGCCTCTCAGCACAGCTACAAAACACTTTAAACCTGACCAGCTAAATGGATAAACCTATCCTGCGTAGCTTTTAAACTGGGGTCTTACACAGCACAGGAGGCCTGCCTGCTTCGGGAACTGGGAAGCTGGAGGATGGATTGCTGTGTCTGGGAATGGCAAAAGGCAGCAGAATGAGAAATGCTAGGTACCGGGAAAGATTTTTTTATTTCTCCCAGAGAAGTTGGTTTACCTTCGTGGTCTGCTATAGCTTTTACTTGCTGATTGCCACTTAATGCCGATGGTTCTCTGATGACTTACACAACGGCTCTCAGAGCTTAGAGTCCCTCCCTACCCCCCCACACACTCCCCCCATCCTTCGTCCTGTCTTCCCCACCCCCAACCCCTTCCCTATCCTTTCCCTTCCTCATCCCCAAAATTCTTGCTTGTCCTCTCTAGGGAACTTTGTGTGGGTTACTGGCATGCACGCTGGATGGCGGTGATGTGAGTGGCAACCGTGCTGTGACATGAAGATTCTGATGGTTTAAAGAAAAGAGACCAGTTTTAAAAAGAGAGCGAGAGAGGCAAAGGGAAAGCAAAAAAGGAAAGAGAGAGAAGAAAACAGCTGGAGAAAGGAAAAGGAGGACGTTTGTTGATGACAAAAGGATGGGTAAGTGAACTTTTCTTGTTTGTTAGCACAGCTGCAGCTGTATGGTATATTTTTTCAGTTGGATTATTAGCTGTTCAAGAGGGGGAAACAGTCTAAACAGCAGCAGTACATTCCTTTGCCAGGTGACTCACTGTACTTGCTATTGTATTTTTAGATCATGTATTCCCCCCCCACGCACATACACACCTTTCCTCCTGCAGTGGTTTTATATGTAATTAATCTGTAAATGCCTGCACCGAGTTAAGGACTGTGGAGAGTACGTTCGCTGTCTGTACAACCCACCCACGCACCTGCACACGTATAGATAAGTACATGTATGCATGAGGCATGCTCATACCAAATTTCTTCTGGGTTTATATTCATATTCGATGAGCCTGTAGTGGTATTATTCAGGCTGTCAGAAAGGACTGTTAACACTTTGCAGTATGTGGGAAGCAAAGGGGAGGGGGTGATTTTGTTGTATAGGTGGTTTTGAAAAGGCTCGTTTGGTCTTTGAAAAGATACCCCTAATATTGCTGCTACATTTCCAGCAGTCATTTGCCAGTCTTATTTTTTCAAGTGTGACAGGTTTATTTCCCTCCCTCCTTCCCCCTAGCCCCCAAGTCTGTAACAGCCAGAACATATTTCTAGCTGGCTGCTGCTGGCACATAGGCAGTAGCAAAAGATGAGGATTTAAATTAAAAATCTAATCGTTAAAGTGAAAGGCAGAGACACATAGTCAGGGGCATTTTAGATTAGGAATTATTTTGCAGATCGCACATTGGTTTAAAATTGGATTAAATAACTGCAGCACAGGGTTGGTTTTGTGTGTGTGACAAATAATAAAGTAATTATTTATCGAGGAGATACCAGCCCTTAAAATATTCCCTGTTGGAAGAATGCATTTTAATTCTTAGCAAGATTGCAACTCTGGACAGAGGCACCGGTCCTAAAATTATTACAGGCTAAGGAAAGCGTGCGTATGTATGTTGGATTTTCTGACAACCCCTCCACCCCCTTTCATAATTATTCGAAGAATGTGGAAAATGTGACTATCTTCACGTAACAGCATTGCTACTATATGGTAAAGTTGACATCTCAAATGCAAAATCTTAAAATCAATATTGCTGTGGAAGAGAGAGGGGAGTTGAAACAGAAATATACCCCTTTAAACTTTCTGTGTTTTGCTGCTCCTAAGGCAGTGTTTATATGTAAGTATTTGTGTGTATATTTTCATAGAGTATATAATGTTTATACGAAATAATAAATGCTTAGGTATTCACACCTACATGTAGATAACTTTAATATGTGTTAAGACTATGATTTATTTTAAAGAAATATGTCTTCTACCATTATCTTGGTATTGAGGTCCCATACTAGCGTTATATGGTATACTTCTCTATATAGTTGTACTTTGTTTCTGTGCATCTATTTATATATTTTAGGTACATAAAAATAATGAGTAAACCTACTCTTAAAAACAAATCACTTGATGCAGAAAGTAAAGCCTTTACTTACTGTTTAATTTTACAATAAATACATATTTTAAAGATGGATCAAACTTTATGATAAGTAGATTTCTCACTTTTTGCAGTAATTTTTGGAGGAATTGGACTTGCAATTGCTTTTATTAAAGAACACGTTTAGCAGCACATAAATACCAGAAGCTTTGGCTCATTTCCTTTCCAGCACTATGGAGCATTCAGCACAGTGACTTGACAAATATGTTTATTGTTAAAACCTCAGCATCTAGCGATGAGGATATACCAGCTACATTGAGAGATGATGTACAGGAGAAAAGCAAATAGAGAACAGGCTCTTGGTCCTTCTAAGGGATCATAAATCACACAAAAGTGATAATAACGAGAGTAGTACTGGTGATGGTGCGGGTAGGGGAGATGGCAAGCCAGAAACTCAAAGGACAGGCATTTACACAACAAAAAGTGCAAGATGGGAGGCAAACAGGTTGTCTTCAAAATCCACTGCTTCACTAATGCTTTATTAGAAACCCCATTGACGTTAGTAATCTCTTGGCAATTTATTTTAATAGCTTTCCAATGCACATTTGTTTTCTTTTTAATATTGTAGGTTTCCATTTAATTAAGCAGCTGAGAGGCATGAGTGTGGTGTTAGTGCTACTTCCTATGGTGCTGTTTGTTATGCTTGCGGGGGCTCAGCGAGCTTGCCCCAAGAACTGCAGATGCGATGGCAAGATTGTGTACTGTGAATCTCATGCATTCAGAGACATCCCTCAGAATATTTCTGGAGGGTCTCAAGGCTTATCGTTACGGTACAACAGCATTCAGAAGCTTAAATCAAATCAGTTTGCGGGCCTGAATCAGCTCATATGGCTTTATCTTGACCATAATTACATCAGCTCTGTGGATGAGGACGCATTTCAGGGGATCCGCAGGCTGAAGGAATTAATTCTAAGCTCCAACAAAATTACCCATCTGCACAACAAAACATTTCACCCAGTCCCCAACCTCCGCAATCTGGACCTCTCTTACAACAAGTTGCAGGTTTTGCAGTCTGAGCAGTTCAAGGGCCTTCGTAAACTCTTGATCTTGCATTTGCGGTCTAACTCACTGAAAACTGTGCCGATCCGAGTTTTCCAAGACTGCCGAAACCTTGACTTTCTGGATTTGGGCTACAACCGCCTGCGGAGCTTATCCCGTAATGCTTTCGCTGGCCTTTTGAAGTTGACAGAGCTCCACTTGGAGCACAACCAGTTTTCTAAGATCAATTTTGCCCACTTTCCACGCCTCTTCAACCTTCGCTCGATTTATTTGCAGTGGAATAGGATCCGGTCTATTAGCCAAGGGTTGACGTGGACTTGGAGTTCCTTGCACAACTTGGATTTATCAGGAAATGACATTACAGGGATAGAGCCTGGGACCTTCCAGTGCCTCCCCAACTTGCAAAAGCTGAACCTGGATTCCAACAAACTCACCAACATCTCTCAGGAGACCATCAATACATGGATCTCGCTCATCTCCATCACTCTGTCCGGAAATATGTGGGAATGTACTCGAAGCATTTGCCCCCTGTATACTTGGCTTAAGAATTTCAAGGGAAATAAAGAAAGCACTATGATATGTGCAGGCCCTAAACATATCCAGGGTGAAAAAGTGAGCGATGCTGTGGAAACATACAATATCTGTGCTGAAATTCAGGTGGTGGTTACTGAAAGATCATACCAGGCACCCAAAACCCCCCCGAGACCTGTCTTCATTCCTAAACCTACCATTTCCAAACTCGAAAGCAATCAGCCAACATCTGCTATGCCAAGCCCTTCTGCAGACCTCCCAACACCTGGAGTGGAACCAGAGTATGAGCACGTTTCCTTTCACAAAATAATCGCTGGGAGCGTGGCCCTCTTTCTTTCTGTGGCCATGATTTTGTTGGTTATCTACGTGTCGTGGAAGCGCTATCCAGCCAGCATGAAACAGCTCCAGCAGCACTCTCTCATGAAGAGGCGCAGGAAAAAGGCCCGAGAGTCTGAAAGGCAAATGAACTCCCCTTTACAGGAGTATTACGTGGACTACAAGCCAACAAACTCTGAGACCATGGATGTATCGGTTAATGGATCTGGGCCCTGCACGTATACCATCTCTGGCTCCAGGGAATGTGAGGTATGAACCATGATCCTCCTAAAACCATTTCAGCTGCTGGGAAGGAGAGGTAAATGTTTGAAGCTCTTGAGGTGTCTCTAAACACTAGAAAGATTAATGAGATTTTTTTGCTTTTGGGTTTGCTCAGTATGAAAGGTTATCTCATTAAATAACAACAGTCAGGGAAGTGATGGTGATTATTTTGATTAATTCAGACTTACAAAAAAAAAAAAACAGATTAAGTTGAAGTAAAAACCTATGGTAAAGGCATCTGGTGTGTTATTCTCCTCCTATTTGCACCCATTTTGTTAGCAGTGGCTACAAGAGAGTCCCATTTTTAATGTATTTGTAGAAACAGAGGAGTTTAAGAACCTTTTCTGTTTTAAAAATAAATATGGAAACCTGTTTACTCCACACCCCACGTCAAACCTTGAGGGCTTCGTGGCCTATTTAAAGATAACGCCAAAGATTTTCTGCATTTCCTGTCTGGTTCACAAGTAAACCAGGGGACGACAGGACTGCAGCACATCCTTAGAGTTAAGCACGCACTTGTTTTCCTGGAGAAGCAGGAGCACACAAGCTGCCTTACTAGCTCTTCTGAACTCGAGCCTTGTAAAGGCCCCAAGTCAAACAGTACATTTGCAAATATCTGGGTTGGGAGAGGGGGATTCTTGTGGGTTTTTTATTTCTTTTTAGTGATCGGTGAAGGCTTAGCTTGAGAGACAACTCTACTGGAGTTAATAATTTCATGCGCTTAAGGCCGTGCTGTGATTTTGACTCAGCAACATGGGAAATACAAATAGGAAAAGCTCTCAGTGCTTCTTTTGTCTGTTGTTCAGCTTTGGCAAGAAAATACTGTATTTTTTCTTTGCTGTATTGTCAATGACTCTATTAATGTGTATATAAGAAATGTTTTTACTTGTGAATGCCATTGCTTATTTATACCTGGTGAGGAGGATTTGCGCAATTACATTTCAGGACTCGTTACTTAATCCTGCACATGATGTGGTATTAGGGGACCATGGTTGATTTTGCTTCCTTGGTTGTGGACATCCTACCTGAGAGTGCTTAATGTGCCTGTTGAAATTTATTCATATCCATTTATGCAAATTGGGTTTGACTATGGTAAATTTTGACCGAAGTCTTTGACAGCCAGGTAGTATGAAAGGTGTGTTAAAGATGAGCAGCGTTGAGCAGGCTGCAGCTCTAGGATCCTGATTTTTTAAAAGCGGATGTTTTCACTTTCTGACAATAGGGCATCTTTAAGATGTTTCATATTTGGCACCTGAAATACCTAGCTGATTTTGGACCACGGAGCTAAGGGGAAGGAAAAAAAAAAAAACCAGTGTACGTTTTGGGGTTGCTTTCTCTGGAGCAGTGTTGTCTTCAAAAAAAGAAAACCACCTGTCATATCCTTGCCATTTCTACCAGTATCATGTGAATGAAGGTGTGGTTTGTTTTTTTTTTCCCCCTGTTAGCAGCACAAGTAGAAAGTAAGTGATGCTAACAAAGTTATTTTGAATTTTCACTGGCTGTCACAAGGAGCATTAATTTGACCTGAAAGGCTGTCTCCTCTTCATGCTCAAGTTTAACACCGTTGAAGTTTCATTAGCTTGAATAAAATGCTGTTTAATTTACACCAAGATGATATGGAAGACAGCTGAATCTGCACACCATAACTGAAAATCCATGTAATGAAACCATAATCTGTAACGGAATTTGGATCATGATCGTAGTGCACAGAAGATAGGGAATATGTGATGTTGTTTGGGAGACTGAAATTCAGATAATTTGGATTGTGGCAGATAAATAAAAAGTTGAAGAGTCCTAACAGGTCTAGTAACAGAAGGTCAGTGTGGCATAATTTCTTCATGTTGATGTCAGTTGTTACACACAGCATTAAACACAAGGGGACCCCAGTTCGCCCGGTTTCCATGTCCTATCGCAGTACCAGAAGAATTTTATTCTGCTACTCTGTTCAGGTTAAGTTAAGCTGGTGCACAGCTTTGCAGAACTCAAGCTGTTTATCGTGTTGTCTGTGGGATTCTTGGTTATGGTGTAAATCAGTAAGACTGTACTGAACATGATAGTGCTGTCCCAGGCTGTGACTGGTAGAAAGTACACTCCGTACTTGCGTGGTGATTTAGTATGCATTGGCCATTAGTACAGAAGACTTCAGGAGACAGAAAACAGCAGAACATTGAAGGCACATGTAGCAACCATAAGCCCCCACTGAAATACTATCTTCAGCTTGGATTTAACATTCTTCGTCTCCATAGCTACAAGGTTCCACTTGTAAAAGGATAGATATGCGCTGTTCAGTACTTAAAAATGGTAAGAAAAAAAATCCTTGTAGTGTCTTCAGCAGTGGAAAGGTTTTATGTTTGGGGAAAAAAGAAAATGGAACATCTCATTATTTACTGATTTACCCAGGTGTACATACTTGTGGGAAAACTGTTATTTTGTACAAGTGAGACATAGCTCAGGCCCATCCTCCTGTCGATCATATTCATTGTGCTCAGACTGAGGTTTCTCCCAAAAAAGGACCACTTAGAGGGGAGAAGAGTGTCTGGTTATCACAATGAAGGCAGGCGGGCTTTCAGAATTCATTGCTTACGAGTTTATTGATTTTATTTTTTTAAGTAATATTTTTCAAATGATTGTCTGCTTTCACATGTCTACTCCCACACTCACCTGTAAGCAGCTAAGGTGTCCAAAAATTGTGTGTCTTTCAGGAAAGAAATGATGGCTTAGTTCTGTTTTAACTTGGGAAAGATGCCTGAGCATACTCTGTTGCCGGTAGTTGGGTGATAATGAATGGTTTCTGAGTGTGGCCTAAGGTCGTGTGAGCATGCCTATTACGTTCACAGTTACGATTTTGTTTTTAGAAGTATCCAGCTCATCTCATCCATAAGCCACTTGTTTTCCATGGCAGAACTGGCCTTGAAATAGCACGCTTAGGTATTTATGCAGGTTCTTTTTTTCACAGCAGCTACGCACGTGAGCAGGGGCGGTGTTTGTTGTTGTTTTAAGTTCGGCGAGATTTCTAGCATATAACAAATCAACAGAGGCGTAGGAGAGGCGTAGGGTCCTTACACTGCAAGTAGGGGAGTTGCAGGTCCGGTTTGTATGGCTGCTTTTTCAAATCCATGCTTTATGAATTATTTCTTGTACTACAGAGAGAGCGCCAGAGTCAGGCTTGCTGTAAATGGGAGCAACTCTCTTGGCATCAGTGGGATTATAATCACTGACACCTGGCCTACGGTATTCTATTTAGTCTATTGGCAAGGCTTTCTAAAATAACTGGATGCTTATGATTTTGGCTCTCACCATCCAGTTAGCAGACTGCTGCTATCTCATTTTGGTGTTTGCTTTGCTTTGTGCATGTGCATCTTATTCCCTCTCTCTTTCATATTTATTTGTACATTTGCTGAAGATCTGGGAGCCATAAAAAGCAATTTCATAAACCAAGCTGTAATATGTATTTCATACGTATCACACACAGAATATCTGCATATAGCACGCTATGAAGGTATATGGGGAGAAGGAACATTGCTACAAAAATGTTTCCTTCTTTCTACTGGAAGGTTATTCATCTCCTGTTTCTCAGGCTGGCAGTTACAAAACAAACAACAACCAACCAAACAAGTGAACATCTTTTCTGTGTTAACTGAGCACAGTTGATGTGAAACCCTTTGAGAGACGATTGACACAGACCCTGTGAGGTTACTTTTTACACTTCTGCTTCTCAATGTCTAGCTGTACCCCAGCACTTGACAAACAAGCCCACCTGTTCACATACAAGTACATCTCTGCTGTGATGCTCCTGGGTTTTCCATTGGAGTGAAAACCAGGGCAGTTGTCACTTGTATTCATACATGCTAAATCAGTCACACAAAATTATGTTCACTTTGAATTCTGCTTCCTCCCCTCTTGCCAGTGAGAAGTAGTAGATTGATAAAGGAATATAACATATGCAGATGTGGTGGGCTGCTGTTGACCTCCTCCTTTTCAGCCTAATTTAAAAGGAAATGTTGATATGCCACTGTTGTTTATTATTTATTTATTAAACACCATTATTGTGTTGTTTTGAACAAGATGCAAAAAGGAAAAAACAAAACAATCTCGATGGCCCAGATACTGCTTAGTCCAAGGTTCCAGTTCAGTGAGGGCGTTCACGGTTTTGTAACTCAACTTTGGAAGGGCTGCTCAGGGGCTGAGCATGAGCTTATGGGGTATTGCGACCTCTTGTGAAAAACGACTCAATGATTGGCAGAATATTTCTTTTTTTTTTTTTTTTTTTGAGTAGCGATTGTATTTCCTTTGGTCATCAGCCTGATGTTTTTATAAGGAATACTCAGCAAGGACTTCATGGCAGGGGTGTAAGTTTGTCATAGCTTGGGGGAATGCAAAAGGAAGGTGATTCCACAGGTAGCGCATTACAAAGAGAAGAATATGGGAGGTGATGAGTGAGGAGTATGTGAAGCAGTAATTGTTACTACTGTCATCATTTTAGGGCCAAAACCGTGCGGTTGTCTTTCCAGTGACCCTGTTTTCAAACACTGTAGGATGGGCATTGTTAATTTAGCTTTCTCATATCCTTCTGTGCTATGGCTCCTCCTCTGCCTCTCTTTCTCCACCTCTGTGTGTTTATAGATGGACTGTAAATTCTTGCTTGAGTTGTAAACTGAGGGTGAATCAATCTCATGAAACTCTATCATAAGCTCTATGTTTGTATTGGGAGAGTAAGCAAAGGCTAAGCTGATAGTGCTTTTCCTCAGTGCAGTATATCTGGAAGAAATACATCAGAAGTGGCTCAGAGGTGAAATCTTTTAGACACAGGGCCAGTGAGAGGTTTGAGGAGAAGGTAAATTTTAGAAATGTCTTCAGGATTAGGACCAAAAGTAGAAATTTGTGTTTGTTACCATTCAGAGGCTTCATTAGCAATGCATACTTGTTATTGCACGTATAATATCAGTATACAGAAAGTTGTGCTCTAACAGTACTAGTGATGTTGCAATAAATGCCGAGGGGCAAATTTTCCTGGGTTCAGCACTTGTAAAGTGTGAGATTTCCCAAAGATGTTACCAAAATGACTGGCCATATTTCTGGAAGAAGTCAGCCAGCTGTGCATCAGCAGCAATTGAGACAGTGGTTGTAAATTTGAAAAGGAAGCTGCAGAAGGATGCTGAACGCTTCTGAAAGTCTTACTCAGTCTTTATTCAGGTGCCTGGGTGAGAGATTAGCTTGTCTGAAATTTGGTCTTGCAATACCAGTGCTGCTGAGACCTTGAAAGTGATTTGCTCTGAGATCATAGAATCATAGAATAGTTTGGGTGGAAGGGACCTCTAAAGGTCATCTAGTCCAACCCCCCTGCCCTGGGCAGGGACATCTTCAACTAGATCAGGTTGCTCAGAGCCCCGTCCAACCTGACCTGGAATGGTTCCAGGGATGGGGCATCCACCACCTCTCTGGGCAACCTGGGCCAGTGCTTCACCACCCTCAGTGTAAAACATTTCTTCCTTCTGTCTAGTCTGAATCTACCCTCTGTTAGTTTAAAGCCATTCCCCCTTGTCCTGTTGCAACAGGCCCTGCTAAAAAGTTTGCCCCCATCTTTCTTATAAGCCCCCTTTAAGTACTGACAGGCTGCAATAAGGTCTCCCCAAAGCCTTCTCCTCTCCAGGCTGAACAACCCCAACTCTCTCAGCCTTTCTTCATAGGAGAGGTGTTCCATCCCCCTGATCATTTTCGTGGCCCTCCTCTGGACCTGCTCCAACAGGTCCGTGTCTTTCTTGTGCTGAGGGCTCCAGAGCTGGATGCAGTGCTCCAGGTGGGGTCTCAGCAGAGCAGAGCAGAGGGGCAGAATCCCCTCCCTCGACCTGCTGGCCACGCTGCTTTGGCTGCAGCCCAGGATACGATCGGCCTTCTGGGCTGCGAGCGCACATTGTCAGCTCGTGTCCAGCTTTTCGTCCACCAGTACCCCCAAGTCCTTCTCGGCAGGGCTGCTCTCAATCCCTTCATCCCCCAGCCTGTATTGATACCGGGGGTTGCCCTGACCCAGGTGCAGGACCTTGCACTTGGCCTTGTTGAACCTCATGAGGTTCACAGGGGCCCACTTCTTGAGCTTGTCCAGGTCCCTCTGGATGGCATCCCGTCCCTCTGGCTGTCAACCGCACCACTCAGCTTGGTGTCATCTGCAAACTTGCTGAGGATAAATGATAATGCACATAAATCAGTGGCAAAGGAAGAAGCTGAACCCACATCTCCCAAATTTTCACTTAGGCTTGGGAACTTTCCTAACCACGTTTCAGGCATTACTTGCTCCCTTAGGTCTCATCCAGAGGCTGACAGTTAATTGATAGAACTCTGAAATTGCACTTGAGGATTCATGGTCTTAAACACAACGTCCAGCCGGGAAGGTAACTGATTGACTATCATCCTCCCTGCCTTCTCATCACCTCTTTTTCTACTTCCCCTAATTTCACCACTTTCTAGAAACTTCATGGTTTGAGTTATGCACAGTGAGGACTGCTGGAATGGAGAGGATGCTCCATTGCAAAAGCTTTGTACAAGAGAAGAAACTATTTGTATTCCTGTTATAATCGTTGCTCAGGCCCTATGAAGGATTCCTGCGTTGCTGGAATTGTGACAGATGCAGTTTGCCCTTTCCATCTCTCTTTTCCTCTCTCTCGCCCCTTGTTCTGCTTTTGCTTAAACTCTGTGATGTGTTGCCACTATTTTAAGGAGGAGAAAAAAAAATCGATTTTAGTCAATTATGTAGCTCATGCCAGGAGGGAGAACGCTAACAGAAATAGCAAAGAAATCTGTTGAACCTATTAATTTGTTGGGTTTTTTTTCTTTTAAACACACACAAAAAAATAAGAAAAACCCACACTCTAAAAGGGGCAAACAATCTTATTAGTAAGTATGCTGCTGCCAGAAACGTTCCTCAGACTCTCCTCCAGAATAATAGAGTTGCCCTGATTCTTGATGTTAAGTCTGTTACCTAAACTACACAGGCTGTTACAGCACAGAGCTATCTGAGCTGGTCTGGGTGCTGGAAAAAAACAGACCTATGTATGTGCTGGTTTACTCTGCTTCTTGACAGTGATGTTCCTAGACACATACTCCTTCTGGCAGACAATCTGCCCCTGGTAGAAGAGACCTATAGGTTTCAAAGCCTTTGGGACTGCAGTTCAGGTCTCAGCTGTGCAGGTGTGTTACTTCCATTGAGATGGTCTACCTCTTCTGTTCAGGAGATTGCATGCTTTTCTAGCAGGGGCTGCTTGGCATACAGAAGTGTGCAGCCCTCTGTTGCGCTATCCATGTTGTAAACATTTTGACATGAAAAATTCCTGTGTGATTTGTGTTTGTAGTGCTACTAACATCCTGGTATTTGGTCATTTCAAGCCAGGTATTTTAGGACTGAACGCAGATGGTCTGCAGCAGTAAACATTTTTGACACTAATCAGCTTTTATCACATCTGCCTGTTGTGCAGCCAAATAAGCTTAGATTGCTTGTAGATCTCTCCATCTACACGAAAAGGTGACTGGATCAATACTGAGGGATTTCCTGGGAGTTGTTGCCTCTGTTCCTAGCTGCAAAATTCCCGATTTATTAGAAGCCAGAGTATGCAGCGAAGGGACGGCGTGAGAGGGTGTTACTTTATGGGAATATTGGCTTCTTGACCTAATGAATTTCATAGAATCACAGAATCATTAAGGTTGAAAAAGACCTCGAAGATCATCGAGTCCAACCGTCAACCCCACACCCCCATGCCCACTAAACCATGTCCCTGAGCGCCTCATCTACACGTCTTTTAAATACTTCCAGGGATGGTGACTCCACCACTTCCCTGGGCAGCCTGTTCTAATGTTTAACCACTCTTTCGGTCAAGAAATTTTTCCTCATGTCCAATCTAAACCTCCCCTGGCGCAACTTGAGGTCTTTGCCTTTTTAAGTCACAAGGAAATAGAAAGCTCTTCCTGGTAGAGATATCAGTCATGCTGTTGTCATGGGCACTTGAATGGGAATTGTTCCACCTGCAAGAATGGGGAAGCCAAGAAAGGCCGGAAAATGCTGATCATCTATAATCTCTCACCATCTGGGGTATATTCTAGCTACCGCAAAATCTCCACCGTTGTTTCTTAGTTCAAGTGTAGATTGATACATGCAAGCCATTTTTTAAATTATTTTTGTGGTTCTTTAGATACATTTAAATACAGTTGGCTAGAATATGAGAAGTTCATGGATGCTAGCAAGCCAGAGAGTCTTTCCTAAAAGCTTTGTGGTCCAAGGCTGTGTCTCTGTCAGCGGGCAATTTCCTATAGAAAATGACAGGACTTTGCGAGGTTGCTTGAACTTCTCTTCTTTGTTTTCTGTCTTTTGTGTGACAAACAAGCAAGGACTTTTTTGCATAGTACTTTTTATCTGAAGTTCTCACAACTCATCAGATAAGTAACGTTATCCTAATTTTTACTTCCTCTATCACCTAGATCACGATCTTATGCAACAGCTCTTTGCTCTGAAGGTTCCATTTTTTTTCCTGTTCTTTCACCATCACTGTATTATTCAGTTTCCCCTGAAATACACAACAATAAAAAGAAAAATAGTACTTCTGATTTTAGCCTATGGGAAAAACTAGCATGATCAGTTTGTTTACAAACAAAGGTGGACCATTGATGATGTGTGCTTGTATGGGTATGTGTTTTCTTTATGTGAAGACCTAAATGGGGAAGGCTGACCTTAGTCTTGACTTGAAACTGAATTTTCTATGTTCTTTTGTCATATAAAAGTATGTAGTCTTTTTTGTCCGAACGTTTCAACTGCACTGCAAAAGTGTTATATCAGGAGAAAAACTAGATGGTTGTTAAGTCACTTTGTATTAAATGTATTGTGGGAATGTGGCATGTCCTTCATCGCAACAGGCAGAGCTTAGTAATTATGTAGTGTACAAAGATCTTGTGGTACATTCAGCATTGGTATGTGCACAGTGCTTCCAACTGCATACTGATATACATTGCAGAAAAAGCAATCTCGATCTCCAATTTTTGACAGACAATGAAAGAACCAGTTTTAAAGCAGGAGGTTCATTATTGTTCTTCTATGTGAACTCTGGTCAACATTTTTTTTCTTGTATGGAAGAAGTAGGCTTTTCCTCTATGTTACTTGTATTTTAATCCAATTAAGAAGCAGGCAATAGAAAGTGAAAGAAGGTAAGCTCAATGTAATGGTAGTATTATTACTATGACTATTTATGTTTGGGTAGCAACTGACAACTCCCAGGTTTAATCACAGTATGGAAATATTGAAGGAATCGTTTTGTGCCTGGGAGAATAGGACACAGCAGGTAATCTAAACAAGTAGGGCATAGAAAGAGGAAATGGAGACATGAAGAGCGATTTACTTGCAGGAGATGAGGTGACCAGTGAGTACTGCAATCTAGGTTTTGAGAAACCTTTGACAATATTCTGTTTATTGGATGGCTCCAACTCTCAGTCTTGTGCAGTGAAAAGGCCATCCCATGTTTTGTGATTGCACTGTGCACAGGTTAAAACTCACTTCTGGGCATCAGGCCAAGGAAAGACCTGTTTGGCACTGAGCACAAGCTTCCACGGGAAGGTCAGTCTCACTCTTAGTGCCTAGCACTCTCATACACCCTAACTCAATTTTTTTCCAGACTTTTCCAATGCATAGAGTGTCTTTGATGAATAGACTTGAGTTGTGTGTTTTTGCTCATTTTCAAACTCAGTTCTCATTAAAAATCAGCTTCTCCTTCTGCGTGATGGCCTCTGAAACCCCAGATGATTCTTCACTGCTCTCATCTTTCACTAACACATCCATTTGGATTATCTTTGTGCCGTGATGGATGCTTTAAAAGGAACCAACAAAGCCATCAAATTCTTGCCCTGGTTCAACTAGCATTTGTTAATGTTCTAAATCATCTTGGGCCTGAAATGTGCTACTTCTTAAATTTAGAACGATGTGATTGCCTGAAGCCTCTCCATGTGTTAATTAAATCATCATAATTGTGGTTTCTTGAGACTGACAGGTTATAAATAGTTTTTCTCCCCCCCCCCTCCTGCAGTAATTTGGTATGAATGACAGGCAAAACAGCTATTGTTTAAACTGTACATCTGACACCATCCTTCCCATTCAGCCTCCATTTCTCTGCTATTATTTGATTGTCCTGAAATAATCGACAATGTCATTCTTAAAGGCTAGTTAATTACCATGTACTTCTCACATTATGTGAAGATGAGAGAAATTATTTTTCTGGGTCATCATTATCCATTTAATTTAACAGAATGTGTATTAAGCAGTACTGAAGTTCGGGGCAGACGTTCAGTGTCTGTGTGTACACACACGCGCAAACATACATCAGAACACACAGAACAAGTCCTAAGACTAATACATTTTAGTAATAATTTTATTTCCATCTATAATGTCATGTCTCATCCAAGATTTTGTGGAAATAGAAGCCTCAGTGTTCTTAACATAGTTTTCCTCTGTTGCTCCCATGTGGTAGGCCTTCACCTGGGAAGGTGTATAATTGCTGTGCTGTAACTGGCAGAAGGCAGAACAACTTAGTAAGATTACACATTGTTAGGAAACAAACTCTGATTACAGTTCTTTTCATTCTTAGTACCGAGAAGGAAAAAATGCTACAAATATTGAAGTTGACCAAGAATTTGTACAAAGCTCTCTACTTTTGATCTTCCCTAGATTCAGAGCAGCTCTGTCCCATGTGTGTGAGAATGAGGTAGAAATGATGTTAGTGGGAACATCCTCAGGCTTGCATTATGCATAATCCCTTTAGGCAATTATGCATTGCTCCCCTTTAATGTAGGTCTGCATGCTGTTTACAGCTCTAATTTGTGGAAGAACCTAAGGCTAGATCTTAGTCTGCTACTCTGGATCCTCCTTACTCTTCCAATTATCCAAAGAAACCGTACTACTTTCTTACTTGAACTCTTGAGTATAGAGATGTGTCATGCTGATTGGCATAATTCAGATTTAAATGAGATTCAAGAATGTATAGGATAGCGTTTCTACGCAGGAAGCTCAACCTTTCTTTCCAAGACTGGAGGATGTCCTTCCTCCTTGTGAACTTGGAAAGCAAGGTGATCCGGCAGTCAGCTTTGGCTGGAGGTGACAAGATTTAGGAACTGTTCTAAACCCTGCTGTTAATTTATTGTGTGAACTGGGAGAGATCGTTTCGTTGCAAACTGTCAGACTGTCAAAAGAAAAAAGGAAAGCAAGGTCACGTTGACTTTCATTAGAATTTGAGCATTGAAACCAATCCTTAAATCTTTGAAAATTTCTCCTGTAGTCTTTTAGTCTTTGCCCTCCCATCTACTTACACTGAGGGTCAGCTGGGGAGGATTGCCTTTGACTTTCTTCCTACATGGTGGCTAACAGAATAGGGTTGGGGCTTTAGCTACTACTTTAACATGAAAGAAAAAAGTATTGTCTGGAGCCTCAAGGGACTCCTACTGACTCTGTTTTGTTCCTAGCATAAAAGCCAGTCTGAAGTGGTCTGCTTTGTCTTGGTGTGGTATTAGCACATGCCTATTTAGTTCTTTCAAAACGTCTATACCATATTCAGATGCAACAGAGACTTACTTACAGCTACTCAGGTGCTCCCTTGTCCCAGTAGTTTTCTGCAGCGCAGTGAAATTGCATGATTTTAATGTAAATTTCTGATCCATTTCTTTCCCCAGCATTATCATTTTCTTTTCCAGAAGCCTCTAAATCATATATTAGGCTTCTGGCTTAAAAAAGCCACATCAATGTCACATGCAAAGTGAAATGGGGAAATGAAGGCAGTTCATGTGTTTTTGCAGTTGGAACACAAATTGTACAAATCAGAAAAGAAAGCAACCCACTGGTGATTTTGAATTATTAGAAATTTTTATTTGAAAACAAAATCTGTGGGTATTTTCTTTGTTGCCTTTTCTTTGTTGAATATATTAAGAGTCCCAGTGTGCATGATGCTTCGACAATCTGAGGAATTGATTAACCTTTTTCTATTTATGATTAGCTCCCAAACATTTATTATATTAGCTTTTGAGAACAAGGTCCAGACTTCTTTGTTTTTCTGTAATAGACAAGGGACTAGAATTAACATTGCTTCAGTGAGTTTTCCACATAGGTTATAGTAAAAGGTAGGCATAACATTTCGTATTTCACTACCTCTCATGTCTAATGAAGATTGGAGGGGGATATTTTACCCTGATACACATAAAAAATTTTAAGTGGAGAAGAAGCAGTTAGCCATCTGCTTTGTCGCCTTGTATATCAAAGGCAACAAAACTTCCCCAAGTTACACTGTTTATAAAACCAATAGTTTCTTTTGACTAAAAAGTGCCTCCAGAGGGTCGCTTGAGGACTTGGAGAGGAAACTCCACTTCTCTCATAATTTGTTCCAAAGGTTAATAATCTTCACAGTGAAAAATAACTTGTCCAGCTGTTAAAATCATTCCTTTCTTCACAATGACATTAAGCTAATCTGCGAGGATGACATATCTGGTATTTAATATGTGGCTGAGGATATCTGTGTGTGTTATCCAGCTCAGTGAAGAGCAGTTACAAACAAAACCACAGAAGATCATGTGGAGGCTTGCACACTGAAATAGCCCCACTCCTAGCTTTCAAGAAAATTACATTTTAATGGAATCATTATAGGAAAATATATATTTATCTAAACTGCTGAAGTAAGCGCTTTTCAGCACATCTCTCCTCCTCCTGTTCCTTTCACCCTGTTTTCGACTAGGTCTCCGACTGCTGATCTCTAACTCATGGTCCTGCTTTGCTCTGTGTTGGAGTTCTCTACTGGTCTTTCATGCAGGGACTCACTGTTCCTACATGCCTAGACCTACAGGAGAAAAACGGAGATCTCTTATGAGATAGATTGAAGTCTGTGACAAGCTCCACATTTATTTCAGTCGAACAACGATGACAGTCTCAAGGTAATGGCATTAAAAAATGGTAGTGGTTTCTCATACTACCAAATACCATTTAAGGCACATCACTAGAGCAGTGTAATATAAGTTTGCATTAACTTGGAAGTCACAAAAAGATTTGTGTATGCAAAAGTCACTGTTTGTAAACAAAGCTCAATATTCTGTTACTATACTTTAAGTTCAGTGTGAATTCTGAAACTCGTGCTTCCTTTATTATTCAATGTGATTTAATAAGTTTTTATGTGTCTGCTGTCCAACTCTAAAGGGCCTTTTTAGCTTGCTTGCTTTAAAACAGCCTGAAGAAAAGGCTCTTTCACCCCACACCCCACAAATGTTGTGGGTTGTTGGCCTCAACTACATGGAATTTTATTGTTTTGTTTTTAATGAACTGCTATGATGGGGATATGATTGCTAATGATTTCTTCAGTTAGCTATGCACCCATAAGAAAACAGGCTCTTGAAGGGTAGGTATTATTCTAGAATAAGTATATTCAAGAGCTTCTGTAAATACAGGATTTTGGTAATTGAGCTGAGGAAAAAATGAAGGCATTTGTCAATGATACCAAGTCTGTCTTGTTCTGCAGAATTAACAAATGTTCCGGTTATAGGTAATTAATGAAAAATCATTGACGAGTCCAGGAATTGTACTAGTTTTATTTCTCCCATTAATTTGGAATGATAAACTGCTGAAGATGGATTCAAAGTGGATGTCACAAGAGTGTGGTAATTTACAAAACACTTACTGGAGCTAGCTCAGCTCTCGGTTACTTCGGCACTCAAGAATAACTGAAATGCCACGCAGGATCAAGCTCTGTTTAAAACCATCTTGTAGTACTTCTGAGCTGCTTCTGCGCCCAGATCTTTCCCCGTCTCAATTCATCACACTGTTCTCTCCTTAAAGCATGTATCTTTTTACCTTCTCTTCTACCTAGCTCTCAGCATTGCCTAAATTATATCTGAAGTATTGTGCGATGCTTCGCAGTGGTATCTTTCTGTATTGATTTGGAAAGTCAGATTTAGCACCCAGCTTGCTTGGGTGTCTTTTAACCTGTTTTATTGTTTACAGTTGCTATAGTCTTCATAGGATTTCCTGTTACTTTATTTATTTGTTAACCATTCCTCTTCTTTTGAAGAGCTACAGATAAAGAATTGGCATGATGCATCAGATATTTACATATATATCCTTGGGATTGTATGCATCTGAGTGGATATATTATACTCAGTGGCTTAATTTTTAGGCACTTTTCTTGTGTGCAACTCCCACAGTGTTTCTGACACAATTGATCATAATGTCTTATTTAAAAAACTGGCAGTTTGAGGGGAAGGTGGCAGTTGCCATCTTCTGGAAGCAGATGCCATTGATACAGTTCATGACCTTCCTTCGTCAGCCAGCATACAGCCGGTAGGCGTATTGTAGCAACATCATGCTAGGCATCTCTCCTATAGATCACCCACTCATTTAGGTCAGTTGTGTGGAGCGTGCAGAGTTTTTGAGCACAGACCTGTTTGCTGGGAACCTACAATTAAAATGGATCCCCATAGTGTAAATCTACTGACCATGTGAATCATAATCAAGTGATTGGGTCTTGTGACAGCAGAAGGCAGTCGAGTGGCTGAAGTGAGACTGGGGAAGGGGGAGCAAGCGGGGTGGAAGGGGCTGTGGAAGGCTGCAGCCTTAGCTGTGTGCTGTGGAAGGTCAAGGGATAAAGCAGAGGTCAGCAGTTAAATACTGAGCGTAAGATTTCCTATGGTTTCTTTCACTACCAAAGCGTTGCAAGGGAAGAGGCTGTTAGTCTACTTTTTCTTTATGCAACAGGTAAGACCCTGAACTTGCACATACTGGGTCTTGTTCAGTCTTTGCCACTGGACTGCTGATTAATTTTGGGTGTACAAATTCGGGTCTCCTGTGCTTATCTTTCTCCATCTCTAAAATGAGATGAATAAGGCTTATGTTCTCTTCCGAGGTGCCTGCAGACCTGTATAAAAGTTGAGAATTGCATTTCAAGTTTTATTTTCTTAAATTTTTATTATAAGTTTAATTGCAGGTCATACCCTGGACAGTAGAGCTTGGAGGAAATTATTGCAGGACAACAAAAAGACAGTTTCTGTGAACATGTTTTTCCAGAAATATCTTGGGTTTTTCATATCCTCGTTAAAACTTGAACCTGCAAAATTGAAGGTGTTTGTTTTCAGGGAAAAAAAACAACCAGCCAGCCATATCCATAAACCAAGAATTTTCTTTCCTTTTTTTTTTTTTTTTTAGTACTTATCTCTAAAGTTTTATCATGAATGGATGTTTCCTACGGATGCTTTCATTTCTGAATAGAAAATGCTTTTTTCACTTAAAAAAAAAAATCAGTTACAATTTTAGTCAGGGCTGCTAAAGGTAGGAGTTAAATATGCTGACTTCTTTCTACCTCTTCATTACAGCAGTAGTTAGAATTCCTGTTCATGGTCAAGGTCCTACTGTATGATGTATCTTATAGACACAGAACGTTACTATAAAATAAATCCTTACCTGAAAGGGCTTTACAATCTATCTTTTAGTTTTAGATATAACAGCATGTTAGATCATCACAAAGGAGAAATACCAGGACCTGAAATGAAAAAAACATTATTCCCTTTGAAAATGTGTCAGATGAAAAAATGGAAATTATTTCTCTTCGTTCCTAGCAAGTGTTAACTCCCTTCCTTCAGCAGGGGGATTCACAGAACAGTTTTAATTTTGCCTGCTACTTCAAAAAAAAAAACAAACCATGCCTGTGAATGATTTAACTATTTCATGTTCACTGTCTTAAGTAATGATTAAATATTAATCAAAACTAGCAGCATACAACTGAATTCAGCTCAAAGGAAATAAAGAGGCTTTTTTCTCATTCATTGCCATATCTATATGTAAGTATAAAATAGCAGTATCTTCATTTATAATCTGGAGTTGCGCGATTTCCTATTCATTTCATGGCATTACTTCTCCTGTTAGCAGCAAGGTTATTATTTGAGGTACATTAGTTTCCCATTACTGAATTTCAGCTTGGATTTCTCTTTCTCTTCAGATCCTCCCTGCCTGCCCCCCGCCAACACTTTTTTTTTTTTAAAATGCTCTTGTTTTTATTGATACAAAAGCACAGTTTTCTTCTCCCAGCTTTCCCGAGTAGGGCGTGTGTCACGCTTGCGGTTCTGTCCACAGTCTGTGCCGCTCTGTGCAAGTTCTCTTCCCTCTGCTGAGCTGTGCCCTCTGCGCTCCCTGCACAGACCTCTGCTACAACAGCGGCAGTGCCTCCGCAGCAACTCTGACAGCAGGCCAACAGTTAGAAAGTAAAGGAAAGGAAAGAAAGATGGATGTTAAAAGCAGGCTCGGTCAAATAGCGCTCCTTTCTATGTTAAAGCACCTTTCTCAAGCAGGCAGAGCTCTTCTGGTGTCTTGATTAGTAAAGGCACAGACCCAAGGTTTGAAAGCATCACTGATAAATCTTAACACTGTGGTTAAAGCAGGGTGTTAACAGCAGGCGATGTTTTACGCTATATATACTGGGGTGTGTGTGTATGTGGACGTCTTGACAAAAAGCAGCAGAAGAGAAAGCTGATGTGTGCCCTAAATATATGGCTATTCTGAATGTCTAATTCAAGATCAGGAATGTAATAAAGGCAATTCTTTAAGGCAAACAGTTTGTCAAGGTGACAAATCTGGCATTGAGGTTTATTATTTTGCACATAAACTATCTTCTTAAGAATGAAGATGTCCTAGTGATTTCACAAGTATTGCTCTGGCCTTCAAATATTGATCCAGCAATCAAATATTCAGGTGATGGGCACAGTAGAACTTTCTTCAGAGGTGGATGAACAAGAGGAAAAAAACCCAAAGCGATGCTCACTGAAATTTCTACAAGTCCATAGGAAGCAGTGAGAAGAGTGCCACTGGGTTACAGGCACAGCTATATTACCTCATAATTCAAGAAATAATATTGTGTAGGGACTCTGGCAGTGTTGGGATACAGCACAAATGATTACTTGTGAGAAAGAAGCATAAGCAAAGGAAGGAAGGAGCTAAAATCTGTACTTGGAGAAGATGACCATACTGACCACAGGGTCACACTGGCCACAGGGTCTCCATGTCAGAGTATTAAAAATGAGAACAGCCATAAAAAAATGAACTGAAAACACAGGGAAGATTGTAGGCAGGCAGCAAGCGGAGAGGACTGGAGAGACTTCCAGCAACATTCAGAGATTTGAGTAGTGTTGTGGGCCAGTTAGTAAATATATAGTAAAATTAGACTTTTGTCTCTGTTCAAGTAGAGATTTTTTTCATTTGTTTGCTTAGTTCTACCTACAAAATTTTCAGTAGCAAGATTCTGTAGAAGATTCTTAATGGTTCTACTTGACTATAGTAGTAAAAATATACATTTCTTAAACTATTTCATGTATATTACTTAATACCTTGTTGTGATAGTAATTCATGGCTTAAGTGCAAGTTTTTGTCACCTGTGAAAATGACTGATGCATAATGGCCTGTTTGTAAATGGTTGGGTTTTGTTCTTTTGTGCTTCTAGGCAAGCATTTTACAAACCTGGCTGTTCTGTAGGAAGGTCATGCATGTTATCCTGTAGATGTGCAAAGCATGCTGGTTTGCATACAGGTATTTGTGGGAGTGTAAACGCAGATGCAGCGAATATCTGGGCCAGCTTTCTATGTTCAGAACATACAACGTTGCTTTAAAAATTATTTTCATCCTGTTTACTAGCTTTTATTTCCAAAACTAATGCTCTTGTGGAATGTTGTGATAGGAGATAATTTTGGTGATATTTTTGAAAAGCTTTTAATGTGTTGTGCACAAATGGTTTATCCCTATTGCAGAGAGCTGAGGAACAGAGGGAGTAAGTGACCTGAAGACCGGTTTTAAAGTGTGTGCCATTTAAGAACTGAAATCAGTGGGTTTCCTGCCTGGTTCTCCAGCCTCTAAACCATGTGTCTTAGTACCATAATAGCAGTAATGTTTAAGTTTTGTTGCATGCTTATTATCAAGGACGTGAAGTTAAATTAGCACATGAATATGTTCTTTCACTGACATACTTGAAATTATGCTGCTAAATTTCTGTTCAGTTACATCAAGGCCTCTTTACCAACAAAGGTTCTAAAAAAAAAAAAAAAAAAAGAGTAATAAAACCAAAGGAAAATGTTTCAACTGCATGAAAAAAACCAAACCCTAACCTTTTCCCTTTAGTTTGTTTGGGTTTTTTTTTAAATATATTGTTTTTACAATTCACCTCTTTCAGTTATTTTGAATCTCCACTGGGTAGGCAGGTAAGACAGGGTATGGGTTAGTCATATTGCAAACTTAATACAGCAATTAATTAGTTGCTATGTGTACATTTTGTAAGAGGTTTTAAAAGTACTAGTTAATCATTGATGAATTTTAAAAAAGGATAAGCACATAAATAAGAGGTCACATGTGAGTTCTGATAATTTCTTACAGCGTGTATTAATTATTTAGTAATTCTTGATAAACTATTTACAAATGCATGCCAGATCTGAAACATACTCAAATGAGCTGTAGTCATAAAGCAAATAAAAACCGCAGAAAATGAATGTCTACTTCACAGAAACAGCAGTTCACTGATTCAGGGAAACTAGATTGAAACATGCAGTGGACAAAACATAATTTCTAATTGTTCGTATTTGATGCTGAGATTAGAAGTGGAGACTCGGGACCCATCAGTTGGCCAGTTCCCAGTCTGGAAGACAGCATTTTAAAAAGTCAGCCATCAGTCTAGAGGTCTCATTTGTCAGCTAAAAAAGTCAGCTAAAAAGTCTAGAGGGCTCATTTTGGATATTCTACATCATTCAGGACTTTTTAAACACAGGAGTTGTGTGGTTTGAATTAACTTGTTGTAGTCAAAAGGTCCACTACCTCACCCCTTAGCATGGAAACAGTCGTGTCTTTCTATAGCTTATTAAGTTACACTGCTTTGGGGCACCTTCATACCAAAGAGACTTTGTTTACAGCGAAGGTTCCGAGTTATCCAGGGCAAGACAGATGGGAGTGAGAACACAGGCTGTCCAAAGACTCACACTAATGCAAAACATACAGAAGTACGTGGAAGGTACAGGTGACTTCTGAAAATGGTTGTCTAAGTGTTTCATATTATGCTTTGCATACACCCATGATGGAGGTCCAGTCTACTGCATAGATCGGAGCAAGCCGGAGTTGTGTGGGAAGTGCAAGTCTTGATTTCTCTACAGTTAGGAAAGATCTGGAAGCGTTAGATTAGCGTTAGAATTTAAAACCACAAAACCAGTGCACCTGCAAGACCATCATTCCTTTCCAAAATAGAAGAAACGCTATGTGGTGTTTTCTTCAGTGACAGCAATGATTCAAGTGAAGTCATTATTGCCAAAAATGCCCCACTTGTGAGGAGCTGTGTTTATAGAAGAGCAAAGTGCGTGGTGGTGTTATGTGTCAGTTATGTATGGATATGGTACTCACAGATAACATGCACAATTTGTTCTTTGAATTCCAGAGTCTTTACAGACCTTTCAAAAACAGGAAGAGGAAAGGAAAAAATCAGTTTTTCTCTCTGCTTATGTTTACTGAATCAATATTTATATATTGTGATCTCATTGAAAGCCAGTGTTTATGGCTAGTTTTCCCTGTGCATCAGGCTGTGGCTTTGTTTCAGAGCGCTGCAACATTCTTTTTCTTTCAGGTAGGCACTTAAATATTTTTCCTCTCTCCTTGTGTTGATTGCTAATTATGTGGATGCAAGGTTTGCTTTGTTTCCTTTTAAATGCATTTGCTTGGGACTATTTCATCATCATCTTTGAATCAGACAACAGCATGAATATCAAACAGAGAGCTGTTAGGAGCTTGGCTTGCCACCTGTCTCCCTTCCAATGAGTCAGTTCTGATTTTTTTTCTTTTTATTTCAACTTCTTCATCCATTTGATGTTTTATCATCTGAAGCATTTCTTTCCTCCCTTCTCCCTTTTTTTTATTTGGCATGTCTTTTTACCTACCTCTGAACCTCACCTGATTTCTTCAAGGAAGGTCCTTGAACTCGCCAGATTTCTTTACAGTAAGGATCTAAGGATCTAAGGACCTAAGAAGAGGCTGCTGCTGCTCTATTGCTGTCCATTTTTATCTCTTTTAAAGGCAGTTTGAAGTGATATTTCCCTCCTCGTGTTTTACAAGGCTATCTTAAATTTTCTAGCAAAAAATCCCTTTTTCCATTAAAAGTTTGATCATGATTTTCCTCCCATTTTTGCTTTTCATAGCAATAATTTATATTTCTTGTAGTGTAGCATCATAGAGGCTCGGCTGAGTTTGACCCCCCTATTCCAGATGCTGTATACTTTTAGACTGTCTCTGCTACAGTGAACTGGCTGTTTAAACAGCCTGTAAAAATACTTACAAATTGTAATCAAATTGTCCCTCAATTTTATTAAGTGCAGGTCTATACAGGCAAGTGGAGACAAAGCCGAGCTCACTCCATGTGCTCCAAGCTAGCATGACACAGGGCAGTTCTAGACCAATTAAAAATATTGCTATGTTAGTGTGACCTTGTATCTGAGCTCAGGAACAGTGTGCTCTGGACTCGAACGCCTTCCCACATCGCCGGGATACAATGAGAAGGACTGTTCATTCTCACTGCTATTTTCTTCCTCCCTCCTTTCACTGTTAAAGTTCCTGCTCAGCTTACACACCACATACAAAGCATTGTTTTGGTAATAGGTGGGTTTATCCCCCTGTTCCCAACTAGAGACCCACCATGCAATGAGATGTAATATTTGTCTCACCGCCAGACAGGTCCCCTGTCTGCAGAGTATCTCTCTGCTTTCATTTCTTAGTCTAGTGAGTAGGCTATAAGATTGCTGTGTCTTTCTACAACTTTTTCCTCTTGTGCTATTAACTAGACCTTTGGCCTATAAATTTGATTTTCATAATCTCCTTTCTCAGGTACAGAATTCTATTGGAGCCAAAATACTGTGTAATGGCTTTAACCGTGTAGACAGACAACAGGATCAGGACTTACAAGGTTTAAATTGTTTGCTCTTTAAGCCATGCAGATGCCCAGTATCTCTAGTCTGATTCCTATTTTAGAACTGGTATTGTACAAAATTTACTGGAAAATAACTTTGTTCTCTGGAATATAATCTCTTCCAGGGCATTTACAGAGCCACACTGAGAAGTATTGCTGTCTTCCTTCAGAAGCACTTGAGAAATTCAGATTTAGCACAGCTCTGTTTAGCACACCATTCGTATTCATTATCCTAACAGTACTGTTTCTGCCTTTGTCATGAGGGATCCATTTAGTAGACAGTTGAGATAATGCCTGGGAGTGTTTGGAGCATACAGTCCGGTAAGCATCTGGGGTAGGTGTGAACTGCCATTGCATCTGTCCAGTCGTCTTTGGATATGCCATTAACCACAGGGATGACTGAAGGCTTCAGGCCACCCCTGACTCCCTTCAGTTAACACACATGAATGTGCCTAGGGCTTCACTGACCGTTGCCTTCGGTGTAAAGTCAGGTCTCTCCTGCCCAGCCATTCCTTCAGGTACCCATGCAGCTGGGTGTGCAGGAGAATCCTCTTAATGAGCACATCATGGTGGCAAGTGAAACATGCCCGTTAGGAGATTATCTGCATACTCCCAAGATCTGAGGAATGAGCTATTCAGGAGAGACATACTCTTCCCCTTCATTTGAACTGCTTTAGAACAGGCTTATCACAAAATTGTAGTTTTACATATATGTGCAATAGCAGAAATGGGACACAAGAAGTATTTATGGAAACGAAGCCTAGAAATGAAAATTGGGGTGTACCATTCCTCCATTCTAAAATTGCAGAAAGACCTTGAAAACCTCTTTATAATGCTGGTAGGGAGTACTAGTGTGTGCTGACCCATTTTGGCCACACTGTTTGTGTGGTGCTGAGCATTGTATGATCAATTCATGAAACGGTCATCGCAGAACAGAAAAATAGCTGAACGGTAACAAAGTATCAGGCAGAGAGGAATGGTATCAGTTTTAATTGTCCTGATCTCCTGCAATATGTTGAGTCATCGCTGCTTTCTAGTAAAAACTGTAGGATTTGAGAGAACGGAGAGCCTGGTGGAAAACACTCAGCCCCTTTCATAATTGGAGTGTGTGTCAGGGTGATCCACTCCCCACTTAAGATGGGCTTGCAGGCACAACTGTGTGTGTACTGCACAGGATATGGTAAGGGTTGGTAAAACCTTTTATCAACAGGGCTGTTTAGCCCAGCTGGAGCATCTCTACCACACCGGCACCCTGGCTACTTTGGGTGGCATGGCAGGGCAGTACACTGGACTGGGTAAACATGCAGGGAAGGATAGGTGCTGAGTACACCTCTGTGAATGTAGTCTGAAAGACAGGAGTGTCTGCCACTAGGCAGTCTGTATCAGATCTTACCTCCCATTTGTCAGTTTAAATCCAGCTACGTTAACTACAGATGAAAGGATTCAATGCTCTGCAGTGTTCTGGCCTATGTGGAAAGCACTTGCTAATTCTCAGGTAGTTTCTTAAAGGATGAATGGAAACATTTTTCTGCATTTGTGTTGCACCCAGAGCGCTGGGTTCCTGATCCACGGGATCACGACGACAAAAAGAAATAGTACTTGCAGAAATAGTCCAGTGCAGAAGCAGCACTTCAGCAGCTTTGACAGACATACCAGGAATTAGAGACTCAATTACGCCTTCAACCTCAGGTTTGAAACGCTCTGTGGAGGGGATGGCACAGCTGTTGTACCTGTCTGGTGGGTACAGAGAGGACTCCTGTCTCTAGAGCTGACAATCTGGAACACTAAATTCCCCCACACAAAGAATCCATCTGCTTCAGTAATGCACATCCCAACCGTGTATGCAGTTTATTTCAATCTCCGCTAAATTACATGCAAATGAATAAACAACATAATACAGCCTGTCCCAAGCTGTTGATATTTATTTCAACGTATACAAACAGATGATAGCTGTGTTATCTTAAATACCCCTTATGTCATCAAGAAAGTTGAGAGAAAATTATGTTCCGAAGTCTGTACTCCCCTCACTGAGGTCTCACCTCTTCTTTCAAACGTAAAAGAAAATATGAGCTTTCTGGATTGTCTCCAACAGCAAGAATTGTCAGTTTTTTCCATTTGTACTTAAAGAGGAAAAACATAAAATTGGGAAGCAGCATTGTTCCTTTAGAGAGCGCTGCCTTGGGAGCCACAGGGTCTGGGTCCGGGTCCGGTTCTCACATCCCTGTCCACGTCAAAACAAATTCCTTCCTTCCTTGGAGTTCAGTCTTCCCTTTCGCCTCTTGTCAGTTTGGACAGTAAACTTCTTTGGGATGGGGCTGTGCATAACTTTCTGTTCCTAGGTCTGTGAGCCTGGGTCTCCACCGGGGCCTCTAAAGGCTACTGCAATAAAAATAACAATAAATTTACCCTTTTCACCTTAGTCTTTAGTTTTTGCTGCCATTTAGAAAAGCAGGCAGCACAACCATATGAAAATGTCATTTGCAAACATCTACCTCTCCAGTGCTCACTGTGGTTTCATGGGATGCTTTCTAGAATCACATAGCTAAGAAATGGGAATTGTTTAGCGCACTCGTATGCTGGGACTGCCTGAACAGGATTAGAAAAAGGCACAAGGGAAACCAAACTAACAGGCTCTTGAACAAGGGGGCTATCAAAGTTGTTTAAAGGAAAATTAAGGAGAAAAGAAGAGACACTTGCAAAGACTTCCTTATCAATATTCCCCTCTTTTTTCTCTCTTCCCATGACTTTTAGGGGCCTGAGCTGGTTTTTTTCTTCCTTTTTTTTTTTTTTTTTTTAAATTGTGTGACAGGCTTTGGCGTTTCTTCTTCTAAGTAATGGCCAATATATTTTAATTGAACAAATCTCATTTTCCTCAATGCTTAATAAAAAGATTTAAAGACAATCTAAAAATAAAACTGGTGTTGTATGTGGATTTTAAATAATTAACATGAATGTTCCCTTGAGTGTTTTAGGAGTTACAATGCATACCTAGTAGGAAGTTGAATCTGGTTTTCAGAATGTTTTGACACTTGCTTGAAACATTGGAGCTTCCAGGGCTTGGGCCCTAAGTTTGTGTAATAGGTTGTTCCTGGTGCTTGCATGTGCTATAGGAGCAAGAGAGAGCAAAACCTCGGTCTACCAGTGTGCCAGTTGTTTTCTGAATTCCATGTGGGTTTTGTTTCACTTTGTATACAGACTAAATAAAGGTATTTCTCCCTACTACATACTGAGTCAGCCGCAATTGGCACAGGGCTGAACTGAAGTGAGCTGCCTTTTGTGCAAGGGAAACAGAAGTATGGACATGTGTGATTTCAGCTGTGTGTGGTCTTGCATTAGCCTTTGCAGGAATTTTATCCTTTGAGAATATTGGGAATTAGACCTTACAGTCACACTGCGGTTAAGATAGCCAGTGTGCCCCCACGGCCCCCACTGGCCAGTACCAAGGCCTTAATCTCTGCCCACCCGAATGCTTTGCGTAGAAGGTTTGGCTTTTACTGCAGGCATTGCGTGTCTGTTGGTCTTGTGCTGGTCTGTGTTTGCAGTGTGTAGTGCAATGACAGCGCCTGCCAAGTCTCATTCTCCACTACCTTGTTACGCTGGTGTTACTATTGGTTTCAGTATTGCTGTGGTAGGTAGCACAAGAGGAATTAAGCAAAGCGTATTTTTTGTCTCTATATAAAATTCATTCTGTTTATTATTCTTATTATTATTTTTGTAAAATACTAAACTCAATTGCAGATAGAATAAGCCATCTGGTTCCTGTCACAGCTACTGTATATTACATACGTATGGGGAAATTGCTTATTGATTTAGCCAAGTGTGAACAAGTGCTACTAGAAAACCACAAAAGTATTCGTAATACTAATAGATACTATCAGAAGTGACATGCTGCACTTGATTCTTGGCTAGAGGGCATCAACTTTTAACCAAGGATTTTAAATAAAAATCAGTTATTTCTATATAGATGACTGTGCTATTAAAGCTTTAATGAAAAATTTCTTGCAGAAAGAAAGGTAATACACCTAAAGACAGTGTGTATGTTTTATTGACCTTACTGTACTTTATGTCTAGAATTAGACCCGGCTCCTGCAAAGTTATTTACATCAGCTGAATCGTCAAGAGAAGTATCAGTGTTGACTGCATACTGTTGTTACAGCACCCGCGTACATATATTTAACCAATTATTTGCATGACCTGGATGTTATTTTTAACCAATTTGACAGATGAAACCACTGCAAGAAAGTGGTACAGGGCAACCTCAAAAATCGGTGTATTCCTGCAGTGATTAAAGCATCTCAGTTTTCAAATGAACTGCTCTTGTAGGACTGAAAGTCAAAGAATTACAATACTTTTTGGGAGGAAAATTGGAATAGAGACTAAATTTGAGGAGACTGATTTGTTGTGAGACCATTTCAATCAGAGAATGAAAGAAAAAAATGTAGAGAGTCTGTAAAAATGGCCAGATAACAGAAACCCTCTGGTTTTGCTGTGTGGAGTTCCTGGAGTTCCAGCTGTGACCATAACTTCCTACAGGAATCTTTTCTTTGGAATTCTATGGTTGGAACTTGTTTCTGCATTTATGCCATGACTATGCTCATCTCACAGATGTTTATGTGCACTGTATTCTCCCAACGTTTGTATTTTAGAAACTGTCATCTCATCTTGAAGTAATGATCCCATCTTTTTGTTGCCACTGTAACAAAGTTTGCAAATAAAAATGCCAAATGAAGATCAGAAACATCATTTGATTGGATGCCATGAGGTACGGTGTTTCATTTCAGCAAGGAGGAGTTGCTTAGCACAGTGCTAACAGTATTAACATGCAGCCTTTGTCACCATTTTTAGAAGAGCAGAGATTCTCCCAGCTGTGCTCTATCTTTTTTTCTTACTCATCATCTTGTTTTGCATTGTCTGCTTTTTACTTTAGAATTATCTTCAACCTTGTCACTGTTAACGTCTGGGGGACATTTTCTTGATTGTATTTGAAGATTGGTGCTTCTGGCTTAAATGTCCAGAGATATTTTCACAAGGCCAATGTAAGAAACCTACTTACAGATGCTCTGGATTTTTCATATTTAATTTCGGAAGCAGGCGACTGTGGCTCACAGTGGGTATCATCTGATCTGACTCCTTGCAGAATGAAATCTGTATGTTTGTGTAGGATTCTGTAGTGATTTTGCTCCTAAAATTTTAAGTAATTAAACAGCTAATTAATTTTGTGTTACAGTCTCTGATAGAGATTACTGATCTTAGCCTTGCTATATGCATGTAGAGAAGGAGGATCAAGTTTTCAGTGAAATAGTTTAGGACTTTTGGGGTCTCCTCAGTTCAGGTCTCTGCTCTCCCACACAATTTCTGTGCGGTCTCTGCATACTCACAATATCTGTTCCCCAGTCGGGGTGGTAGCACTGGCTTTCTTCAAAAGGCAGGGCTTTTCTTGAGGGATAGCGGGGAATGCAAGGTTGTGTGCTACCCACTTAAATGATGCAACTTGATGAAAGAGATTACAATAGATTGTAATGCCAATATGTCCAAGTATGTATGAATTTATAAATGAATTTGCAGGCACTGTGCTAGGCTGTGCTGTCTATCTTCCTGATTTTTACGAAGCGGAGTCTGCTCACAAATGGACCCAAGTAAGGTAAAGGAATTGTTCAAGGTAAAGGAATAATTTTGACTCCGAAGATCATACTGGTGGCCTATGACCTAATATCTAAAGTGAACAGGGGTATTTGAGCACAAAGCTATTGATCCAGGCTCTTGGCATACACAGATATCTGCACAGATCCTACGCTTGACTCAGATTTTCCATACCTACTTTGCAGCGTAGTGGCTAACCATTCTGAGGAAAGCTTTGATCCTGGAACACAGTGCAGCAGTCTGAAAGTGGTCACTGCGGTGGCTGTTTGTTTTGTGGCTTCTACCCCTGGCTCAGAACATACTCCGGTCTGAGGTTACTATTTCAAACACAGCTCCCCCAAGGACATGTGTGGGTATTACTGCTTTGCAGTTTCCCAAGCTAGCACTGAGACAGTTACTTCAGAACGGGAAGCGGTGTAATAATCGTCTTGTGGCTCTCAAACTGCATCAGTTAGTGTTGCTGAGAAGCAGGGATAGTTAGCCTGGCAACAATCCCATGTTGACATGGTTATATTCCTTTTTGGAGCTGATCTGGGATTTGTGCTGGTTGGTTAAGCTTGTTTAGGGGTCTTGAATAAGTTGCTACACTGCCCAGTGTCCTTAATTGTCCAAATGGCGAGCTTGCGATAAAAACAGAACGTGCAGACAGTATGTCAGTGTACCGGGTAACCTCATGAAAGTGAAGGTGACCAAGTGGCACCACTCTACCTGCAGTACTAGACAGTAATCAAGAATAACCCTAGAAAAAAAAACTTGTTTCTGTGTCCACAATGTCTGGTCTTCTGACTGAGGGGCTGGGGGTGGGGAAGAAACGAAGTTAGGTATGGAAGAGCCTGTGGAGTTGGAGGTGCAAGAGTTTGCTGATAATTATGTCCTGGTGAGAATGCGATGCAACTTGAATCATTAAAACAATGTTTTGTGCTCATCAATGAATTTTAGCTCAGCTTAAGGTGCTACACCACTGAATTAAGCATATAGTGGCTGTGATGCTCTTGAATTAATAGAAGCTGCATCAATGGCTATAACATATTGATGAAAAATCTGGGGGGAAAATGAATGCATTTGCTGCAAACATACGCAAGCGCAATTTTCTAAATTCTTAATTTGGCCTTGAAAATGTGCCAACTCATCTCTTTCTTCAAGCGAGAGCTCCTTAGCCATTACTCATTGTTTGCATAGTTTAAACTGAACAGCTCCACACTAAGAGCGCTAATGCATCCGTTAGCTGTCAGTTGGACCAAACTTGCATGTGTTTGCATGTTGGTATCTAAACTTGGACTCACAAAGGGAGATGTGAAATAGCACAATCCGCCACTCAATTATGGTCATTTCACATCCAATTAAAAAAAATACACTGGGATAAGATTGTGGAGTTAGACTCCCAGAAGAATCCAGATACAGGAGATTAATAGCAGTGACTCATCTAAACATAAAATATTTGATTTTCATTTTCACACTGCACTTGATTTAGGAGACATTCATTTTAGCATCTGTCAAGAGTAATGTATGTACACAAATAGACTGTCAGGAACTGAATGTGATTGCAAGTTGTGTAATGAATCTCCTCTCTGACTTCATAAATGGAGGCCAAAACCCTTTATGAAACCGGGCTAAATAGATTTAACAAACAAGCTAAATGTAACAACTGTTGTTATTAAACGTTTCCTTGAGCCATGAATAGTTACTCACATGTGGCAAAGGCACCTGTGAGATCCAGACTCCTCAGTCCCAGAGATTTTTAGTGTGGGATGCTCCTGGAGAAGTTCCAGAGGCAAAAGCTGAAGTGTGTGGCCTTTGCAGATGAAAACTGACAGGCATTTTCTGTGGATCTTGAATAAAATGGATGTGCACTATATTCTCTTTCATGGATCATTTACCTAGGGCCTAGAACTATTAAAAAATGCAAATGTTAAAAGTTTTGAAAGAAAGCTAGATGATTTTTGATGAAACTCCTCATGAAAAATAATCCTCCGATCTTCTAGCATAAAAATGCAGGCGTGTTTGCTTGCACTAGTGTCCTTTGGACTGAGTTTGGCAGCTATAAATACCAATATACTGTCTTCCAAATGACAGCAGGCTGCTCTGACATTGAAAATTTCCACTAGCTTTACTTCTTGTCTCTGTAACTGGGGGAAGAATAAAAGCAATGCACTATCTGGCATGGTTGTTCGGAGCATATTAAGCTGTGATATTTATGGATAAGTTACATTTGTCTTGTGTATAGTGGAGATTCTATTAAATTAAAAGCCCTTCTTAATGGTAATGCTGCACTTCCTCAGAGTTCTTTCTTTCTGAGTCCCAGAAGCAGATATTAAAGCTTTTAGTATCAAATAGTGTTTTGGTGGTTTTTTTTTCTCCTTTCTGCAGTAATTGAGCAGTAAGTTGATCAGGCTTGGGCAAGTACAGATAAATCTAGTGGCTTTTGACTTTTCTAAGCTAAGTAGTATCAATATAAGGCACCTGTATGGCTTCATTACTTTAGTAGCCTGGTTATCAGAGGTACCGAGCATCTACTGTAACGCTCTGAAAGCTGTGGAAGCTTTTGGTGTTCTGTCAAATCAAGAGTCCGTCTGATCTTACCTGATAAGCTTTAGCTGGTGCAATCTCGTGTGTGTCAGATAAAGTCACGCCTCTATTTCAAAGAATGATCCTTTAAAATGGCAATAAATCATCTCACTTTTAATCTGCTCAGCAACAAGGGAGCTGTTAATACTTCCTCCTAGTACCTAATTTGTGCTGTGAATTTTACTTCATGACAAAGGATCAGCAGATACCATGTTCAACTGATCACAGCTCTTCAAAAAAGTGTAGGTGATATTGTTCCGAGTTACGGTAAAAATAACTTAAAACTGAATGCTCCACTTAGTTAATAATAATGCTTAAGTACATTACATCTTCAAGAAGCTGTATAAACACTAACTAATTAGTACCCCCAACTAATACATAATACTCCATCGTGGTATGTAATTATGTATTACTATTAAAGCTGGAAGAATTATTCGTTGTGAATAAATTATCCAGCAAATTTTGGGTTTTTTCCCTTACTGTTGTGAATCTGTTTGCAGAATATTGTGGTTGATCTCACCTTTGCCATAATGAGAGTAAAAGGTATCCTTTATATTCTATGTAATCAATTCCTTTAGTCATTTGATGCTGTTTTGTGACTATTATTTATATTGTAGCAGCATCTCCAGGCCCAGGTGAGTGTAAGACCTCGTTGTGCAAGGTGCTGTACATTTATACTCATTGACCTGAATGTGAATTGCTATGAAGAGAAGGAACAAAATGGGAAGGGAAATGGATACAGAGGGAAGGAATAAATGATTGGCCCATGATCACGGAGTGTGTCGAGTAAATCCATTCTGTGTGATTGTATTGGAATTAAATGCAGGTTTCTTGAAATCCATTCCCTTAGACAATGCCTTTTCTCTTAATTAGGTCATAACAATTTATCGCAATGTCATAGTAGGTGCTTAAGTCCCCAAAATCTCAGTTTTCTTATCTCGAAAATAGGTCAATGTTTACTGTCTTGAGATGGGGGTGTTATGAGGCGTGAAGATGGCGGCATTCACACTGAAGGCACATTGCTTTTTGAACAGAGGGAACTATTCAGATAGGGCCCCTGTGTTTTCCAGGCCCTAAGTTGCTATTATGTGTTGAGATGGCTTGCCTCTGGTTTTACAAGCTGTTTGCAAATAGCCCATGTGGCAACGTGCCTGGACGTCCCAAAGCAGTTCTGCTTACCAATTTTTGAAGTGCTTCCTTGGGAAGCCTCACCATTTAGCAGTATGCAGTGATACACACACACATATATACCAGGAGTGAAATATAATCTGTCAGTACTTCTTTTGGAAATGTCTCTGTATTCATATTTGCTATTTAATTGTTGTTGCTTTCCCAGCATTTTTCGGAGCATGAGTGAGACTGGATGTGTTTAATCTTAGAAAAGAGATGACTAAGATGAAGCATGATTAGAGTATTCTCAATAATGACTGATTTGAAGAACAGTTATTTGGAGCTTCTCTTCTGTCTTATTACTCAAAAGTTAGAAGATAGTGAAACTGAAAGATAGGAAACTAAAAAAAAAAAGAGAAAAAAAATACTTTTTTTCACTGAAAGAAAGAAATCTGTGGAAGTCATTGTCACAAGATGTCCATAGGTTGAGATTTCCTTGCTTTAAAGAGGACTGAACAAGAATAACTAAAAATGTTATACGTAACGTTTTAAAAATATGCACAGATATGAAATTCCATTCTTCACATTTAAGCCAGTCTCAGATCATGAGGAAAAAGATGAGTTTCTTCTTTGGTAAATTATTTTTCATCTTGCTGTAGAGTTTCTTGTGACCTCAGTTGATCTATCTGCATTTGTATGATGGAGCTGAAAGGCCCTGGCTCTTAAATACCACAGTAGTTCTTTCGTGTCAAGCAAGGTTGTCCCTTTATGGAAAATGCCGCTATATATGTATTTCTTATGGGACCTCCTCTCCTGTCTGCCATATTCACACTTTTTGTTAACAGTTGCTCTGATTTTGGTCTGCTGTTCAAAGCCATACACTAAAAATTACCACTTTAATTTTCTGTGTTGAATGCAGATGGAACAGAAGGCTAAGGGTAATAGATCTGCAAGGAAGTCTCTCATTTCTTCCTCTTGTCATTTTTTTCTACTCTATTTTAAGGAAGAGGAGGTGAAAATACAAATATGGCCCAAATGCAGAATGTTAGTCTGTGAAAGCTCCGGGGATTATTATGGTGGGCATAGCATCATTGGGGTAACCACAGCAACTGGGTGGGTTTTTTGCGTTCTTTGCAGTGAGTATCAGAAAATGCCACTTTCTTGTCAAATGCAGTGAGTTTATAAATATCTGCCTGGAACGTACTTTCCAGAATTGCTCCTCATAGTTTGACACGGACTGATTTTAATGGTGTTCCATTAAAAAAAAAAATAAAAAGATTTTACTGAGAAAATAAAAGGAAGGGCATATGTGCCTCAGAAATAAATGTGTCTGATGTGATTGCAGAATTCATGTTCACTCCATACAAGTGTAGTTAGCTGTCTGATCTTCAAAGAATTTCAAAGAAAAAGGCATTAATTAATCCTCAAAGTAGCTCTCATGCATGAATCTTGTCAAGAAGTAAACTACTCTGTGAAGTGACAGTGGGTCAGAAGTCTCTGTGCCTAGGTAGTTTCCTTTCCCAAGTTAAAAGAATGACATCTGGAATCACATAATTACAAGCCGGGGCATCTTTTGGCTGTCAGCAGTTTCTCTGAGGGTTGTGGGTGCAAAAATTGCCATTTAGTGGCTAAAGAGTAGGATTTGACTACAATGAATGAGCGCTCAGATATGGGCATCAACTCACATGCCTTTAGGGAGCCAGAGTTGATGTACTAGAAGCCCCGGCTGAAAAGAGTGTATCTCATTGTGAGGGGAGTGGGCTCTGTAGAGGGAGATTCCCTGAAAACGCTTAGGGGTACCTGGGTAGGTGCTGCCCTGGGTAGTAATGAAAGTCATCGTGTCACTGCTCTGCCCCAAAGTCTAAGCGAGGCAGATGAAGAAAAGGTCTGGCTGGCTGCTCTCCTGCATTTCAGTTACAGTTGCTTTGGCATGGTGGTGTCCGAAAAAGATGTTCATAAATGCCTGTTTCCTTGGCAACCAAAGACTAACAGATGATTGGTCAACTGATAAATATTTTTAGGATTAAGCAAAATTTATAACCTGTTGCCAAATTTCCCCAGGAATAGGAGGTTCGAGAAGATCCGAGAGCTGTTCCTAGCTTCTGCATAGACTATCTAGACTTCTCTAAATCTAAATTTGCTTTATCTTAGTTTTGTACTCCTTAATGGTGGTTGTAGCTATCAAATCCAAGTGCCTTCCAATTAGTAGCAAGAAAAAACCTTCACGTATTCTTATGTACGCATGTATGCGTAGGCACGCTTTGTTTCTTCCACTTACAGAAGTAGTCCCAAAATGATCATGGGAATATTACAAAGGGCTTATTCTGACAAAATTGAATTAAAGAAATTGATGCTTTTTAATTTCCCTGGCTATGAGATGAGAGTAATCGCGCTTACTTCTTTTTGTACAGATGGAAATTCACTATTATATGCATCTGTCATGGATACTAATGAAGGCTAGTTAAAAACTTGTACTTTTGATGAAAATTTGTGGTAACACTCTGAATTTCATGGAAAAATGGGGCAAAGGTAATCATATTTGTGCATTATTTTTTTTCTATCCTGTCCTACTCAAATATTAAGGTGGTAATATCTCTAAAATAGACTAAAAGTTGGGATGCCTGCAATTCCTGGAATCATAGAATCGTAGAATAGTTTGGGTTGGAAGGGACCTTAAAGGTCATCTAGTCCAACCCCCCTGCCATCAGCAGGGACACCTTCAACTAGATCAGGTTGCTCAGAGCCCCGTCCAACCTGACCTGGAATGGTTCCAGGGATGGGGCAGCCACCACCTCTCTGGGCAACCTGGGCCAGTGATTCACCACCCTCAGCGTAAAACATTTCTTCCTTCTGTCTAGTCTGAATCTACCCCCCTTTAGTTTAAAGTCCTTCCCCCTTGTCCTGTCGCAACAGGCCCTGCTAAAAGGTTTGTCCCCATCTTTCATATAAGCCCTCTTTAAGTACTGACAGGCTGCAAGAAGGTCTCCCCAAAGCCTTCTCCTCTCCAGGCTGAACAACCCCAACTCTCTCAGCCTTTCTTCATAGGAGAGGTGTTCCATCCCCCTGATCATTTTCGTGGCCCTCCTCTGGACCCGCTCCAACAGGTCCGTGTCTTTCTTATGCTGAGGGCCCCAGAGCTGGACGCAGTGCTCCAGGTGGGGTCTCAGCAGAGCAGAGTAGAGGGGCAGAATCCCCTCCCTCGACCTGCTGGCCACGCTGCTTTGGCTGCAGCCCAGGAGACGATTGGCCTTCTGGGCTGCGAGCGCACATTGTCAGCTCATGTCCAGCTTTTCGTCCACCAGTACCCCCAAGTCCTTCTCGGCAGGGCTGCTCTCAATCCCTTCATCCCCCAGCCTGTATTGATACCGGGGGTTGCCCTGACCCAGGTGCAGGACCTTGCACTTGGCCTTGTTGAACCTCGTGAGGTTCACAGGGGCCCACTTCTTGAGCTTGTCCAGGTCCCTCTGGATGGCATCCCGTCCCTCTGGTGTGTCAACCGCACCACTCAGCTTGGTGTCATCTGCAAACTTGCTGAGGGTGCACTCAATCCCACTGTCTGTGTTGTTGATGAAGATATTAAACAGTACCGGTCCCTGCGGGACACTACTCATCACCAATCTCTATCTAGACATTGAGCCGTTGACCACTACCCTCTGGATGTGACCATCCAACCAATTCCTCATCCACTGAACACTCCACCTATCAAATCCATCTCTCTCCAATTTAGAGAGAAGGATGTTGTGGGGGACCGTGTCAAAGGCCTTACAGAAGTCCAGATAGACAACATCCGTAGCTCATCCCTTGTTCACTGATGTAGTCACTCCATCATAGAAGGCCACTAGGTTAATCAGGCAGGACTTGCCCTTGGTGAAGCCATGCTGGCTGTCTCGAATCACCTCCCTGTCCTCCACGTGCCTTAACGTAGCTTCTTAGAAGGATCTGTTCCATGATCTTCCCAGGCACAGATGTGAGACTGACTGGCCTGTAGTTCCCCGGGTCTTCCTTTTATCCCTTTTTAAAAATGGGGGTTATGTTTCCTCTTTACCAGTCAGTGGGAACTTCACTGGACTGCCATGACTTCTCAGATACGATGGATAGTGGCTTAGCAACTTCATCCGCCAGTTCCTTCAGGACCCACAGATGGATCTCATCAGGTCCCATGGACTTGTGCACCTAAATCCACCTCCTGGATTTAGGGAGTCCTTTGAGTCTAGTTCTCTTCTAATTATTTAACTCTTAATGTTAAAAAAAATAAAGCTAGCAATAACAAAATCCAGACTAACTTCTCTGTCCTGATTTGCTTTCCCTGCCTTGTTTTGATTTTTTAGCTTATAAGTTACTTGGCAACAGAAAATTTCTTACTGTGTGAGTGGCACAAAGGGGAGTCCTAATCTTGTTCAATGATTTAAATCTGCCTTAGTTAAAATGGTGTTTGAGTAACCTTTGCCTGTTGTGCTTTTTTTCTTTCTTTAATTTGTTGGTTTGTTTGCATGGCTCTGATCAACTGAAGTATAGGAAAAATAAGGGATGAATCTGGAGCGGTGTCTCGGTGTCTAAGTTCCGATTGGTTTCCATGGGATGATGAGAGCCAAATAAACGAGGGTTATTTGCCCAAAGTTGCAGCGGTTCTGGGGTACAGCACAGAATTGAACAGCAATCTTTGAAGTCAAGGCTGGTTCCCAAACAAGTGGGCCATCCTTCTTTTCAAGGTACCCGTGCAATAAAGAATTTTCAAAAACTTAATGTAGTAGAAGGTGAAGGGATAGGCAGCTGAAAGTAGGAAGATCTGTAATTTTATGTTCCTTTTGACAGGTACATCATTTTTTCAAACAGAATGCTTTGGCACAAGGAAAGATTGTATTCTTTTGCTTAAGAGCACAGTGCTATTGATGTTATTGTTGCATTTCATATATTGGGTCAAGCTGCTTTAACACCTGGCTCAAAATTCAGCGTAGTTGGGAGAATACAATCACCTTATTTTCTTGCATGAGTCAACAAATAGAAATCATTAAGTAGGCTGAGAAATGTACAAGAAATTCCTACTGCATAAGGCGGAGGAAGACATAGCTTAAACGGTCTTCTGTGCTTTGAAGGGCATATTTAATCAAGTCTCTCTTCTTTTGGCATTTAAACTTTCATTTGATGTGTTTTGGTTTCTTTAACTATCCTAAAGACCTTAGTTGATCAAAAGTTCATAAAAGTGGTCCGTGTTGGCCAAGTGGAAAGTTGGCCAAGTAGCTGAACAGCAGCACTGTGAAAGGTCATGTTAATTAAGGGATGGAACTCAGCAAAGATATCTTAAATTGTTTCAAGCTAATAGAGTCATTGTCATAACAAATTAAGGCATAGCTCTGTTTTTCAGTACCAAGCTATCATTTGCAGAAGGTTCAGTGTTAACAGGGAGTTGTGAATATAAGGTTCCTTTACTTGCTTTGTTGTATTATTGCAGAGTATGATTGGGGGATTTCTTAAGGACGGGTTTACAAATTTTGTGTTGAGCACTTGCAAAAACAACCATGTTCTATATGCTAGGTGCCAAGCACTTGGAATTCAAGCTTCAAGACTGCAGATTTAATTGACTTTCACAACATAATTTTGTAATAGTTTAAAATCATTGAGTCACTATTTTAATTTAATATTTTATTTTTACATTGAAAAATAAGTCTAGCTAGGGAGAAATCTATACTGGGTCTTGTCTCGCTTCTTCCAATTAGTCTGTAACTTGCTGCCCCTAGATAGTCTTGTGGGTTTTTTTTTTCCCTCTGGCTCTTTTACACCATGGAATTGATGCAAGAGTTAGAGAGAGGGATACTTCAGTTCCCTAGAATCAGCTTGTATAGCAGCGTTTATCACCAGATGGCTAAGAGTGGATGTTGGAAGCTGACCAGAGAGTACCAAAGGTGTCCAAGATAGCTGTGAACATTGGCCTGCATGGCCTTTTTTCTGTGATGACCAGGTGTAGCAAAACTCACCAGCTTGTGTACTACTTATTCACTTCACCAACAAAAAGGCAAACACAAGCATTGGAGCTGCGTCTTTTCAGTTTTCTTATTAGGCTCATAGATATGTAAATTAGATGGCACCTTTGGGCATAAGGAGTATTTATAGGAAGTCTTAATTGGAGGAGTATGCACATTTTCAGGATAGTACGACAAGATCTTCAGAAGAGCTTATGTGACTTTGGAGTACAAGTCCTTTTATTATAATCATCAAGAATTTTTAGCACTTTTTAGTTTGGTTTATCTGTAAGTTTACTGGCAGATGAGGCAGTCAAGAGTTAATAATTAAGCAAGACTCCCATGTAGCTATTAACCATAACACGTAGTAGCCCTGCTGCCCTGTGTTTGAGTGGATGGCTGAATCAGGATCTCTGTTCCAGGTGAAAGGTCAGTTCCTGCAGGTTCTCCTTCCATCCCATAAACAGCATTTTTAAAGCTGTTTTGTTCCCTTCCTCTCTCAAAGATGCTTGGATAATGAAATGCAAGTGCATAAAAACATACAGTGACAAGTAGGAATGAAAAAGCAAGTCCGAGAAGATGGTGGGAGAAAAATCTGCCTTGGAAGAGCACCATGCATTGCAGCCCAGTACGGGAGCCCTAATCCGCCCTGCCACATTGGAATGAGAAATTTTGAGGGTTATTAAGCACTGAAGCCTCACAGTGCATGAGCACAAAGTTATTTAGCCCAGGTCTTTGTATAATTGGGATGCATTTAGAATAAACACAATGTTCAATGGCCCTCACATTTCTGCCAGTATCTGTGCTGTGGTCTCATCCTAACACCATCGGCTAGCAGCATAAAACATAACTGCAGGAGAATATGGGGTAGCTAAAGGCAGAAAGAAAAGGTGTGCGTTTTCATTATTACTGACCCACTTGGTTATTATAGAATAGAGAATCCATTTTACAAAGTATAAGAACAAGGACCAGCGAAAAAAGTTCAGATGAAACACATCTTATAAAAAGTATTTTTTTTCCTCTGAGGGAAATGAAAGTTTTGGGGTTCTGAAGTATGAATAAAATGTTTCATTTCAAAATGAGCCACAAAGTTCTTGAGACCCGCTGCTTGGCAAGTGTGTGGTTTGTCAGAGTCTACCGGGACTTCTGGGGGTCGGTAGGGTGACCGTAGTCACGGTTGGGATAAAGTCCAGCTGCAGAACGGGACCATCAGAAAAAGTGGAGGTGCAGGGTTTCCTGAACTACAGACTCTATAAGGGACTGACTTGAGCTGAAATATTTCTGGCATTTTTCAATAGATTTTTGCCGAACTTCTCGTTCTATCGAATGTTTTCTTTCTTTGGTTTGGATCAATAACAAATGCAAAAAAAATCTGAATTCTCTACACAGCAAAAATTATTTTTTTTCAATCAGCCATAAGGACAATAGGTTTTAATTTTAGCTGGTGCTTCAGGGGATAGAGTTTGAAGTTTTACTGATACAAGTTGAATACTGTGATGGGGAGAGACGGGAAGCAAAGCAGGAGTTTCATTCTGTTTAAAACTGTCGAGGATTAACACTATTATATTCAGTGAGATTGATTCCTCTTGAATTTCAGAACCTGAAAACTGTATTTTATATTAAGTCTTTTCCTTCTGTAAATATTGTTAAAGGACACTGAGATATGTTCAAAATAAGTACCCTTTACGTTACTAAAAAACATCAACAATTTGCATAGGTAGGATAGTTTCATATAGCTGGATTTACCTTAACGGAGCCATGGCTATTCACACTAACGGTGAACTTGATCTGGAAGTTTTATGAGGCTGTGGCTGGTGCTGTGCTCATTTGTGTGTTAGCTCTGTACTTCTCTGTTGGCTCTATTCACTAGTATTTCACCTAGTGAAGTCAGCATATAGCCCTGCCTATTACGTGGCATATCATGATGGTGTCATACAGCATTGATATTCTGAGATCAGAAATTATTGCCTTATTTCCAGTTAAGCTTAAGGTGTTGATTTTGACCTCTAAAGTCTTGAATGGCTTGAAATTTGCCTGAGCGATCACCTCTCTCCCACAGTTGCAATCAATAGAGGAACTCAAGCTTGAACCCTCCTGATGTAAATAGGAGGGAGCTGCTGGCAAGAGCACATTTTCTCAGAGACACAATTATTGTTAGAATCCATTCTGTTTTCATCTAAGGCAGGCAGAGTTTATTAAGAATTGGAATACACTGCAAGATCTATTTATTTTGCTCGTGCAGAAAGAGGGGCAGGAGCGAGGCTAAATGCTTGTGTTGGCTCAAATTGGTTTTGATGGTCTTAATTCTAGAATAATTATTTCCTGGATATAATGGAACAGGTATTTTTCCGTGTAGCTACTCTGGCTGACCCTGCTTGAGCCATGGGCTTGGTCTAGGTGATCTCAAGATGAACCTTCCAACCCAAACGATTTTGTGATTCTGTGATGTCACCTCTGTCCTAGGTCTAGTATGTTATTTTGGGAGTCTATTGGAATAAATGTTGCTCATTCTGTTATCTTAGCACTTTTGGATATGTGTATGCACACATGCGTTTGTGTTTGGCTACTGATTCATTCATGTATTTTTGCCTTTATGTTTGCTGACATGAGGCAGCTGATTTCACTAGATTGATGGCTGCATTAATCCTAGCCTTGTTAGAGAAAAGTTAGACCCTTGTACAGGTTAAGCTGACAGCAATGTTGTGCTAATGAGTACCTACATACCTTGCCTTCCCTGCTGTCTCTCATTATGCTGTAGCTGAGTTTTTGCTTTTCAGTGCGCCTGTTGCTTTTCAGTGATGGTTGTTTACCTCCCTCATCATACTTTCTTCCTACTTTTATGTCAGGATACTGAAGAGAGGCTTCTTTTCCTTTGAAAGTTACCCACCTGTGTTTCCTGGCTGTGTAGAAGACGAAAATGAAATCACGTGTCCAAGAAGTTTTGTTGTTGGTTTTAACGGAACCAATATTCCATTTGAAGTGAGTAGAGGAACAATAATAGTCCAGCAGGGAATTCCGTGAAAAGAATTTATGTGGAAGGGAATCGATTACCTGCCTGTCCTTGCTTCAGAGAGAGTGCTTGCTATTTTGAAGCTGGAGCAAATACCTGTTGGATGGTTTTAGCTATATTTGCCTCCTTTGATGAAGAGGTGCAAAACTTTCTTTTATTTCCCTAGTAGCTGCCCTTAAACTGGCGCTTCAGTGTTATAGCAACTCATCTTTGCTGAATATAAATCATCATTTGCATGTAGTGTCCCAGGTATATGAACGAGAAAACTCTTACGCCATTAAAATGATGTTACGTTTCAGAAGCTAGAGAAGCAAGTTAACGTGTTTACCAACTGAAACGCATTACGGATAGAGTTCCTCATTGCTGAGTGTAGATATTGGTTAGACCGTTATTTTTGCACCTACCTGTACCTCTTATAGCTCATATTCTATTAACTTCATTGCATATTCTTTTCTGTTCTGTCATTCCATTATCAGCAAAATATCACTAAAAGGATGAACATTTACAAAACCAGAGTAAAAACCAACACAAAAGCATCTATCTTAAGTAGAAGATAGTAAGTAATACGTATTACAACAACAAAAAAAAGAAAGATATTTATTTTACTGAAACCTGGGCTGGGTATAATTTATTGGGGGTGTGTATGAAATTATTGCTTGTGTTATATTAGCATTTCAGGGTTCTACCTCAGGTTGAATCACAGAACATAAAAATAACCTATGCTCACCAACAGCAAAAATGAGGGGACTTGAGCATACAGAGAGTGCCCAGGCAAGATTTTTAAAGTTATTTGAGCGGGAACTGGGGGAGCTGGTAACTGGTCCTTAAAAGAATGTGATGCTCTGCTTCTGAGCAGCAACTGTAGCCAGGCAGTCAGTGAGATAGGAGTGTTCCTCCTTTACAGTAGACTCATTATTTATGTATGTACCAGCTTGCTTTTAAGTATAATTAAGACTAGCTCTTGACTCAGATTTCTCTTTAATCCGCATCGAAAACCGAACATAGTTCAAAACTTGGTCTGAATTGATTTATTTAGATTTAACAAAAATGTGGGGCTACACAAAAATTTTTTAGCAGTAAGGGCCTAGTTCCTGCTTTTTCCCTTCTCCTGTCTTTGGTTCCTGCTCATTGGCCACAATTTTTCATCCCTCTTACAGCTCTCTATGGTGCAGGAATTGACTCCAGGGGTCTATCATTGCTCTGTCTGTAAAGGCCCCCATTTTAGTCAACACCACTTAAACTCAACTAGCAGAGGACACACTCTTTGTTTTCCATTGCTTGATGTGAAGTCCTTTATACAGGGGGAAAAAAAAGTGTGAAATCTGTGTTCTGTCAGAAAGATAATGATTAACATCCTGTTTTCATAGCTCTAAAACAGAGCTCAAAGTCTAAGGGCAATGAATAACATGAATAAAATAAATAAGATATTATCTCAACTGCTGCTGTTCTATGGCAGGAGTGACTGCAGCCAATGCATTATCTTCAGTGACTTCACTGTGAAGTGCAGAGGCCAAAATGCTCGAGTATTTGGTGAGAGAGACTGTAGGATTTAGGTCTCTCAGATATTTTAATTCTTTTAGTTGTTAATTAAAAAATAAGTCTTGAGCACGTATTTGGTGGGTATATGCGGCTGTGAATGATTAGGATTCCTTTATGTCCTTTGTGGTCACGTTTCTTTTCCATGCTGGGTTCTGTGTGTGCTGTTTTGGTAACTGGCTTAGCATTACAGGTAGTTTGGTTCTAAGCTAGAGTGGCATTACACCAGCCATGTTTAACAGACAAACAAAGCAAAAAAACCCAACAACCAAACCACAAACCAACCGTATCATTCATATGTAAGCCAGAGAAAGGAACAGACTGAGTCAGTTGTGGCCAACTTTCATTCAAATCTCTGAATCCTTTATGCCTCTGGGAACCTTGCACAGGTACCCTGTGCCTCGGTGCTCTATGTTTAAAATAGAAAGATCAACACATAATGGTCCAAAAATGGGTGCTATTAATATTGCAAGACTCTTAGTTGATGGAGACCATAAAAGTACAGCGGAGAGTCTTTACAAGCAGGCAAGTAGAATGGAATTAAATGAAGGAAAAGAGGTGTCTGAAAGCTTGCATGTGTAAATTCAGACTCTTTTTGGATTTAGTTACTTTTTCAAGGCTGGGGGAGGATAGCTGTTAAAAGAATATGAATTGTAAATTCCTTTAAAGAGCACTTAGAATTCTTTTTCTCTTTAAGAAATAGGAGCAGAAAGGGACCCTCTATAAATCTGATACAATGGGCAAGATGCATTCCAGAAAATGCAGATGTACTGTTTCATGCCTCAGGATGGCATTGGAAACACTGTAATCATTACCAGTGTTTTTAGCTTTTTCTACTTACCGTTCTGTTATAGTAGTGATAGGAAAAAAGACAACCCCCAGACAGGTTTTTGAAAAAGTCTGTTAAGTACCATCCTCCAGTTACATGGGCTGGGTTTTCCGTATGTTCTGACTCAGGAAAGCTTTGGAAATGGGAAGACTGTTAGAGAGGATTTATCACCGTTAATTAGGAATATCAAACATTATCGCAAAACGCTAGACGTTTTGGATATTGCTCTTGAATCTTCCTTAGGTTCAGTATAACTTGGATGTTTTTGCAGTAGACCGCCTCTTGTGTGTCACTGGATGTTCAGAAGGAGGCATCACTGTTACAAAAGTGATTTATAGAATGATATTTAATGCTGCTAGGATTGCAAAGAAATTATTTTTTCCATGGGGTCTTTAGGTACTTTTGAAACACTAAGTGTATTAAATGAGCTTTCAGAAATATCTTTTCCTCTTCACCCCCAGAGAAATTAATCTGAATAGCAAAAAAGCAAGTTTCTATTCCAACGTATAGCTGACTTCTGTCTCATAGGAAGAAAAAGATCTGATGTTCAGACATGTTCCCTAGAAAGATCTGCAAAACTGGTATCCCATGGTGCTGATGTACTGGAGGATCAAAGAAATTATCAACATGTATCAAAGTAGAAGGAAGTCTTGACCGTACAGAACAGATTCGGATTTTAAGCCATCCTTAATTAACGATTGCGATAAAACATGGGATGGGTGATCCAGTTAAGCAAGAGGAAGTAATTAAGCCAAAGCCACAGACAAAAAGGCGTTGCCGCAGCTTGAGTTCTGGTTTACAGAGCATCGTTCTCTTTCTAGAGCAGTTGATAAACAAGTCAGTAAAGAAAATGTTGGAATTTCAATGAACATTCAAAATGAAATGCGGTGATTCAGAGCATGTCCTCCAGGTCTGAGACAGCATTCAGAGACATCTGGTGGGTCAGCAATAAAGTACAAGTAAACTTAATAACAGAAGCTGAGGGGTGTTAAGGGGAGGCTGTCTGTATATTGGGACTACTAATGCTGTGTGCATGTGTGACCTGGTGTTCTTCCTATTACAGTAGCATGTGGAGGCTGGCTTCAAAGTCCTAAAAAAGTGTAAGTCCTTTGAAAGTTTTGCTGAGCTCATTGTATTGTCAGCTCACGTTTGATGATGTACTCTTTATGGTGTTGAGAATTAGCTGTTGGGTATTCTGAATGTGAAGGACTTCTCCCATCCCCACCCCTACGAGTCACAAGTTCACATTTTCAAGACTGAGTATAGGAACTAGGCAGGTGACAAAAGGACAGCTAAAGTGTCACTGTTGGCCGTAAGAAAACCTCGCATCCAGAGAATTTGGGGTTTACAAGTAAGAAAGAGTGAAGTTGTTTCTGGTCTCTGAAGCAGTAAGTGATATGGTTAGACGTCAGTCCTTTTCTGATCAATGCCATGGTTTAGTTTTATTTCTAACCCTGGAAAGGAAGTGTGTAATGGGGTGTATACAGACTCCTGATATTCGGTCCTCAGGAAAAAAAGTAACCTAGACTTTTCCAGATACTAGTTCTTATCCCTGACCACATCTGCTCTTGTCTTATGAGCTCCTGTCGTTCTCTATGTTGTCATCCTTGAGCTGTTAAGAATCTTTTTAGCAGAAATCCCAAGATCAAAATGTATGTTTTCTGCAAGTAGTTGGGCTGTTGCAGTACAAACATGAAAATAATCTGCTGAACAATGAATTCACACACCATTCATAAAAGAAAGCATTTTCCACTCATCCATCTTTTCTTGTCACTACTTTTCAATACTAAGGCTTATTTTATTTTTGTAAAAGGTACGTATTTATGATTTTTATGCATGCATTAAACAATAGTGCCGTTTAAAAGTAAGGTGATAAATTCGTTAGCTTCACAATTAGTGGAGTACTGGGCATCCAGCTTGGCAGACTTACCAGGCAGTGACTGCAAAATGCAGCAGTTAATAAAGGCCTAATATGGAATGACATCAGACTTGCTAATTTGGAATTCTCTCCTGGAGGTGAATATTTACTTAGGTGCTGGCTGTTTACCATTAATTTTGCAGTCATGACTTGAAAGCCTACAAGAGTTAGAGGACAATATGAGAAAAATACTCTTCACAAATAAATGAGAACGCTGAGAATGTTTGGTTTCACTGTGTGAAGAATAGGGATTGATGGTGTAGGAAATGGAGAAATCCCTTTCCTGAGGAGGAAGTTGCTCTGTGCTGAGCATAAAAATTGCAGACATTTGACAAGGATGATGCAATCTGTCGATCTGTACCAAATTTACCTAGCTGAGACGCTCCCGAAGGAGTTACGTGTTCCCCACAGAGATGAGGGCAAACACGTCTCCTGTAAACGCTTTGCACAGCTGCCTTGGTGTTTGTGGGAGGAATATGTCAGTGATACAGCCATTAATGGAACAGAGTCCTTTGAGGGGAATGCAGTCAACTGAGAGCAGACTTTGAGTGGCTCTTGCTAAGAGAATTAAGGAGGATCTTTGTCTCTCCCTCATCTCCAGCGCCAATCTTGTCTGGGCGCTTCAGAACCAGATTTTATCATTCGCTTTTTCCCTTCCACTTGGGCTAGAAGTCAGGATGGCATGTAGGAGGTCTCCAGGGAGTGAAGTTGTAGAACAGACTGGAGATGGACAGTTCTACAACTGGATCCTGAGGGTTTTTTTTAAGATTTATAATTTTATAAAAGATTTTTTTCCAGAACAGGAGAATTCCTGGAGACAAATAGTTAAGCTTCTGATGTAAGCCCTTCAGTACCTAATGCACTGATATTACAAGATACTTTGTCAGAGAACTAGGTTTCTGTCTCTTTGCACCATGTTTGCATTGTACTAATCCCATTCTTTGGGGTTTTTGTTGGTTGCCTGCAGAGACCAGGAAGAAAATACCTTCCCCCCCTCCCCTTCCTTGATGTCTGACAGCTTCTGCAGGGAGCTTGATTTCCTTCTTCTGAAGTACTTACGATCAGCAAGGGCCACAAATTGAATTTAGGATAAAATTTCTCAGGTGCCTGTTAGGTACACATTGTGCCTGGGCTCAGGCACAATACTGTTGTATTTAGAGTTGAGGAGGAGTATTTCCTTGCGGGTCGGTTGCCAGGGATATTCTACCCTCCTTTGTAGTGTGGGGCAGGGCTGGAGCATTTCATTCCTCATCAGCAGATATCCTGCCCTCCCAAGGATCCTTGGTATCTTTTGCCCCCTCTGCAATTTTTTCTCTTACTACAAAACTTTAGTTTTGTTCCAGGAGTAGTGTGTGTTGTCTGTGGCATTTGTATGAGTAGAATGGTTCTGAGGTTTTGTCCAATACAGATTTCTGTTGGGTTATTGGCCTCAGGGTATAAGGGACAAGGCTTTGTCACCTCCAGTCTCATATGGAGCATGTGAGCATCCCTACCATTAGAGAACTTTGGGATTCAGGCCTTTATTGAAGTCAGGTTTATCAATACTATAATGAGTCAAATAATGAATGAACCTATGCATATATACCATTGGGCTTCCAGAACTAGAAACTTTCCAGTTACTTGTGTGCACAGGCATGGCTTCTGTGTTTTTTTAGAATAAGAGCCCTTAAAATTCAAGTTACGGTCCTACACACTTCTGTGGAGTCAGGTCAGCAATGCCAGGTCTAGGCCTGCCTGTGCTCCAGTGATGGGTGAGTGGCACATGGCCCTGGGCTTTTGGACTTCTTGAAAATCTGGCCCCTTAACATGGCAGTCCCAGTATTCCTTTGCGTATGATGTTAATAGCTGAAAAATAAAAACACAGAGTGCGTAAGGTAAAGCTGCTGTTTTCTGTAGCCCTGCTACTGCAACATATGCAATGTCTCGTGAAAGAAAAGTGATCCCAACTGTTCTGTTTAATTTGTTCTGTTTCATAACTGCATTCATGTTCCCCATTTTGGTAAAACCCGTTCGCTAGCAGCACAGAAAAGTGAGGGGAGTAGGGGAGAGAAGAGAGAGAAAGTGGCTTCATAGAGTTAGAATTAGCATAATCGGGCAAAGCGTAATAAAATGCTTTGCAGTGCCAGCTCTTTTGCATAATGCCATCTCATTGAGGTGTTACTGAGGACGTATTGTGGGGGAAGGGAAGGAGACGACCCGCCTAAATGGGGGAGTTTGCCATTGTAACTAAGTCTGTGGCATTCTGTTCTCAACCCCATTTTCAGGAGTATGATGCGGCAGGAAACATTAGCAATCAGATGAAACTTGAGGTGAAATGTCTTGACATCGGAAGAAAGGGTGGGTTTGTTTTTAATGGTTTGTGTGTATATGTGAGAAGGAAAGAAAAAGCTGTTTTGAAGGATAGTAGCCTTCACAATAATTAAAGCGATGAGGACTTGTGAATCACTTATTCATGGGAAACCATATCGCTGATATGGCCTAATATGCCCTAATATGGGCAAGGCACTTTTTTTTTTAGAAAGAGAGGCACTTTTTAAGCTGGATCGGTTTATTGATCTGGTTCATGACTTGCCCATAAGCCATGCTGACACAGTAGAGTGTTGGCACATGGCAAGTACCATGGCTGGAGGTAATTGTGAGTGTGGCACAGATACTTGAAGGCATGGCTGCTGCTACATGCTTTGTGTCAGTGAGCTGCAGTCTCATAGACCAAACTGGACACAGAACCGTGTAAGCTCACGGTCTGAAAAGTTCAGGGCTTTTAGGTGAAAGAGAAATTGATTAGATGACATACAGTTTATTGGTGCAACTCTGTAATGGTGTTTTTTAGAAAATAGACAAACAACAGACAGTTTCGATGCTCAGCACTTCCAAGGCTGCATTTTCAGCAAGTCTTTGCTTCCCTCCTGCACACGTTCATGCACTTCACGCCAGCAGGCATAATACTCATTTAGCTTCTTGGAGTCAATACCTTACTTTTGCTATTAGTCCCTAAGGAAATCCCATTCACGTAGCCTAGCTTCTGATTAGCCTTTGCCATCTTGACAGTGCTTTAGGTACTGGCTTCCAGTATTTTAGCTCTCACTCGACCAAAGGGTATTTAATCAATCCAACAGCTTCATTTACCAATATACTTTAACCAGACTGCTGATTAATGGCAGCCCTTAACCCTCCTGCAAAACCATAGGCCTAATACGGTGGGTGTGCAGATGTCTGAATAAGCTGATTCAAACTGAACACCTTTTCTCACAGAAACCTCAGTGTCACCCAACATATATAACAGCCATTTACCTTCTGCATCCTTCACAACATTCCTGCTCACAGGCACCGGTATTAAATAGCGTCTCTCTTGTCTCCTGGGCGTCTATTTCTGCCTGATCCTGTCTAAGAGCTCAAAAGATCTAGACAGTGTTGCTGTGCCTAATTTTTGGGAACATCCGCCAGGTTTGAAAATTTAGTGAAACTGAAAAAGAAGGGTGAGAAAAACTAAACAAGCTGTTTGGTTTTTGTCAGGAAAAAAATTTGTTGTAAGTAAAGCTTTCTGTTACACAAGACTGTGTTTAAATTATACACCACTAACCAGGCAATCAAACCAAAGAAACAAAAATCCCATTTTTAATCTGCATTTAATAATGAAATATTTTTCCACTTGAAAGGAGGTTTATTATTTTACGTGAATGTTTTTATTTTAAAAAAATGACCTCAGCATCTACAGCTTAAAGATATTTTTTTTACTTCATGAAATTTTGCAGTTGCTATTCCAATATTGGAACAGAGAATAATTATGAAAAATCAAATCCCATAAAGAAAAAAATAATTCCCCAGAGAATTCTACTTAAAATCAACAAATTTGTATCTAGACCTGTTTTTTTCTAGTAACCACACATTCACTGTGATATCAGCTGCTTTGTGGGATGAGGGGTTAGATTTGTTTGCTAGTTAATAGTGTTTGGGACTACTAAAGACAGTATTTAAAAATCAGGCCATTATCTTAGTACCTTCTTCTAATGACTGTTTCTAAAGATGTTAAGGGGAGAACCATCCCGATTCATCTAAACAGCCCTCGGGGAATAATGACATCAATTAACATAGAATTAACAGGTAGATTTTGCACTTACCAAACTTGTGAGGGTGACAGGTGTCAAACAAATTCAGTGCATTTTTTTTTTCCTTCTCTGGTACTGCACCCCATGGGGCGAGTGTTGCATTCTGATCATCCTTATGTGAACAGAAAAACCTATTAAACAAACACTGTTTGAATGTTTATAAGTAATCTGAGGCGGGGTCAAATGTTTTGATTAAAGATCCGTGAGTGAGTGGTGATGTGTGGTTAGAGCACAGATATTTCATTACTACCAGGTGGCCCATAGCCAGAACATGTTCATCTGTTTATTCACACTACTGTACGTGATTAACAGTGCCATGGTTTGTGCCGCTTGAATCAAATCTATTCCATGCACATTACCATAATTAGGTCAGACACAATGCACAGGCAGAACACAGCTGTTTTACAAATTAATCATGGTTGAAAAGAGTCTTTCTTGTGAAAAACATTGTGTGCTGCATTTTTTAATAGTGGAGATTTTAATATATATAATCGGAGGTTCTCAAATGTTCTTTCCGGGGCAGTGTCCCACTGGTACGATTCAGAAGTGGCGCAGTCAGTCACATCTGAGCAGAATGAGGCTGCTTTTCCCATCCCGCTCGGCCCGTGAATGGTTCTAGCTCTATCCCAACAAATCCAGCTTTAGGAAAGGAGGACTCGGATGCAGTGTGGGGATGTATGTCGTGCATTTACAGAGTTTTTCAGCTGATAATGACTTAGACGGAAGTACTCAGCTACATCCAAATATCATGGCTAGAGCGTGTTTTGAGTAGAGCGTAAGTGAAACTAACGGCACTGGGCTCAGCTAAGATAAATGTAGATTGTGTGTCCAGGAAATATTTTCAGTGGTAATGGCTTACACTTAAAAAAAACCCAATTGTTTTCGGAAGTTAAGCGCCACTAAACATCAATGGAAGTTAGACTCCTAACCCACGTAAATACTTGAATTTTTTTTACGCAGAGTAAAAGTAATTTTTTTACTATGTCATATGTCTATGACATATGTCTGTGTCATTTTCCTTTTTCAAAGTTTGTTTATTCACTGTGCAAGTCTAGTAATTAATTATAATTTTATCAGTAACAACGACCATTGAATCTTCTCAGAGAGCCATGTTCTAGGGAGCTTCATTGCACATTGTCACAAGAATGTTTAAGTCAGCACGTTCATTCCAGATTAGAGATGTTGCTTAATAAAAGCACAGTACATAACTGTTACGTAAGTTATCCATTAATTTACTATAGGGAGTATTTTGACTTGCATCTTTTACAAATGTTGATGTAATCTCTAAAGAACATCATGTTTATAGATGAATGTTTTAAGTTACAATGAATACAGCACTGTTAAGTGAAATGAATGGGGGATGCAGAAGCGGACCTGAAACTGCCTCTAATCTGGAGACTCTGAATGTGGAACAGAAGTATTACAGCCAGTCTGAACTGTAGGTATGAGCATAGCGTGTATAGTCCATGTCACTCATGGAAAAGACTGAAGACAAGTATGATTAATCCCAAAATTCAGAGTTCATGTGTTTAAATGTGTTCCATAAAATCCCAAAGATAGTTTAAATCGACAGAACTCAAAAGTATGCAGTCCTGAATCTGAAGTTGCCACCATTTGTTTTCATGTTTTGAGCATTTGGAGGACTCTCCATTCATATTCTCAGAATTTTCTCCATATCTGTAAAAGTTAGACCCAGAGTAGAGTACGTTAGGAGATGGAATAAGAGTTCGGGTTTTTTCGAAGCAACATTAACCTGTTGTATAGGCTTCCCTTGTAAAGAGTAGATAAAATGTGGGCACGGGTTCATTGCAGTTTCATTGCATGTTTTGAACATGCAGATTCCAGGCTGAGCAAAGAAAAAAAAGGCTACAATTTTCTTTGAAAGTGATATTGCCACCATGACTTTTGAATTAAATTGGTTAAGCAGAAATGAGATGAGTTTCAGTACATAGCAGGTGTAAACTTGATTTATATTATTCTCATAATGAATTTAAAAGCTGTTATAAACACTCTGGTTCCACAGATGTTAGAGTTGAAAGCTTAGATTTATCAACCTCAAACTAATTAAAAACAAATTAATACAATTTACTTTTTATATGGAAAAAGAAAAGAGAATTGAAATAAAAGATAGGGTTGACATCAGTTGAACAGGACGGCTTAGTGTCAGGCCATTTCCAGAAGTGAAATGGATCCCAAGCTAGTATATGATAGCAAATCATACATTGGCATTGCATTGAGGTCTCATCTGTTGACTTCAGTAGTCAAACAGATCATTTTTATTAGGGTTTCTTCATTGCCTTCACTGGTGAATCGGGTCAGATTCATAAATTCCAAGATACAGCCATAAGCTGTCTATACTGCCAGTATCCCAGCAGGGTGAACACTGGCATTGCTCTGGTCAGTACTCTAGGAAAAAAGCATGAAACCCCAAGAAGTACAGTTACAGCACAACTGTGCAGATTTAACTGGAATTAAGTCAGTTCTGGGCTCAACTGCAGAGGGGAAAAAAAAAAAAAGGAAAATCCTTTGTCTTCCCTCCTGTTTGAAATATAATGTAATGCATGTATGAAAATATAATTTAAAGAGACATAAATTTTAAAATGCTTTGAGGTAGATGTTGTCTGATTTGCATTTATGGAACTACAGCAAGGCAGTCTTGTCCAAATTGGAATACTGTTGTTTGGTCCTTACTTGAACCTGGTGTCATCTAAGTACTCTTGTAGAAGATGATACAGTGAAAAAGATTGTTTCACAGGCTATGTTTGGGTTAGTATTTTTCAATGTCAGCTATTACATTTTTTTTAAGGGCAAATAAGTTGCTTTTATTTGAAAGGAAAGTATTTTTTAGAAATAATGTTTTTATCCAGTCTCATATGTTCCTGATGAGGCCATGATTTCCCATTTGATCACAATGGTACTTATTTCTGAAAAATAAGTAGAAAATTGCTGAGTTGGACTGGTTCCCTGATCCAGTTCACCGTGCAGCTGCACAATCATCTGTGCCAGCACAATGAGAGGGGCAACACAGAGGTGGGACAAGTGTCCAGGAAGTCAGGGAGAAGGAGCAGCTTACGCCAGCACTGCAGGGGTGTCAGCCTCCCATGTGAAGTCCAGGCTTTCTACCTGATCTGCTCTGTTACCCGGTCTTCTGAAAAATTAACAGTACAGTACTGCATTATCACTGGCTTTGCTGCTTTAGTTTTCCAAGTGCTGTATATTCTTGATGTATGTCTGGGTATGAAATATCAGGTTCCAGATGCAGGACTGCATGTCTGACTCTGAAGACAGCTCTTGGTAGTCTTGATGCACCAAGTTGCTAGGTGTTGAGAGTTAAAACTCAGAAGTTTGGAATTTAGCAGCTGTTCAAGTCAACCACACCAGGCTGAAAAACCTTAGAGTAAGTTTTCTTGTAGGATTTCTGCTCTTCATTTGATATTTTCACCTTTTTAGCTTCAATTCCAGCTGGAGTGATGTAGCCTTTGGCAAAACAATAATTTTTAAAGAAACCCCAAATAAATATTTTGGAGTATGAAGGGAGGGAGAGGGAACCAAAACCAACTTCATTTTAAGTTTGCCTCTTACAAGCAAAAGGAGATTGAGGGTGTTTCTTGTGACGGAAACTTTGTTATAGAATTCCCTAACAGTGGTATCCAGACGTCTTTCTCAGGCAAAATACCCCATGAGGTTAATGGGGGTGGTTGCCTTCATAGGGCAGAACGCACTCGACCAATTATTTGCATTTAGCAGTTATATGTAGAATTACAGTAACGGTATTGTTATGTGAGCTGGCTTTTTAAGGTGCACGTGTACATAGGTTATGTGTACAACACTACTTACTGTTGGGAGAAATAGAAGTTGTTAGACTGCATATGCAGGGACTTGCATTAAGACAGATTTCCTTGCATTCGGCAGGTGGCTAAGTGAGCTGTATATAACAAGAACTTGAAATCTGAAGGGTCTTTCTACTGCTTTTGGCATGGCACAGTGAAAGTCTGAGCTATCAAGGAGTTGCTTGCAATAGTGCTGATTTTTCAGAGGCAGCTAAAGAAGTGGAGGCCATAACTCCCCATGAATGGTCATAGAATCCAAGTGCATAAATCTTTTCGGTTTTTTAAAAGTCTTTCATCAAAGAGATTCCCCCCCCCCATTAAATTATTTAAATAAACTATTTGTATCCGTTTGCTCAGTTCACTTCTTGGATGCCTTGTGACCAAAGTTTAGCCTGGTTTAAAAGAGAGGTACACTCTCCGTTATGCCTGGGGTCAAATAATCTGATTATAGAACTCCATTCTTTCTACTCCATTGATCCAGTTTATTTTCAGCTCTATCTGTGCTGAATGGGTTGAATCCATTAGTCACTTCAGGGAAGGCTGTAAATGATCTGTTATCATCTGCATGGAACTGCCGGGTCGGATATTGTACACAAAAATCAGAAGGCGAGGAACAGAAAATGTCTGTAGGTAAAGATCAGCCATTGCTTCTGAAAAAAAATGGAAGCTATTCTATGTGACTTGAGTTCAGAGGTGTATTTGATATTACCTAATTTGATCGTTTACAGTTTAGCACACAAATTCATTCCTATTCAACAATAAATAAAATACGAGGTTTTGCTGTACCTTCATCTGTCACTTAGGCGTACTGCACACGAAAAGATCCTGCTTTTGGCCTGCGTAATATTTAACAAATACCATATGTTAATTCTGATAAATCATTTATACAATAACATAGAAAGGGTATAAAATCAAGATAGGCTATATAAAGGTTTTGCATAATTTTAATTTACTTCAAAAATTATAACATGCTAGATCTTACATCAAAATGTACATCAGTTCTTCATCTGACATATAATTTGTGATGCTCTGAATTAAGGGCAAGTCTCTGCTCATCAAGGAGGACAGTTAAAGCATTGTGTAGTACTTGAATTTCACTTAAAAGCCCAAAGAATAATGGAACCTTTTGAGAAGCTGACAAGAAATGTTTAAAACAAAAGCTTTTCAGTGAATTTTTTTTCATATTATGTAACATAAAGTCATTCTTTGGAACTCATGACTGTGAGATGGCTTTGAAATCAAGAGAGCAAGAAGTTGTAAAAATAATGTATTTTCAAAAGACATGTATGTGATCAGTGAGGATATTCAGGATTAAAATTATTGTTCGAAGAAGTCATGATTTTTGGTAGGGATGCCAAGTCTAATGTTCAAGGACATAAACTAAATAACAAGGGCTGAAGTCTGGAAGGATGTGATGTATGATAAAAGAATTATAGCCAGTAAATTTTAACCCATACCAGTTTCCAGCCTACTTCACGATAGGCCACACGTGTTTGTGTTAGATCCAGCTGTGGTTTGGAGAAGTACAACCTTGGCCTAAGTTTCAGTTCTGTTTTCCACCTGATCTCTTTCTGCCTTTGTTCTCTTCACTCTTTTTACCTTTCCTGTTGTTGTGGTTTGAGACTGAATGGACAACGTGGAGGTGAAATGGGCTGCTACCAAAGCATTTTTAATCACAGGTGTATTTAATGTCAGTGAGTGACACAATGCCCTTGTTCAATGGAAGAGATGGAGCGATCCTGGAGAGAAGCTGGGCAAGCCAGCACAGTGGTTTCAAGCACAACCCCCGGTCTCACATGGGAGGCAACGGGGTCCAGAAGAAAGTTGTGGCAGTTCCAGCTGTGCAGTGCGCAGCCTGGGTGCGGCGCCCTGGGGTGGCAGCTCTTAGCTCTCGTGCACTCCCACTGCCTCCCATGGAGTCTTTGTCAGGTCTCGACCCCAGACCCTATAGCTTATAGGACTGGATAGGCAAGAGACAGTTCTGATCTGTTCAAATGCCCGTGGTGTCTTTGCTCTAGCGCTCACAGCCTGCCCCTCTGGAAGGTTCTCCTCGTGTTGGCAATGACACAGCCTTTAACAGCTTAGTTATAAGGAAGTAATTTGAGGGTTAACAAAGTTTAACCGGTCCCAGTGCCAAACTACTACACCTCATACTAACACCAAACTACTACAAACTCATCTGACATGTATGGCACAGCAAGGACCTACTAAAGTAACAACAGTAATGATCACTCCCATCAACTGCCTCTTGTGAGATATTTTAACATCACCTCTGGCTTGACACCCTTCATCCAAGGATTTGAAAATAATAATAGTAGTAATAAATTTTTAAAAAAATATTATGAAAAATTAAGTACTTTAAGTGACCTAGGACAGACTGTCCAAAGGGGAGCTCTCAAAAGCATTGTGTCACACAACACAGCTTTTCCTCCTCTCATTTTCTGCAGTAGTCATGATTCTGAGCTTGTCTTGTCCCTCCTCTCAGAGTGAGGCAGACGATCTGCCTCAGTCTCCTTGCAAGGACTGCAGTTCTTCCTGACCTTGTGTCAGCCTCTCAGAGCAGAGTTTCTCCGAGTATGTTTGGAGCAAGTAGAAATTGCTTTGCTTGATTAACTCTTAAGCTCCCTGCTCTTTTGTGAGCTGGGTAAGTAGTTTTTTTCACAGTATAAACAGAAGTCAACGCAGAGGTGCAGTGACTGTAAATTTAATTCTAAACTGCTCCCAGATGAAGACAAAAAGTGTAAACGAATGCTCATGTAAATGCATGAGCTGCAAACAGCAAGGTCACCAGAATGAGCCATTCAAATAATCATCTTAACCATGACATAGGTTTTGCTTAGTTCTCATCCTTCCCATAAACACTTGTGGGTGCTTTCTCATGATCTGGTAATTGCGAGCCAAATGGAACCAATCTTCTATCGATCTTTGCACAATGCTGACTTTGCTCCTGAAAGAGAAAAGCCTGAAATACTTCCCATCCTGTTTGAAGCCGCAGTAGCATTAAACTTTCTAGAACAAATTGTGCCAAAGGGTAGGTGGACAAGCCAGATACTAAAAAAAAAAAAAAAAAAAAAAAAAAAGCATTTGGCTGGGACTGAGGACAGTCTTCCTCTTCTCTGCCAGTAAATCAAAGAGCTTTTGACAATAATTGTGCAGTATTGTATGTGAAATAAAATAAGTACATTTTTGCAGTTTTAGTTGTTTATGACAATGCTGTTGTAAAGAAAAGGCTTAATTTGGATACTGCGGTAGATAAAAGTGAACATGAAGTGTTCTGAAGTGAATACTGAAGTGAACATGTCTTTACTTTGGGTTGCAGAACAAGGCTGAGTAGTAACATGACTTTACTAGTGTCCAACTGAGAATGTGTGGCTAGGATTCAGGGAGTGGAAGACAGATCCTCTTCCACAGAACTTAAAACCAACAGGGGCAAGACAGAAAAGGCCATTATTACGCTCATTTTATAGGTTAAGAAGTGAGGAACATAAATGAAGAGTCATACTGATTGATCTGTGGCAGGCCCCCGCTGCATTTCATGAAGCTCCAAACCATCCTTTTCCTTTCCTCCATGTAGCAGTTTTGTCTACACTCAAGCACAGGGTCTCCTATGGAACAAAGTACAAAACCTGCTTACGGGCATTCTGTCAACACCAGTCCCCAAAAGACCCCTTTGCTAGAAATTTAAGTTACCATCACAGTACAACAAATAATTCAGCTGACTGAACTATTCCACATATTATGATAACTGAAATTATTTTCTTCCCCCAGAAATTCTGACCTCTAATCAGTCTGCTTTAATTGTTAGATTAGTCCATCTTGAAACCAGAAATAGCCCAAGAATCTTATCTCCCAGGGTTGTGTTCTGAGCACAAGTGCATGCTTCATTCGGCCAAGAAGTTTGGCGTAAGAACTAGTGAATGTCGTCTCCCTTGTCCCAGTGATGAATCCACTAAGCTCCAGCCTTGCCCACAGTCATTTACTTTTGTTTGGTGGGTCCACAAAACCTTATTTTCTAGGGCCAGAGGGGGCTGGGGGGGGAAGATGTTGTGACCCCTATTCTTTTCTGTGTCATTAAATCATACACAATTTCCAAGCATTGTGAAGAGAACCCAGGAGTCCTGGTTTGATAGTCACATGGAGTCTTTACTACACACTTGCTATGATTTGGAAATACGTACAATTCTAGTTTGCTGGTTTTAACCTCTAATCCTTACTTTCTAGGCTTGATTTGTAATCGGGTCCCTTGCAAACTAGTCTCATCTGTGTAATGCTTTGCCATATAAAAGGCTTGCCTTAAAATAATGAGGTAGTTTAAAATAAGAGTAAAACTATTTCTGTCCTTCAAGGTACTAGCACTCTTTAATAGGTGTTTCATACTTGCTGGCAGACAGATAATCTGTCAAACATTTCAGGTAGCTGTGCTGCTGCGGCTCTGCGCACTGCCTACTGGTATATCCTGTACACTGTTAAACCAGGCAGAAAGCCTCAGACTGAAGCTGATGAATGGTGGAAATAAGGAGGAGCTAGTTTTGCTGTTCTTTATTGAAATTGTCTGTGCTTCCTCCACCGAACCACCGAGTCCTGGATGCAGCCAGAAAGCAGGTACTGCACAGGTTAGACTTACAGATCCTGGTATTCCTGGTATCCTATTTATTGCTATTTTTCAAACATAACACGAGGTTCTCACTAAAATTTTAATCAAAATGTATCACAGAGAAAATCCCAGGGTTAGATTTTGAGTCACTATTCAAGACAGACCAAGCCATTTTGAACAGAGGCCAGTATTTAAACTGTTTTTTGGCATTTACCTTTTATTTAATATGAGCGGACAGGAGGCTTAGAGTGACAGAGAATTTAGAGCCAAGATAAATGCCTAAGCACTGGCTTATTTTGTGTTGTTTGAATGTTTCGGGTATGATACTGTTTGTTTGCTTTTAGTTCTTGGCCAGGAGGCTCGGTTAACAGTCCTGGGAAGAGTAGCCAGTCCTGCTCTTCAGACCACATAGCTTTCAGCCTTGAGAGCAGAGCTTTTATCTGCTACTGGCCTCGTTGTTGAGAGTGCCAATTAGTACAAATCCTGAGGTGGCTCTGTATCTAGTAGGAATGGGTGAGATAGCCCTTCTCCCGTTTCCTTCCCAAACTGACTTCACATCAGATGCTTGGAAGGCAACAGTTTTCTATTCTGTTCAATCTCTTTCCAATTCACAAGCGGTGACCTACAGAGGAGTGACTCTCTTTTAATTCCCAGAGCCAGCACTTTCCCATTGTGTTGTCCCTCCCCCTGTGTTTTTGCTTCTCCTGCAGCACAGTCCTACAAGACACTAACGAGTACCTTGGCTTCCCTCTGTTCTTTATTTCGCTTCGACTGCTCGCTTCTGCAGAAATAGATGAAGTCCGATTTGGATTGCTATATGTAGCATGCCCCTTTTCAGTAAGACCTGTGTCAGGTGGATCTATTATTTAATTTCTGCAGGGTAAGTGGTGCATGCCAACCTTGCAGCAGATTTTTATTTTTTTTTTTAAGTTCTGCTGTAAACCAGTGAAAATACTGGCATTACAATTCCACTGAATCCTAAGAGCTGCCAAAACTGTGTCACACAATGCCTCACTCTGTACTCTATATTCATATTAATTTGCACTGAGACTAATTGGCTATGAAGACTTGATCCTTGCAAAGCACTGAGGATTCTTCTCTCGATTCTAAAAATGTTTCTGTATAAAGTTCATCAGTACTAAGGCAAACGTGTTCTGAGGGCCAGTTCCACCATGTTGTACATTAATTCCTCTGGGGAAATGAGTAACTATCACAAATCTGGCCATTTTCCTGTCAAGATGGCAGAGACCATACTTTGATTATTTTCTTTTTTTTTCTTTTTTTCTTTTATTATGTGTCAAGTAGATGCACTGTAGTAGGTGTTTCACACATACAGAAGAACTGCGTCACAGAACTTACTTTCAAAATATATTATCAAGGCAATAGATAGATTCTAATAAGAACATAAGTCAGAGCATTTATGTTACTGGTATTAGAGGGAGACAGAGTTACCCATCTTGACTACTGTTAAAATAGTTTAATATCTGCTGAAAGAAGTTCAGATATTACTATGATGAGAAATACAAGAACCTGTACAGACGATAAGCACTTAAGCATGTGAGTATTCTCACCGATGCTATACCTGATTTGAGAAGGTTTATGCTAGAAAATACAATAGCGGTGAGCATATCACTTTGAAACAGACCATAAAAAGAAAAGCAAGTTTTCTTTCTTTCTAATAAACTATGAATCTGAAGGCAATTACTGCAAACTGTAAAGTTTTCCTTGAAATACTGGAATGTAAGAACAGCCTGCGTTTCATTTTGGCAGTAATGAGAATGTGTTGTCAGGGAGTGTGGCCTGTACAGAAGGAAACAGATGCCTGACCTCATCTGAGAAGTCATACAGGTGTTTAGAAGGGAAATGAATTTTAAAAACTCAACATGACTAGGCTGCATATTCACCATTACTTTTATATGTGGCAAAACAGGGTGCTTGCAGAACAATTAAGCACCTTAATACATACCGTACAATGAAATGTGAAAAAGTTTTCTGTCACAGTGCTATATGCCGTCTCTTTTTGGGGAGGGCTTGAACTGAGTGTGAGGTAGAAAGGCCTTCCTAGGTCTACGTAAAAACAAAAACATCCTTCCTTATGTAATGAAAACAAATGCTGCTGCTTGCAACTGGTTTATCTGCAGATTTCAAAGCACTTGATTGGAATAATTATTAGTGATGGTTAGTCTCAGAGCATTTTGTAGAGAAGAATTAGATGTTTTTCTTGTTTTATGAAGAAGAGTCCAAGACACAGAAAGGTTATGGCCAAAATTTGATTGCTAGCCTCTTACAACTAGAAACACAACCAGAATATTTGAAGAGTTGGCTTCTGCTTATTGCACTTAAGGAAATGACAGGATACATTTAAAAAAAAAAAGGGGGGGGGGGTACTTCTTGGAGCTCTTTTCAAAATCTAACTGTTGTATGCTGGTATTTAAATAGGGACCAATGGCCACTTTTGCATGTTGAATATATGAAGATACAGTTCTTCAGCTTGCCAAGAAGCTGTCCCAGATAATTTCAAAGCTGACAAAACCAGAACTTCTGAAAACTAGATTATCACTATCCCAAGTTAGACCAAACAGATCTGGTACAAACACTGATGTTACCAGTTTGCTGAATAGCCAATTAATTATCCGTTAAAGTGCTTAGTTTTATTTATGTGGGATTTGTTGTTAAGACCAATTCTACCCTTGGGATAAGTGTGTGAAGATAAAGGACGAATACAACAGCAATCAACCCGCTGGGTTTTCTGTGTTTATACCATGGCTAAGTTTGTCTCCGTACATCTTTGTAAATCTGTGGCATGGCAGTATCTTCAAGTGCATCAGTAGCAATGTGGCTGGTCTGAAAGAAGGACGATTGATAACTTAATTGCAAAGGCTACTGGAAAATGGCTGTATTTTGAAACCTTAATGGAAAATTTGTTGTGAACTTCTTTGTAAGTCAGTGAGGAGACGTAAGTGAACAGATCTACTGACTGGAAATCTTAGATAGTGCTCTTGCTAACTCCCTTATTAATAATACCTGTCTTTTGTGATTTATACCTGTACTGTTTCAGTGTTCCTGTGTTCTTATATTGTTTGTTGTATTCAGTGTGCACTTTTATGGATCTGATCCAAGACCATGAAGTCACGGTCCAAGAGCTTGAAGTCAGTCCTCTCTTGGATTTGTTTGGGCAAGAATTGACTCCAGGTGATGCTGGGCACTTCAGTGAGGCATCTTAATATCACTCCTGTAAATATGCTCTATCGTCAGAAGAGATACCCACACGTCTAGTGGAAATACAGATTTTTAGCAATTGCTGAACTGTTCTCTGGAGATAAAGAGCCTGGAGTAACGCACTCCTGATGCACGTGGCTTGAGTTCCTTAAACTCGTTCAGCATGGACCTGGAGTCGTATCCAGTCTCAAGTTCTGTTGATCGTATTCATTAGTTTGCAGGGGCTCTGGGTCAAGACTGTTTGATGTATGTGTGGTAAGACAATGATAATTCGTACTCATCGTAATTCTGGTAATAAAAATGTAGTAATTAAAATACCTAAAACAAAACAAGGTTCTTGAGACACAAATGAATAATCAGTATTGGCTTATCAATTGCAACGCTGGTTGCATAAAATCCGCTAACAAAAATAACAGCCAAATGTACGATGAAGCTAAGCAGTAAGCTGCTCACTTATTATAGAACCATTAGTCATTTCATCACACCTCCAACCTTTCTTTTTTGTTCTTTTAATTTCTTCTGCATAGACTTATTTTTAGAGGAACTTGCTGCACTTGGATTCATGCACAGCAACACAGCCTAAAATATCATCCTTTGAATTAATTCTATTTTTTTCCTTCTACATCAAAACAACTAAAATTATACTGCATGGCATATCCCAAGCATTACTTCTACCCACCCTCTGCTTTTTATGTATGAAAAATATATGTGGTCAATGTGCAGTGGCTTGACTGGGCTAATTCTAGTTAATGGTGTTGAAAAATACTTTGTAGCTCTCATTTATACTGCGCTTTCAAGTTTTAGAGTAATTCCTCTGATGAACTGCTGAAGCCGTGAGGAGGATCTGAAGTGGTTTAGTTCTCTGGAAAGAACCTTAAGTCTAAGACTGGCAGGGATCTCTGCTGGTGGCTCCAACAGTCAGGCGGGTGGACTCTGCGGGGAGCTCTGGGGAGATCTTTGCATACCAACATCTGCAGGGTTTTGGAGACCTATGAGTATTCTTTGCTTATGCAGTTTTTGGAAACTATCTTGAGTTCCTTAAGGTTGAAATACGTTATTAGAAGTGATGCTAAATCAGTTATTAGTCACGCAAATTATGGTTAAATTCTAACCTATGAAACTTAAAGAACACAAGCAATAGGACAAGATTAGCAGCATATGGTTTTCAGCAGCTGAAATACTAATTGACGTACCTTTTAGTATTAATTTAGATTACAGTAGCGTTGAGTTTCCAACTGATACGACTTCAGTCTCCTGAGCACTGTGCAAACATGAAGGGACAGTCTTATTTATTCTGAAGTAATTTGTATGCTGAAAACACTTTATGCTCCCAACCCGGTAACAGCAAAACAAAGTACTTAACCTCGAACGTTTCTGAAATAATATCTTTAGAAGAGACGCTATTTGTCCTGGGAGCATTTTTCTTAGATATATCATCTCACTTTTGGACTTACATATAAAACTATAACAAATCTTTTGTCCAATGTTTTTCTAGCTGTGGCTGCAATGTAAACCATATACTTTGAAGCAGTCAAGTGCACCAGGTAGCAACAGCAGGATTCTTGGATGTTGAAAAGCATCCAGATAGTGACCAAATGGGCATTATTGGGTATCCATCACCTTTGACATTACCTAAGTTCCTGCAGTCAGTAGTATGTCTCTGTTTGTATGTAATAATAGGCTAAAATTAGTTTCATGCTCAGATGAAGCACTGGCTCACTTTTAGAAGTTGTCCAAGTAAACTTATGGCCTGATCTGAGGAAGTTCTCTTTGTTGCCTCCTCACATGCACCTTCCTCTCCCCAGTTCTATGCAGGATTATTTATTCTTTACCGTATTCCATCATGCCATATTAGAGTTTTTCCCCTATCATTGGTTTTGCAGGTTCAGTAACACCCGACTACCCATCATTTCTTTGTCTCAGAGTTTAATCATTGATCATTTAATACCTTGTTTGGCTAACTGTCATTATCCTGTTTTTCCATCCTTCACCCTTGATTGATTTGATTGACCTTGATAAGCAGCATGCATTTGAGGTAGATGATGACAACAAGGCAAGTGGCAGCAAGAACATTTGCACCGGAAGATTTGTTGGGCGCTCGGATCTGTCTGAGAATAGTTGGGCAAGATCACTAGAGCATTCCAAGATTTGATCTTATGAAGAGATCTGCTGATCAAAATCTCAGGTCAGTAAGCAGTCATTTCTTGATTTTCATTTTAAGAAGTAACCGACATCTCCAGCTGCCCACAAGCCAACTTTGAAAAGCCAGCATCTCCTCCACCTCTCCTGTTTTTCTTGGATGTTCAGTTTGCGGTTGACAGTTCTGATGAACTTGCTTCTGCCATTCCCTTCTCCATGTCATATGTACCATCCCCATGTATTTAAATTGAGTATTTATGTCCCTGTGTGCGTCCACTCTCAAGTAATTAATTCCTGCAGAAAAAATTATTTAGGTATCCACCTAACTGCTAATCGTTGCACTTTTCAAGAGCACGTCCTTGACACTGTGCAGTGTACACCTGTACCAGTTTCTACCTGTAGATTATTCCAAATGGCTACTCGCTAAGAGTTTTGCAAATACTGACAACACTGGGCACGCTGAGGTGATGAGGATGCATCTTCCAACAGTGAATGCCTTTCCTTTGGCAGCATGGTTTACTGCTTAGACCAATGGTCTGAGGCAGGATTCATCTCCCCCACTTCCTTCCACCCATAGTTTTTTCCCCTTACGGTGCTAGGAGTGGATTCTATGTGTCTCTATATATTAGGATGTCTGTGGTGGTTTTCTTGGGGAGTTGCTCTGGTATTATGCGGTGTCTGTCACTGTATGTGTTTACTCAAGAGAAGTCAATTTATATCCTTTGTTTATCTATTTATCTTCCTTTTTCAGCTATATAATAATTTAAACAGGTACTGTAAAGTGCAATCAATTAATACCTGTGAAAATAGGAGATACCCAAATGGGGAGATACTCTGGAGGGGCTGGTAGTGGTTGCTTTTAATTTCCTACTGAGGCGTCTCGATGCTTTAAGATTCTGTATGAACGTGGAATGCCGTGCAAGACTTTGGTCCCAGTTTGTAGTATTAAAAGTAGGTCACTGTCATAGAAGCCAAAGACTAATTTGAAAAGTTTTTGGGTGTTGAAAGAAGCAAACAGGCTCACCACAATATTTACGGAAGTGGTAAAGTAGAGTATTTGCCTAACTGCCACTGTGATCTCCCTGTGCTGCTGCAGGCACTGGCTTAAGGCTCTGTGAGTTATATCTGAAGCAAAACACGGCCAAGTGATAAAAAGCTGAGATGTCAAGTAAAGCCAGTTTGCTTATGTTCAGTATCAAAATAAGTCAGGCCTAGTTTGCTGCAGCTGGTAGCTGAATCTCACATACAGAACTTAGTGAATTACATGACTGCTAGTTAGTGGAGCATGACCATACTTTTCACACTGATCAGTTCTCCAACAGCAAGTCCTGCTATCTGCTAACAGAAATGGCTAGGAAAGACCCATTAATCACAAGGTGTTCTAACAGCCTGTTTATGCCCACTGCTAAATAGAGGCAGGAGCCCTCTGTTCCACTACATGCTTTACTTGTCAACAGAAAACGCATGCCGCAAATCAGGACTCTGTCTTCTGGTCTGTGCGGAGAGGCAGCCTTGCTAAACCTCGTTAATAGTTTCTCAGACTGTTGTCTCTAGAGTTCATTCATGGATGGGCTTTTCTTACCTCCCGTGTCCTGAACGTTTCCTGTGTTCTCAATATTCCAGTAGGGAAATAACTCTGAATCCGTCTTAAATGCAGCACAGTTCTGCAGAATCTTTACAAAGGCAGTGGTTTTTTTTCCCTTATAAGTCTGTGGGCTAAAAAGTAGAACTGCACCCAACACAGAGTGCTTCCTACGGCTTGCAGCTAAATAACTTGAGGGAGAATGCACCCCAGCTTGTAAGCCCGTTTAACCTTATGTATAGAGAAAGGGCACCTGTAAATACCTGCTCCCTGTGCTGATGAATAATGTGAAGAAGTAGGTAGAGCCATCTATCTGTGCTCTTTCTCTGGCACAACTGAGGCATGAACTAGACAGTTCCTGGGCTGCATTTCCATTCCTGTTTGCCAGAATTAGACTGGAGAGCAGTTTACTTCTGGTATAAGCTAACAAAGAAGAATCACACAGAGTTGTCAGTGCGAGAAGGTGCTTCTGAATTTCTCTGTTGTTTCCAACATAATGCATCTTGCACATACTACCTTTTTTTTTTTCTCTCAACTCTAACTCCCAGAGGCAAAGCCTGGTTCTCCAAGGAAGTAGGGTATAGCTTTATTGACAGTTATGACAGATGCAATGTTTCCTGGAATCAATGATAAATGCAATCAGTAGTGACTTGAGGATGTGCACTGTGTATCGTCTTTTTTGATGTTGCATTGTCAGGAAGTCCTGATGAATGTATGTCTGGAATTCAAGAATCCTAGGTTTCATGTCTGTCCCTGCCACTGGTCCACTGACCTTGAGCGAGTAATTATATTTCTTCAGGTATCCGTTTCCCAATTGTAAAGTGGGGATAATAATAATGATTTTCACCATGAAGTGCTTGAGACCTGCTAATACAGACTCTGTCTGACAGTGATGTGTTGTCCTTATGACTTGGAGCCTGAAAAAAATTCCCACCCATCTCATCAAGGGCAGTGTGTGGGTTACTTTGCAGCAGGCAGAGCACAAGCATAGCGGCAGCTGATCTTTAAGAGAAGAGGCATTTCGTTGCCCCACACGTTAGATGACGGCAGATGCAGGTGGTCAATTAGCTAGATGTGCCAGGGATCGGGAAATCAGACAGATCTGAGGACACGATAAGATATAATTGTGGTGCAGAGGAAAAAGAGCACACAATTAGAAGTAGATTCTCAAAGCACAGCGTGTGATGTGAAATCCTGTTCATACTCTACAAGAATATCATATGCCAGTGGGCTATAGCATGTGTTCCTTTTTTTTTTTTCTTTTTTTTCCCCTCTTTCCTAAACCCTGCTGCTTGGTAACGGCAGTATTTTTGGGACTGATTCTTTTGCTAATTGCTAACCAGAAATAGCACCTAAGTTTGGCAGAGCTTTCAGGAGAAGAAGAATGAAGGCTTTTTGGGGGAGAAAATTCAGATATGCATAAAACTTGCATAAAGACCTGTTTTATTCGTCTCTCTGAAAATTCATCACTCAGGCATATGCGGAATGAATATGATTATGACAAGTGGGAGAAGGTCCAAAAAAGCTGAACTGCTTTTAAGAGGTCAAAGTTCCAGCCGTTCTCTTTTCAGCCCTAAAACCAAAGCGTACCTGGTGCCAGAGCCTCTGCATGAGCTTATGGCCGTACTACGGCCAATGTGTCTCATACCTATGTTGCTTGCAAGCTCACAAGGCTAGTTTGCTCTCCTGCTGGGGAACACGATGCTGTTATGTTGAGTGATAAAGAATGAAATGAGGGAGCAAAAGAGGATGGAAGTCTTGGAATCTCTCCCCTTCTTAAAAAAATGCTATGCGGTGGGACTTGCGATAAATTAGACTGAAGACTGCTTGGCCCACATGAGCGTGCTCATTTTATCCAGCAGCTAGAACGGGTGACTCAGAAAAAGGAAATCTGCGATTTGTGTAGTTTCTGGATCTGCCAGGGTGCTGCAGGTCCATCAGCTTTTACTGGCATTTGGGTTGCTCCTAGCCTTTAAGTCTTGGCTTACAGCATGTCATGGTTTGTGATGAAATAATGAAAGCTGGAGAGCGGAGACCCCTTTATAAATTGTTGGCCTGCATTTGTTTCCTTCTGTTTGTGTGTGAAAAACAAAAGCAATAACTATTCAGGGACCAAATTATAGATGTTTTACTGGTGAGCATTTACTCATGTGAGTAGCCTCATTGACTTCAGTAGTTAAGTGAGCTGCATCGTTAAGCTTTTAATGCTTATATCCCTCTCTGATGATACAAATCAGCAGTATCCTTCCAGGCCATGAGAAGGTATGGCAGTGTGGGTGCAGAGTTGCTTGGAGTGTTGAAGTTGGACACAGCGGCACCTGTTGTTCGAAAGCTAATAGAAATGTATGTGATTAAATATACAAGCCATGAGGCTTTTATCTGAGCCCATCACTCAGTAGGGAATGCTATAATTATTTTGTACTGTAGGGTGATATAATACAGATCCATTTTTATTTTTTCTGAGTACATATTTTTTATGGCAACTGCAGAAAAAGAAACCAGATAATGTACATAAAGGGGAAGCTGGAAATGAACCAGCTTTGAGCTGTAGCATCTGAAGATGTACATTTAAAGTAAAAGAAAAAGTAGGGAAGAAAAGGAATAAATGGAATTATTTTTGTATAACATTATGTCCAAGAACAAATCAAAAGACCATCAAACTTTCTCATCCAAGGATGTCCTAATTAACGTCAGATCAGGTGGCACAGTTGATTTCTGCAAACTTTTCTCATGTTAAATTTTTTTTTTCTTAAAGTATTTTTTTCATTTCTGGATGGATTATTGCAAGGAAACTGGGATTATACTGAGTATGTCTCTTAGTTTTACTTACCTATTGGCAGCTGTTATAATGGTGCTAATCCACCTCAACAGATACTGTATTTTTTCAGGCTGCTTTGAGTGTTAAATTTTCTCATTCATCTATTGTTGTTGTTATTAGCTGGTCACTTTAAATCTCCAGCCGGAGAATGAGAACTCCTGGAAGTATATCCTGTATACAAATGAAGGTAGTCCCTGTTTGTGAGGATTTGGAATTGCAGCCAGTCAGGAAATGCTTTTTTTTTTTAATTTCTCCAAGAAAAATTATGAGAAAAGCAGGGGAGATTTTTCTGATGTCTACCCTTTTTTTCCCCCACCCTGCATTTACATTCCTAATCCTCAAAAAAACCAACCAACCAAACAAAAAACCAAACCAAAAACTTGGCAAAGCGAAGGGTAGAAAAACCCAAATCAACCAAATCCTGATATATTTTTCTGGTGTGAAGCAATGGTAATTTTTTTTTATTTTTTAGTGAACTCCTTTCACTACCACCAAATTTTGTGAGATCTTGATGAAATTTGGATTTTTTTTTTGTGGTTTGTCGTCTCCCCCCCCCGAAGCTAAAATTGTTTGGAGAAAACAAAGACACAAGTTCAAGTAAGGATGCGAGATGGTCATTTTACCTATGGTTAGGCACAAGCTTGTAAGTCAACATTACTGGTATTGTGTGCTTGAAGTTAAGCACATGGGTATCAGGCCCTAATGAGGCCATAGGGGAGTTAAAGGGTTAAACATTCTTGGGAAGGGGGAGTCTGTATTTAAGCTCCTTGAAAACAGAGGCCCTTAAGTGCTCTAGGAAACGTCCATGTCTGAGGCCCTATGGTGGTGACCTGTGCAAATGGGAAAATCCTAACTCTGCTGTTGGCTACCACTGCTGGCCATGTCCCCAGCCACACTATATCCCATGGTGATCGTAAAAGGAAACCTAACTGCGTGACCAAATGAAAGCCACTGTGTGCCCCCAAAAGGTTCTCTGTGTGGACTCTTAGGAGATTAAATGAACAAAATATTTGTGATACTGTTAGAGCTTATGGAAATAGAGCATAACCAAGTGTCACTGAGATTATGGCCAAAAAACTCCGGAAATCTTTAGGAGCTGATTTTTGAAAGACAAGAGCCTAGAGATGGGAGAGAGTGAGGTCATCAGGTCCTTTCTCCAGAGGGCCAACAGCCGGATTCTTAACCACACAAACAAATGCTGCACGTTGATTCTACAATTGATAATTATAAGATTGTCTTCTATACACATTCTCTGTGCAGAGCTGACTCTTAACTAGTTCGATTTAAAACATTATGTGGTAGATTAGCCTTTGAAACTTCTGTGGCTTTTCAGCAGATCAAGGTTCCCTCCAATCATCTGGTTTGTAATGTTCTCATTATATGCTCATTGTCCAGCAAATGAGTTATTTGCAAATATGTGTATAACTGGGATGAAAAATCTTTGAACCCAATTCTTGCTTATAGAAAAGCCCCTTTATATTACTGTGGTTTGCAAAGGGGCCGTCATGTGGATAGAGCATTAATTTAAGAGAGTCTCCATTTAAGGGGGTTTTGGATCTAGGTTATTATGCTTGTCCATCTCTTAATAATTAGTATAAGCTTGACTCTTAAGTCTGATTTTTCTTTAAAGATTGAATGTAATTGAAAGCCTTGTTATATTCATATACAATATATCAATTTCTCCCAAAGGGCAACTGCCTCTCAAAGTAGTATTAGCATTCTGATAATCTTGATTCAGCATAGCTGCATTGACTTGCATGTCAGACTCCTTTTGTAGAGCATGCTATGAGTTCACACAGAAGAGGAAAGGACTATTTGTTGGGTTAATGCAGGGACTCAATGAAGGGGTCAGGCACTCAATGCAGGGGACTTCAGTGCCTAAGACTTCCCTTAAAAATGTATTTGGAAGCCTGATTGCTCAATGGTATTGAACATGCTACAATATTCAGGTCATTTGCCTGGTGGAATTTCTAAAAGTACCTGAGTATCCTGACTGTATAATGCAGAGGGGTTCATATGTGTCAGACTAGTTGTATGGGATGATATGCTACATATACCAAATGAAGGATAAACAGAGCCCGTTGTATTTGGATCTCCTTCCCTGAAGCTTTGGCTGTACTGGGTGGAGAGCTGTCCACATAGTATGTTTAGTTAAAATTCCAGAGCATTCAGTGTTACTGTCTACTGGATAGCAGGGGGTAAATGTTGTATGTTATGCTCAGCTGCTGCTGAGGTCTGTGCATAAGGGATGCAATTGTTTATGGTAAATTTGCCCCTTTTAATGAGGACACACTCTTAATGAGACAGTGCTTTGGAGAAGGGTTCATTAGTCATTTACTATTCTTGTCACAGCTCAGAGTTAAGCTGAGATGGCTGGCTTGGCATAAATGCACACTATTGTGCCTCAGAGTTACAACGTCTTGGGATACGCTGTGACACAGGGCAGATAGGTGTATTGGCTGCGAAGAGAAAATGAAAGCTAATTTCACATTGCTGTGGGTATTTCTGCACAGCAAATTAATATATGACTGGAATGCAGGTAGTCATACATGCATTCATCTTTCACCTAGGTAGTTATGGATTGCAGTTTTAAGAGAGGATTCTCCTGCGCTGGATTTTGGTCTAGAGTGGATGAGTTTGCTGGGGTCTCTGGGTATTTACCCCAGTTACTGACTTCAGAGCAAATGGGAAAAATCTGTTTGTAGGAGCCATATGCACACTGGTTTTAATCTAGTTAGCATGGAGGACAGTAGTAGTGAATACATAGTGACAGGATTTGGAGTGTAAACCAATAATCTGAGAATCTACCCACGGAATTATTGTGCTTCCATATCTTGCAGTTGTGTTGTGAGGATAAGTACAGTGAAGACTGTGATGTATTCAGTTACTATGGTAATGGAGGCTACATAAGTAAATTAGAAAGGTCCACTGGAGATTGAAAACATGGAAGAAATAGGCTGTTGCTGATCAAGACCACTGTCTTTGTACAGCAACTCCCGGCTTATTGTTTGGAAACGCACTGGTGTATTGTTCATTTTTTATTATTATGGTGGCGCTCAAAGGTAGCATCTGATCATAAGCCCGCTGTGGTAGAAGCTGTACAAACAGAGATCAAAGAGATGGCCCTGGCCTGAATGAAAGGCTCATAATGCACGCACTTTGTGTGTCTTTGCATAAATACCTACTTGACTCAAATTATTCTGTCTGGTTACCATGCCCATCCAGGATGAATATGAACAAGCACATTTACAGAGGAACAAGCTGAGGATAAACCAATGGCTATCTCAGATATATGTGGAAACAAATCATGGAGGATTTTCTCATCGCTTTTCTAGCAGGTTCCACAAGGGCGGGGGAGGAGGTGTTACAGTCGGGGGAGCCCACTGTGGTTTCAGTGTCCCCATGTTCTGAGTAGCGCAGAAGATAATTACCGTGACCTGGGACACAGTGAAGGATTACAAACTTAGATTTTTACCCAAATAGAGAATGACAGACTTGGAAAGAGAAGAATCATTCAACTCCTCTGATATGGTTCATTAACATATTGTTTAGACAGTTTAAGGTCCCCCACTGGGTAACGAGCTAAGCCCCCCAAGTTGCTGTGGTGGGGCACATGCAACAGATCTTACCATAGTTCCAACTAAAGGAAATAAATTGCTATGGACTGATCTTTTCTATATACATAGTAGCTTGCTGGGATGGCCTGTAACTTCACTGGGGCTTTCTAGGTATTGAAAATCATGTCTTCATTCATTTGTTTTGGGAGCTGTCAGGGCAGGGGAAGCGTTCCAGAAAAACTTGCCCTTTGCTTCACTAAATTTTATTAGAAACAAAACCCAATACCCTCTAGATTTTTGTCTGTTGACATAATGTGGTATTATAAGTCAGCCAACTCCCACTGAAAAGGAAAAGTACCACAGAATATTTTCAGAAAGCCTGAGCATTTTATATGCATCCTGCAGTGTTCATCACTTTCATAACAACTTTATAATTTTCATAGCCCTTTGTTAATGTGCCTCTTTGAAAGTGCAGATTCTGGTTTTGTTGTTACTTTAAAAGATACCTTGATACCTAATAATGAAAATACTTTTTCATCTTGAAAGTGTTTTAATGAAAGAACCTATAACTTAGTGTTTTGCTAAAAGCAATACTGTGTTCACTGATGTTGCAACAGAATAGCAACCTCCACAGCCATGAAATAGGTTTCTGTTAAGCTATCTGCATTGTATAGATTGGTGAAATGAGAAACCTCAACTAGCAAAGAGCTGATTTGAGATGCAAAATTAGAAGCTATTTTCTGGTTCACAGTTTGTGATTGTATCGCTCCAGCTAATGTCGTCCCACATGGGACAGCTTAAAGATTACCATGTGAATGGGGTTGTGCCTGTATTCATGCACATATAAGGAAAAATGTTTTCTCTACCTCTAATGTAAAGGTGTTTCTGTGGAGACCCATGTTCCTCTTGGCTTCCTTTTCGTTTGTCTCCTAGAAGTAGAAATTGTCCTGGAAGAGAAAAAAATGGCACCAATTTAGAGTTGAGAATATCTTACCTTGTAGGAGGACACTGACGATTCTGGCTGAAAACCACTGAATTGGCAACCTGAGAGCAGAGTAGATGAAGTAGTCACTAGAAATCTGTTTTCTTAACAAATGAATGACCTTTGAATGTCTAATTAATGGGTTATATGTTGTTTTTATTTCTTCGAGATGTTTTATATTTGAATCAGTTGGATAAAGCAAACATTTGTGAACTGAAATGAGAATACTGACATAGTAGTTGAAATGATGGCTTAAATTGCATGCTTTTGTCAATGGAAATACAAATAGTATCTATTACCTATTATTTATATTGCACTACTTCAAAGGGTGTTTATTGTTGTGGACTCTACAAGCCTGTAGTAAGTCGTATTCCGTGTAGCAAGAAGCTTACATACCTTAGTAATGAAAACAAACTTCTAACGTTTGGAGCAGCAAAGAGAGGGAGAGGTGAATTTTCCAAATCACAAAGATGATTAGCAGTAAAGAGAACAGACCTTTGAAGTCTCAGCCTAGTGACCTGTGGACTGGGCACACTGCCTCAGAAATGCAAGGTATTTTGCAAAACCTAGCGCTCAGGTAGCCTTAAAGTAAGTTTTACTGCAGTGATAGAAAAATCTAACACATGTATGTGGCCTTGTGTAAACTGCTTTACCGTTCTTTCTCTCTCTTCCCAATATTGTTGCAGTCATGATACTGTTACTGACATAAGCTTCCCCAAAAGTCTTATTTAGCAGGTGGTATGTGCTGGTGAACACAGGAACATAGAGCTGAAAGGAGCAGTGGGGTCTTTCAACCCCATCCACCATAATCATCATGATTCACAGGACCATCTGCTCCTTCCCTATGAGCCTGAACCATAGGTATGGGTCTTATTAAACCAGTTTATTGTTTTAATAAGATTACAAGTTTGATAAATGCAATAACATGTCAGTGTAATGTAATACGATTATGAGCTCAGGTTGCAGTGTCAGCCTTGAAAGGAGCAGCTGTTTAGGGCAATTGTTTGACTGTACGCAAGGAGAACTGAAGTTGTCCTGACCTCACTCATCCAAGCCACTTAAGTGGACTTTCTAAGTTATGACCTGTGCTCTGTGCCTACCATGTCTTGTCAATGCAAACACCTGGAACTGCCATTGCTTTGGAAATCACTGTTCTTTGCCAAATAATTTAACACAGCAGCGCACGTTGTAAATAAGGTGCGTCACGCAGAAAACTAATTGCATTTCCAGTGGTTTTACAAAATGTTGTAGGGGTGACAGACATCATACAGTAATTGCCACAGTAATCTCTCTCCTCTACGTTAGGTCATTGAGGGAAATCTTAAATTTACTCTTCATTGCAGTCAAATACTGGAATCTATCTGGCATCCCCCAGCCATCTGGCATGCTATAAATCTAGCCAATAACACGGCTCTCCATCATGAAACTCTAATTATTATTCAAACCTCTATGATGAGGCCTAAACAAATAGCTTCAAGCAGGTACAAATCTCAAGGGAAGGTTAGGTACAGTATCAAAAGGACACCAGGTCCAATCCTTTGAAAGATAAACAGAACAAAGATATTTTACCCAGCAATAACTTAATCTTCCTTGATTGCTGATTGATTCGATGGATGTCACTAAAAATATGACACATTCACAGCACCTTAGCCTCTCATCAATCATTTTAATTTGCACTCTCATATATTTCAAATATGTTCTCAAGGTCACTCTATCTTATTTTTTTCTTTTCCTGTTCACAAATTAGAACTAGAAGAATGATGGGAGGCTTGAAATTCAGAAAGTCTAAACAGATTGGGATTTTATTTTTAAGCCATAGTAGAGAGATGTTATTAGCTTAAAAATGAAATGCTTTTAAGTTTGCAGTTTCTGCTAGCAGAGAGGCAGAAAGCTTTTTGCAGGGGGTGAAGATTCTTTGCAAGGTATTAGTGTCATATAATCGGCTTCTCCAAGGCGACACGAGTATAATACTACTCATAGGACCTTTCTTCTAGGGAGTTCAAAGTGCTTTTCACTCAAAAAGTTTTGTGAAGTCTTACAAAATACAAAGATTTCTTTTGGGAATCTTGGGCTTGTAGGTATCAGCTAAGGGAAGTCTTCCTCTTCAAAACAGTATTTAAGGTTATGCTAAATTTTAGGTATGTACTGAAGGCCAGTAGAAGTCAATGGGCTTTTTGCGGAAGTATGCAACTGAGTGCTTCCCTGTGGTGTGATTTTAATAGAATATGATATAGGGAATCCTATTTCAGACGGTCATCTTGAGAAACAGGGGTGAAATTAATGTTTCAGATCTGTGGAGTATAGCAATGACTAACGTAATAACCACAGCTGTCTGTATCAACCTGGAGAAGACAACACAATATCATTGGATCGTATTATGGGACTTCAGGAGAGACTTCCGTAGCCAACACTGAATCACACCTCCTTCTGGAAAGGAGCAGTAGCTCTTTAAACAGAACAGAAAAACAGCATGGGACACTTCAAGATGAAACTGCAGAAAGAATTTGGACAGGAAAGTCCACTTTGATCAGGATTTGGGTTTAACACTTGAGCCTAGAAGAGATGTCCTTATCAAAATATAGAGCTACTAGAGAAACAGTCAGCTGAAGGGAAGAATCTTTAATAAAAACAGTAAAAACACTAAATTGGGGAGCAAAATTAAGTCTGTGTCTTGAGTCAGGATGATGACAGTCAAATAAACAATTACTTAGTCAACGGTGTTTTAGTGGTGCAAGTCAAGCCAGATCTAGGGGCTGCAGCATAATGCATAACAGAAAATAACAATTTTCTGAAGCCATACTTCTGATTATTGTTACAGACATGGCTGTAACATGTGAGGTGTCAGTAGACAGTGCTAAAAATATAGCAAGGGTTTTGCATTTTCTAGGTCTTTCATAACTTGTAGCATACGGCTTCCTCAGGCAACTCATATTAGCTCCTGACTGGAATATTGCAGCTCAGGGAGGCTGGAAAGTCATTTTGATTATTTTCTGACTGATGTTTCCGTGCTAGATATACACATTTTTTGCACAGGTGATACAGTTGTGGAGAATTGCAGCCAGGCAGAATTGGTATGAAATGCAAATATCTATATAACATTCAAAATTGTAGTGTTTGAGCACCCTATAGATGATAGGAAAATAATAACACATTTTACAGAGGAAGTAATTTGATTTGCTCTGAGGGTATGTGTCTAACTGGACTAGGAATTGAACACAACAGAGACCTACACTAAGGCTTGCAAAACTTGGTTTCTATCTTCAGCTCATCAGTATGATGAGTGAGCCTGATCAGCCTATTGCAGTGTCTCAATTTCCCCATTTGTAAATGGCGATAACGTTACAGAGTTCCTTTGTACAGCACTTAGAGATAGACAGACTGATTGAAATGTAAAAATGTCATTATTACTGTTTATTTTCTGAGTTACAAGCTAGTGCTTCAGTCACCTGCCTGCACCCTTCTTCCTGAAAAGACTTACAGAAAGAAGTTAGAATTCTAATTCTAACAAAATTCCCAACGTAAATATCACAAGGTCTTTAGTATTTGCCTCTACTTACTAAAAGAGCAAGATAAATAAAAACTAGATTAATAAGTTTAGACATTGAAAGGGAAACCTTTTCTTCACTTTCTTGGTATGTATGATATATTCATTATGCTGGAAAGAGGTCATTTACCACTGAATGGCTAGCCCAGTGCATTGCCAGGTGCTGTTGGGAAGCTCTAAAGTGTATTGCTTTATCTCATATATTTCAGGTGATTTTAGTGTATGAAAGAGTTTCTTTTTCTTTCCTTTGTTTCTCTTGTTTCTCAGACATGGGTATATTTGAAGCTTTGAAATTCTGAAATCCATGCAGCCAGACAGACTTTCAAGTGCTGACATAAACTAGAAAAGAATTTGGTGGAAGATGTAGGATTTCACCTTCTTGCATTTCCTAAGAATCCACTTCTGAATTGTTTCGTCAGAGGCTCTTTAATTTTTAAAAATTCAGTATATTTTTCTTTCTTTTTTTTTAAATGAATAACAGATCTAGATCATCTGTGGTGGACATAAACAACCTGTACATTGTATGCTTTTTGGGTTGTGGGGCTGGAGCTGGGCTTGGAATTGGGTACATTTTGGCTTTTGGGCCAGGACTGAGAAAATGGAAATGATGTGTCAGTCAGGTTCAGGGCACTCCAACTTGAGCGCACCCTCCTGTTTTCCAGCATAGTCTCTTTAACAGGTATCTTACATGTCCAGTTCAAACAATTGTTAACTATACAGTTACTTGTTTCATGATGTAAAGTTGCATCTTAAAATTACCGTTTCACTGTAACATACACACTGGATCAAGAAATGGCGTGATGTTTTACATTGCTTAGAACTCTGATCTGAGTTTGCGCAAACAAGTCTGCCTTTCCTTCTTGTGAACGCTTTACTCCAACTCAGCTAATGAGAAACAGGGGCATCTCTCCCTGCTGTAAAAAGGAAAACAAAGACCTGGGATTATAGTCTTTGGCCCCTATTCAGGAAGACATTTCTGATTATGCTTGTCTTAGAGCTTCGGTAAACGTGCTCATAAGTATTCATGTGCAATACAGCCTGTGAGAATTTGAAGCAGTCTTGGTGGGCAACTTTGATCATCTTCAAACCGTAAAATTTTTTCCATGCCTCAATAGATGTGAGAAGTCACACCAGAAATTTTTTTAAAGAAACAAACCGTAGAATCCAGAAAGTCTGGACTAGTTGTAGAGTAACAGACAGATGTTCTAAAACTCGAGAGTGCAGCTTTATCAAGCTCATGATCACTGTTTTGTTATAATAATAATAATACTTTGAATACTTCCTTTATCTACTCTAGGGCAATGCATGAACATGAATGAAGTCGAGTAAATTAAAGGGTTTCTTCAACCTTTTAAGTCTACAGGGCCAGTCTGTAGTTTTGCAGTCATTTATACTTCATCTGTGCACTACCAGTAGTACCAATTTAATCTTGACCAGATGCGGGTAGAGGATCGCACTTCTTTCAAGCTAGAGAAAAGGATAATGAACTTATTCCAGCCTTGCCAGTTGATGTACACTGCTGGCTGTGGAAGGACAGGCAGTACCCAATCTGTCCTAGCATAAAAGCCTTATCTAGCATAAAGCCTGCAAGACTGGTATGGTTAGAACATCGGGGTTTTTTAACTGAATTATACTCACAAGACTGAGTTCCTACCAAATCATTGCTTTGCATCATGTGGCCACCATGGTTTTCATCTGCTTCTAGAAGCCCTAAAGCTAGATTTGGTGTATCATTGAACTGTGGCCTCAATGTGGTGGTTTCTCTACCAAACCACAGATTATCTCATACAGGTCCTATAACACTATGCTGCCTGAGAGAAAACAGACGTGATTTTAGCCATCTGGAAGGGAGGGAGGGAGGGAGAAGATGTTTGAGAGACAGAAGTTTTAGAATGGTAAAAAGAATCCAGGAAAATAATTAATGAGGTTAGAACTTCAGCATTGCAGCCATTATCAACTTCTTATAAACTGCCTCTCTTCCGTTCACTCAAGTTGATAATGGCTACAGCCTTGTAAAAGATCATTCACACATCTTCAGATCAGCACTGGTAATAGCGTAAGTATAGATTTAAAACTTAGTTCACTAGTGTTTTAACTTTGCTTCTGACAAGCACTGAGCTTACCCACTTTTTGCTTCTTTCAATTTTTATCATCCCTTTCAGAATAAAGGCTGATCCTTGCTGCACCCTGACAAGTTGTAGGTACAACCTTCCAGAATTTAGTTTTAATTTGCTTATTATTTGTTATTTAGAATCCAGAGATTCTAAACAGATTTTGGAAACCTGTTGTGTTTTATGCTGGTGAAACAAAATATGTATGCTTTCAAGGACTTAAAAATAAAAAAAATACAAACACTAAGGAAATCTAGTGGATAGTATAAGAAAAGTGGGAGCTTTGTACCCAGCTCTGCTGCTGATCTGTTGTATGTGCCTGGAAAAAGCCTTTGTCAAATGCGTTCATCTGATTCCTTTTAGATTACAAACCCTCTGGAGAAAAAATTCTCCTTTACTAAAAATTTGCACAGTAGCTCTCATGATACCTGGGCTTTTGCTCTTTAGATATTAGTATTATTTATAAATAATAAATGAAAATGATATTTTCTACAGTTTGCATTTGTTTAAATGAATGTTCCTTTTCCTCCTTGTATTACAAGAACAAGTAAATAGTAATATTGGATTTATATGGCTTCTGTGTAATGATACATTACAGCTCTCTCCAGCAGTCGTATGCAGAGCCTTGATTTCCCAACACTGTAAATGAATAATGCCATTCTTTATTAATTGTTCCTTAAAATGCAGATGATTTTCAAGATGCTTCATTGGCTTCTGGTATTCTATTCCTTTGCTAATTTTTCCATCGGAGTTTTAACAGTGTTGATCACTCTGGGGATATATGACAGCCTTGTGAAACTCACTGGGAAGCAGAAAAATGGTTGAGAGGTGTGTTAATGGAGCTTTGAAAGCCAGCACAGAAGTGTTGTAAAAGAAAGTGTGTTGACTAATAAGAAGCGTGTGGATTGATCAGGCAGGATACTTAGTTTTTGACTTGGTCCCTGGGTCCTTGTGTGACCTTGAATAAATAATCTGGTGTGTTCATGTCTCAGTAGCTGCATCTTTCAAATAAGTGTAAATAGAAGTCAGAAAGGGAGTGACAGTTTAATTACTGCTAGTAAAATGCATGGTACTATTGCAGAGAAAGGTGCTGAAAAAGCGCAAAATACTCAGTATGTTCCATCAGTCAAAGTGAGAGGTTGAAAGTAGTTCTGAAGTGTCCTCCAAGGGGGCTTAGGAGAGAGAATGATTGAGGCCTGTAGTGATTGATCTGTAGGTGACTTCTACAATGTGTGGCACAACTGTGTGGTTCATGTATTCTCTAGGCCTAAGCTGAACCCATTCAGCTGTGGAAGTTTTCAGTGACTGTCAAAACGGTTCACAAAGCAATACAAGAAAACTTCGTGTCTTGAGAATCTTCCTGAACTCTGATTCCACAGGACACTCCAATTTTTAGCCCGAATCCCCACATGAGGTCACTGCCGAAAACCAATCATTATGAGCAAAGTATAAAACAGGGGACTTAGGGTGTGTTTTTACAGTCACCAGAGAAGTGCTGTTCTGAGTAGTAGTAATTTATTAAATCCAGTTATTTCTGGAAAAAAACCCTGTATTTAAGTAGTCTCTCCACACACAAAAACATTTTTTCCCTCCTTGAGCTGTACCTATGTGTCTCTTTTTTTTCCCCACGATTTTCATCCTATGAATGCTCTAGTGCATTAATACATTTAGTGGCTAAGTAATACATGGAAAATAAGCAAAGCAAGACAATAATTACCATGATGAAAAGGCAGTAAGAAACCTGAGTAGCGAATAACGAGCAAAGTATTCAACACTGAATTTAAGTGTTCTGCTTCAAAATTCTAAGTTATTTGAAACTTAGGTAAGACCTTGGTTTTACATCTGATGTGTTCCTCTGTCACTGGTGGTAGAAAGCCATCTGTGCCCTTGGATGGTTGTCTCTGTAGTTTGGAATTTAAACAGGAGGTTATATTGGGTGCATGATTGAAACCTGGGGGAGAAACAGCAATGAGAATAATCTTACAGTCTTTAAAACTTCCTCTTCTTTTTTAATGTTGTCAGAAGGCATTGAAATTTACAGCTCACTCAAGTTTTCCCTTGACGATTTACAAACTACATTCAAGACGTTTTACCACTGAGAGTAGCTTACAGGAGCCTGGGGACACATTGAGGAAAATCTGAAGTGAGGGAACAAGAATTAAATCATGTTCTGATATCATTTATTAACTGCTGGCAAGATGGACATTGATGTTTCTGAGTTTAGTACTCACTCATAACCAGTAGATGGAGCTTTTAGTAATAGAGTTTCTAGGTGTTCCTCAACTATGAAGACTTCTTGAAGCACATTTTAAATAGACAAAAACATATTAAGTATATACAGCTATAGAAAAGAGAATATTATTTGTATGATGGGCATCTTAATTTGTTTACGCTGAGTCCATCTTTTGAGAAGAAACTCGAGAACTTCCATGCAGACATGTTGGTAGAAATACTCAAAAGCATTTATGCCTAAGTTTCTAGGTAGCAAATTGTCCTGGTTTCGGCTGGGATAGAGTTAATTTTCTTCCTAGTAGCTGGCATAGTGCTGTGTTTTGGATTTAGTACAAGAATAATGTGATAACACCCTGATGTTTTAGTTGTTGCTAAGTAGTACTTACGCTAAGTCAAGGACTTTTCAGGTTCCCATGCTCTACTGACTGAGAAGGCTGGAGGTGCTCAGAAGCTGGGAGGGGGCACAGCCAGGACAGCTGACCGAAACTGGCCAAAGGGACATTCCATACTGTGTGCTCAGTACATAAACTGGGGGGAGTTGGCCAGGGGGCCGCTGCTCGGGAACTGGCTGGGCATCGGTTGGCAGGTGGTGAGCAATTGCATTGTGCATCACTTACTTTGTATATTCTATTATTATTATTTTCCCTTCCTTTTCTGTCCTATTAAACTGTCTTTATCTCAACCCACGAATCTTACTTCCCGCCCCACTGCGGGGCGGGCAGTGAGCGAAGGGCTGTGTGGTGTTTAGCTGCCTGCCGGATTAAACGACGACACAAACACACACAGGGAGTTCAAAAGAGCTGAGCTTTACCGTGAGCTGCTAAGCCAGACGTTGTAACAATGGTCAGATTTTCAGAGAGCATTCAGATACTTTGAAAATTTGCCTTGTAAATAAGCAATCAGAATTTAAAAACTACTCAGCATTCAACCACTGGTAGAAAAAACAAACACTGTGATTACATTTTATCACTGTTTAGATATGGAAACAGGAACTGACTACTTTTAAAACTGTGCCTACAGCTTTGTATTTTGAAGTCTTTACTGTGAAGTAGTATACAAAAAGGAAGTTTACACTAAGTTAAATTTCTTACCAGTGTAATTTTGTCAATATCATTAGGTTGGTAAACCCAAGCCATTGCCTCTATGTAGAAGAAATAATTTTTTTAGACATAGTATATGATCTGGCATGGAAGATTGAATTATTTCGGTAGTTCAGTTTCAGTACAGTATCTGATATCCAGACAGTTCTAGCAGCGATCATATTCTGCTTTGCCATGCTTTTTATGATTGTAGAACTTAATATGTTGCTTCCTGACAGCGAAACATTCTTGTGATTACCCTGTCACCTTCTACGTAAGGAAATGCCAAAGACTACAAGTGTATACTTCAGTGGAAAGATTTTTAAGACCATCCAGACCATGCAGATGTCCTTTCTTTGCTAATTTCATTTAACATTTCTCTAGCTGAAGTCTAACACATCTGTGTATTTTCTGGCTTCTGAGCGGTGGTGAGTGTTGTAGATTCTGCAAACTTTCTGTTTAAAACAAAACAAAAATCCCCATAACAAAATCAGCTTTAAACTCAATGACCTCAAAATGTTAAGTCCTGACTTCCTTTTCTCATGGTTTGATCTATTCTCCATCCTGCTGAAGCTATGAAGATGCTTCCCCATTGCTCTGCTTATATAATTGCTTTTTGGTTGAATGAACAGCGAATTCTGCTGTTTATAGTGCTTTATAGATAGGAATTATGTGATCCAATGCGTATAATTTTTCTAGGTTAAATTTTATCGGCTAGTTTTCTCGTATGTGATTTGACAAACGTGGCTACTGTGACTAGCTAAATACTGAAGGATACCACAATTTCTGCTGTGCATCCTTTTGAAGGGGGCTAACTTATTACAAGTGAATGATAAAGATGTACCCCTTGATTTTACGCTATACTTTTTTAGGCTTCAGTACAGATCATTCAGTTCAAGTCATGGCAGAAATTCCTAACGGGAACTGGTGTGTCTTGTTCAGCTTCAGCCGAAGCCAGTGCCAATTTTGGCACTGATTCAGAAGGTTAGTATTTGGCTCCTGTGGCTTGGATCTGTGCTATAGAGATCAAAGAGGCGTTGCCTTCACAACCAACGCTTGGTGCTAGAAGAACTAGTAGTTCATTTTAAGGAGTAATGAGCAGATCTGGGAAATATTGGTTCCTTTTTATGAATACAAAAGTCCATGTACGTTCTGGTGTAGGGAACTGAAAGAATCAGGGGAGAATAGTAAAAAATAGATGCAATTTTGTGGAGTCTTGAAAGGGAGCAGGCGGAAGGACAGAAAGACCTGAGAGTATTACAGAGCCAAACAGCAGAAAGGGAAGATAATCTTTAGTCATTATGTGCCAGATTTTCCAAAGAGAAGAGTATCTTCTGGATAAAGTCTACTGAAAGCAAGTGGGACTTAAGTATTTTCAATTGCATCATTCCACTTTGGATTTTCAAGAGAGTTTAGTATGTGGGATGTTGATTAGAGCCTATCAGAAAATGAAAGGAGGTGGAAAAAAGGAAATTATTTTCCTCTGCTGAAAGTTTTGATGAAAATGAAAAGCATTTTGCTTTCAGATTTGATTTGCTTAAATTTAGGAAACACAGGAAGGAATAGGTTTTTTTAGGAAGAGGAATAATGATGTATAAGCAATATAAAAAGCACCAGACATTAGAAGGAGTACATGTTTTTGAAAAGCAGAGAAAGTCGATCAGATCGAGTAGACTTTTTTTCCCCCCTGGGTGATCAGATAACAACATGGTGCAGTGGTTTGACCTTGGAGCACCTCCGCCATGAAGCAACACATAGCTGCACAAGGACATTTTCAAACAGTGCTCTTCATTTAGAAAAATGCTGAAATACGTAACAGTTGAAATTTCTAGGTCTAGGATCAATGTTTCACATACTGTATAATACCTGCGTTTTATTTTTTCTTCAGGAGCAGTATTAATAATGTGAGAGCCAAGCTTTGAAACAGTATTAACATATTCTTTAATTTCTCTGTCATCTCACAGCCTGTCTGCCAGCAGCCAATGACAAGGGATGGGCAACTCTGGGCTGTGGTACAGAACTTTCATAGGCTGCACAATTTATAGATCCACAGAGATTTATAGTACCATTGGCTCAAATCCTCTCTCCGGGGAACGTTTTCCAGAGCTGGGTAATTACCCAAGTTCTGAAAGCAACGTGCCATCATCAAATACATCCTGATGTTTCTCCTTCCCCTTATTCTTTTTACTGTAACTATCTCTAGTTTGAAAGCCTGTTTCTCTTTTTGTGAGCCTAGAATAGCTTCCCTGCAGTGTTTGTCTTGGATTGTGAAAGAATTCCAAATGCCAGCAAAGAGCATTGCTAACAAGAATTTACCTGTATGATTCAATGAACAGAACCATCCTGCAACCATATGATCATGTAATTACTGCTGTCATGTATAACAAAATATGGGCATGAAACACCAAGTGTTCATTTCTGACTGGAATTTCTTGATCCATGTAAGCAGCTCCAAGGGCAGCCGAATCGATGGACTTGGGGCTTGCAGTCTAGTAGACCCGCTGTGTACTTGGCAGGCAGAAAAAGCCAATTATTGTCAAGTTTTGGTGGACTTTTTTCATTCTTTGCCGAATGTTCACATTGTTACTTGAGTGTTGTGAAGTGTTGTCTTGAAGTTTATCAGGTTAGTCTTCGTACATGCTTTTATACTCGGGGACGTTCTCAGGACTCTGACGTGTCCTGTTTTGCTACCTAGAAAAATGACCACGCGCAGTAGGGCAGAACAGTATTTGGCACAGTTTGAATTCAAAGGCGCGTACTCTCTAAGCTAAAAAAGCAGGTCCAATTATTAAAAGCATCTATTAGCAAACTGGCAAAGAAGGTATATAATGCCTACTTTATGTCAACATGTCTTTTGCTGTATATGTGTAACAGTCTTTATGGTGTCCCTAGAGTGTCCAAGAAGGAGTATGGAGGTGCTTTTTCATAGTCCTTTCCATCCGTTTATGCTTCTGAAGTGAGCATTTAGGCAGATTAGAAAGATCATGAGATCATTTTATTGAAGTCCTGCCAACCATGTATGTTCATGGAGAAATGTTGCCGAGTGAAAATTCTCAAAATCGAATTTGGAGTATGAATTCCATTTTCCAAAAGGACTTATATGCAAAGGACCCAGATTCACCAGTTTTCGTGCTTGTAACCTGCAAATGAAATCAATGGGAAATCAGAAGTCTCTATTGAATCTGGCCCAGAGGAGCCAGCGACTCACCAGGAGTTCCCTGGATACATAGCCGTTAGAAGAAGAGAATGTCATCCTGTGTATGTGCAGGGATTCACCAAATGGGGAAATCTCTGTCATCCACTTACAGTCTTTCTGAGCCATCCAGTCACCTTGGATGTACTAGTCTGGCCCTTTGGTCTTCGCTCCTGTCTTTTATTTGCACTGCAGCCATTAGGCAAGCTAATAGAAATAAAACTTGTCCTTTTTGCCCTCTGTTTAGCATCGTGCCTCAAGCACAAGAGTCATTGAGCATAATGTTCATCCAGTAAATACAAGTGAAAAGGATACTATTCATTTGCAGTTCTATTAGTGGAAGCCATGGTTAACAATTCAAATCTAGGGAGAAAGATAATTGCAGGAGCTGATTGCCAGCCATCCTCCTATGTTGACTCACAGGGCAAAACGGGTGAGAGTGAGAAAGAGAAGCTAAAATTATAGTACAACTCTCTGAGGAATATTAATGTAATAGTTTTAACATGATCCTGCTCACATTTTATCAAGTAATGTTACTAAAAAGGATGGCTCTGGTAATTTTTGCAATATTACATTTTCCTTGGAATAATAGTGACTTGACACTCACTTTGCAAACTAATGAAACTTTTACATTTCTGAATGTTTTTATAATTTTTGTTTTTTAGGTGAAGATTATACCTTTGGGCTGAGAAGGTGCATTCTGGAATTTTAATCTTGTTTGCTAAAATATTTATGTGCAATACTCTGAAGATACTGTACAGTGAAGGATCTTTCTTTGTGGGAACATGTTGTTATGAAATCTCTGGGATTGCTTTGAGAAGCTCATTAGCTATGAAAAGTAGGTTCATTTTGGGTTAATGCAAATATAAAATTTTCATTATAGCCCCAGTCAAGAACCTGGGCCCCAGTGGGCCTGGCATTGCCCTTGCTTTGTAACAAACATAGAGCCACTTCCTTAGAGAACTAACCGTCTGCTCACCAGATAGATTGCTGCAAGCAGATGAAACACATGAGGAGGTAACAACAGAACCAGTGGAGCTTGGCTAAAAAGCAGAATTAACAGTTCACTGCCTACATGGCCGATTGTTGAATGGTTTGTAGACACTGAACTGAAGATAAGTTTTAGCTTGCTGTTAGACCCAATCTGCATGCCCTGTGCAGTATTAATATTCAGCCTGTGCTGTGACAGGAACCGAGCGAAGATGCAGATACTATGAGCTTCAGCAGAAAAGTGACTGATTTAGGGACCTGAGCCACTTTCTCAATTGCCTTAGAGGTAGGTCACGTAATAACTCTGTGAGAGCCTACAAGAGTCCTAAGAAATAAGAACCATCTGTAAGTCTGACCTGAGAACAAGCGACTGAATAACAAAGGACAATGTTCCAGCTATGTCCAACTTGATTGATTACTTGTAGTCTGGCTCTGCTCAGCCTGCACTCTGTAGCCTCTCTAGTTCCTCTGTTGTGGTATCTCATGTTCTGTGTGTTTTATTTCTTCAGCTGGAGGGCCTGCCTGTAGGTATAACGTTGTTGGCCAGGCATCTGGCACTTGAGCTAAAGAAGTGCCGCCATCCAGCGAGCAACTAATAATAAGCTACTGTTCTCTCAGCTGACTTACCTACAAATATACACCTTATGTGTCTAAGACAGACATTAACCCTTTCCTATAGTGGGACAAAATGGGCTTTTTTATGCTGTCATTACTAAGTCAGACCATACTTTTCTCCATGCCCAATGCATTTCTAGGTAAGCTCATTTTTAGCTCTCCTGCTTTGCCCCTTATCTTAAACCCAGCTTATTATTTGCTACTATTTGCTAATGCTTCCCCCCTACACAGCCAATATGTTTTGTACACAGAACTAAAAATGTCTGTTAAGTTTATTTTTCCTTCCTGTGCTAGGCAGCTTAATGAGGCCAGTCCAGGATAAAAAATATTAGCATCTGCTGTATGGAGCAGCACAGAAAGCTAATGCAATGCATTCAGGTAGGTCTTATGTATTCTGTCAAAAGAAAGTACCTCCTGGGTGTTCATTCCTGCAAATGAGATATAAAATAGTTTCACATTTCCCTGGGGTATCAGCACTGTTCACTCCATCAGACTGCAGTGGACAGAGATCCATTAAAAGTTTTAAAACTAATCATCTGCTCGGTTATGATAGCCTCACCCTGCTTGGCAAGGTATTGTCAGCTTTCCATCACTCTGTCAACAGTGCTGGTTTGCCGTGGTTAGAAGCGTAGCTATTTTTTGCTGCTATTAACAATCTAATTCTTCCAGTCTTGGTTCCTACCTGCCACCTTCTGAGCATGTGTTAGATTCAGTTTTGTAACATGTACAATACCCAGAAGAAAAAGGTCAAGAAAGGATTTTTTTTTCTTTTCCAACATATGTCTTCAACAGAAGTATATAGAGATATATAGAGATAGCAAGCTAGCTAGGTTGAATTGTTTTCATTCTCCAGTGTAGCTGCAATGGTACCTGCTGAAAAGCTGATGTGGTAGTACATTCCACGTTGTAAATTATACACAGCTCATTAGACACCCCTAAAGAGATCTGAATTCTTTTCACAGGGTACTGAATGCCTTCCAAATCTCACTGAAGTAAATAGAAATTACATCTTGTAGGATCTCTGTTACTGGGATTTACTGTCTGTTGCTGACCCTTGGGCAAGATGCTGTATGACAAGTCCAAGTGGAGAAAAATCAGATGATGACTGAAGAAAGGATCATAAGATAGGCATGAGAAGTACAGTATTTTAAAGATAATAAGCTTTTGGAGTATACGTTTTGCTTGTCCACAAGATCTAGAATTTTTTTTTTTTTTAATATAAAGGCTTAAATTGTCATTTACTAGCATGACCCTCAGTTTAGACCTGTGTTTTCCCATTCTCGTTTCTGCTCTTATTTGACTGACTTTGAAAGCTGACTGATACTTCTAAACAGCTGATATTTTACCGCATAGGAGCAGGCAGATGTCCTTGGACACTTTTAAGGTGTGAAAGAGATTCTACATCCACTTTTTACTTTCTCTAAGACATTATTTTCTCTTCTTATGAACTCAGCTCAGCTGAGTCTCAGCTTTAGAAGTCTGCACATCATATGCTAAAAACTGTACGGAACACAAGTGACAATACTGTCCCTAGGAATCTGCAACTCCCAGTGAGACTTTTTTAAGAAATGAAAGAGATTCTCATTTAAAACAAAGGAAAAAAATGCCTCACTATGGCATGTATTTCAAATGTTGCTTTCTACATTAGCAGTCTTTGAAGTGAATGTACTGATTCCGAACAAGGCAGCAAAATATCCTTTAAAGAGGAGTTTCTTCGGCTGTTATAGGAAGGGATATTTTTAGTTTGTAAGGAAATTACTGTTTTCTCAGTGTGTGCATGTGCGTGCACAGGGAAAGGTGGGTACGAAGCCTTGTTACCTTGATTCACAGTGAAAGTAATCTTCCTGGTTGGGATGCAGTAATATAATCCAAGGTACTGTTCAGACAGAATCATTGCAGAGAATGCAGTTCTTGGCTGTGTGGGAAAGACAGGCGTGTTCGAAACGTACACGTATTGTATATACATGTATGTCTATGTAAGAAGCATTTGTGTTGCGGTCATACAAAATTTCCTTGGACTGCAGTTTTAAAACATCTGCTACCAAATGTATTGCAGAGTCATAGAATCATTAAGGTTGGAAAAGACCTCGAAGATCATCGAGTCCAACCATCGACCCAACACCACCACCCACTAAACCATGTCCCTGAGCGCCTCATCTACACGTCTTTTAAATACTTCCAGGGATGGGGACTCAACCACTTCCCTGGGCAGCCTGTTCCAATGTTTAACCAAGGTACTCTGAGAATTACTGAGGGCAACCATTGTTATAATAGCTAGCAGTAGTTCTTACTACAATATAGAAATATCCTTAGTGATTTACACCTATATTTCATCAATTGTATCATAATTGAGCTTTTTTCAGTATGAAGCCTGCATTCAGAAGTTGGGGCAGCTAAACCAAATTTGGAATTGTTCGTTAAAATGCACAAAGGGAGAAGAAAGCACAATGTATTGTTAAAATGATTAACACTGTGCACTCAATTAATACATTCTAAGACCAGAAGGAACCATTAGAACATCTAGTCCCGCTTCCTGAATACACAGGCTGTATATTTCACCTGGGGTTATTGAACCCAATAACTTATGTTCGATTAATGCATACTGCCCAGGCAGTCATTCAGTCTTGATTTGAACACTCCAAAAGACAGAGGTGCCTCCACTTCCCTTGGCAGTTTGTTCCAGTGGTTAACCACCTTCACTGTATAAATAAATAAATAAATCCTGACTTCCAGTTTGTATGAGTCTGGCATTTCACATCTAGCTACTGTTTCTTTTGATATCTTTCTGCACTCGATTTTAAAAATCTCTTTGGTACTTTCTATTTGCTTTCTCAAATATACCTCAAAAGGTATGTATACATGATAAGCTAGTCACTCTTCTTTTTTAATGGGATAAATAGATTGAGGTCTTAAGGTCTCTTGCTGAAGGACGTTTTCTGAAGCCTACCAGTCATTTTTGCCTGTCTTGCTGTACTTTTCCAATTTTCCCAAATCCTCTGCAAATTGCAGTACCAAACTGGACATCGCTGCCACATAATTCTCCTCCATTCGGTACATGCTTTTTTTACATATTCCAGGATCCTACTGATCCCTTGTGTGTGGGCCAAGCATCTGAGCACAGAGTAGAAGGCGATGAATAAGGGAGAGGATGTATAACTGTTTTACAGAGGAATCTGCTCTCCAGTCAGCGAGAGCTGAGTTTAACCAGCTTAATTGGCTGAAACACGTGAGCCAAATTGTGAAGGATCTGCGACTGGACTTGCGCCTATCTACTTTTGGCCTATGTCGTGTGGGTCTCCAAACAGGTGTAAAGAGAGAGGGGAAACGGGAGGTGTGCATGTCACATATACCTTTCTCCTCAGATAAACCCATTCACTATTTCTGCTCATGCCATTTCTCATCCTGTCTGCTTTTTCAGAAAGCTAGCGTGTGGATTACTGATGAAATAGCCTGATACTAACCTTTCTTGTTCAGTGCTTTGACTGGCATTTGCAAAGGAATTTCCCTCTGCAGGACCTTACAGGGTCTCGGGGATCTGTATTACTTATGGAGCCAATTTGTCTCTAATAAGAGTTTTGCCTTTCAGTTTAGTAAGGACCCCAAATGAGCCCAAAGATCTGGATATTTGCAGCAGTGAGTCAAGAAACACATTGATTTCAAATATGCTCTCAACGTCCAAGAATGTTTATTTTTGTAAGAGGATGAGTCAATACCATCATCTGATGTGCAGTAGCATTAAGAAGGGAAAAAGAAAAGAGAGTAGGCCAAATGTCTGAATGGATAATGGACTTTATCCTTGAGTCATAATAATTTTAAACCAGCCCTGACCCAAGTGGCTAGAACTTATTCTCAGCAGCAGCCAGCAAAAGGACTGTTTTTTTAAGGAAGCTAAACAATATTCATTCAAAACTCCAGCAGTTTTGTGTCAGCCCCATGTGAGTCCAGTTTTGGGCTCTAATCTAAACCTTTCCCATGAGGCCTGCAGACCTGACAAATCCTCTTAACCTTCCCTTTCATTCTCTCTTTTGTTCCTTCCCCGCTCTGTGGTGAAATTCAGTTGTCCGACTGAAGCTTTATAGACTTAGTTTGGAATGGAGAATTACGCTGTGGTAAGAGTGATGGCCGCTGAGTTAAGTTACTTAGCATGCACCAATACTCCCCAAAGGGTTTGCTTAGAGTAAGGTATATGCCTAAATACCTTGCCAGATGAGGCAGATAGGTCAAGCAGATGCTGGAAACTGGCATCTTTTTTGATTCTCTGTATTCATTCAGGCCAAAGGAAACATTTTGCAGGGCAAGTGGCTCCATTGGAACAGCGAAACCCTGAGGGTCCTGTCAAGGCTCAGAAAGTTTATCCCTGTTATTTTCTTTATTAAAAAAGGGTATTACTTTTACCTTTGATTGCTCTAATCTACAGGTTCTCAGCCAGAGAACTGGAAATGAAGGTTAGATAGAGTTAGTGGAGATGGACAGAGGTGATCCGCTTCCATTAGGGATAGACATCAAAGAAGATAGTCTGGAAAGGCCCTATTCGGTGCATTACGATGTCAGAGTGCAGGGTTAGTTTCTCAGTATTTGCCAACCTTCTCTATCAGCGATTAATGGTTAAGCAAAGGACTTGTTCCTGCCTGATCCCTGATGATTTCGTCTCTCTTCATCTTGTCATTGAAACAGTGAAATCAGGGAAATTCAGCAACGTTTAGGAATGTTACAGTATTTTTATTTTTGTAAGGTGAGATGCTTTTAAAACATCTGTGGCATAAGAATGTCATTTTCATCTAGCACTTTGCAGAAACCAAGACAGACCAAAATTTTCACAGGTGATCTCAGAGTTTTGGAACCTAGTTTTCAGCTCAAACTGCTTTTGTCTTGACATCCAGGTGGAATGAGTGCTTGGGGCTGTTAGTGATGAGTTGGCACTTTGGGTGCTTTGCATTTAAAATATTGAATTTGCACCAAAGTTGAATGCCCCAGTATTTCAGAGAAGTGATAACTTTGCAGGGAATTTCAATAATTATGGTGATTTCGTTCAAGGAATGCAGAATCCTGCCTGAAACTCAAAAAGCAGGCATCCAGCAGTTGAGCATCTCCTTGTTTTGATGTGCTTCCAACGCTGAGGACTTTGTAGCCAGGAAAAGAAACCAAAGGAAGAATAGCACCTACCTCTGTTTATAAAGACTGAGAATAAAAGGGAAAAAGGAGTTTATGGGAGAGAAGTTTGCAGAAGATATTTTGAAAATAACCAATTCAGCTGCAAGAAAAAATGAAGAGTATGGGGAAGGGGGCAAGCTGCTTTATGCATTCAGAGGCAAGAAAGAGTCTTCATGCTCAAGAGCTTAGGCTAAAAAGAGCTTAATCAAAGTCAATGGACAATTATAATGTTGGAACAAATGATGATAAAATACTGGATCTTGAAATTGGTCCAAGGGAAGACAGAGGAGCCTAATGTTTTCCATAATTGATTTCAAGGCTCAGATGGGGAATACTGTGTATTACAGAAACATCAATTGTTGCGTTGTCTTAATAATTTAGACTGGCTGTTTCTTTGATAATGATGTTCTCGGCAGCTGTGAAAATAACACTCCGGGTAAACACAGGGTAAAGGCGAATCTAAGTACTTGACATCAGAAACGGTTAAGAAAGGCTGCACTTTTTGCAGCAGTGTTACAGGTAAATAAAAGAAAATACAAGCATTTGGAGTCTATTATTTGGTAATTTGTATGCGGATGGTTTCTCAATTACTTTATGACTGCCTGGGACTGCAGGAGACACACTTAGGGATTTCATGTTCAAACTGGATATTGCCAATAATACCTAACCTTTTTTGATAGATCTCAAGGTATGTTACAAAGGAGGCCCGTTCTGTTATCCTCATTTTACAAAAGGGGAAATTGAGGTACGGAGGCATATATTGCTTTCTTGACTGATTTTAGCCATGTATTGCCTATGAACATAGAATGTCACTGCCTTGGTCAAATAACTATATACTGATAATTTGTGGACGTTGCTTTAATTTGTCTCTTAAAGGTAGCGCAAGAATGACTGTTTTCCCCTGTAAAGTGACAACTTCAGATGACAACATCCAAAGAATGTGTAAGCAGGCGATACCAAGGATACTGTTAATTGAAACATATTGGTGCCAGAAGTTGAATGTTTAAAATACTTAGTAACAAAAGTAGACATATTTTAGAGCTGTATTTATTAAAGAGACAGGCTTAAGGCCTAGATCTTTATCCCCATCTTTGCTGTAATCCAGGAACGGCTGCATCCATGTCACAAAGGTGTCCCACAGTCAAAACAACGTAATGGTAATAGATATCCCCAAAGTTCAGAATGATGATATCGGGTGTCTCATTTCTGGAAGAGCTGGAACCTTTAAGGCCAATTGTGAAATCACAGATTCTCACAAAAGTTGAGTATTTGAAGTTTGGGGTGTGTCAGTTGGGGCTTTTTGTTTGTTTTGTTTTTAAATAAAACAGAACAGGTCTGAGAAACAAAGGAAAAAATCTTCAGTTTTTACTAGACAACGCTGCAGAGTGTGAAACCCATCTGTATTGAGTAAATACATGGACAGCAGTCTAATTGCCCCAGATTTTTCAATAAATTATTTCAGAAGTTAACAAAAAAATCCTTTGTATATTACACTATGCAACCCAGCTCAATATCAGGTTGCTTGTTGCCATAGCTGCAGCTCAGGAAAATGCATTTTTCTCAAAGATTTATAAACAGAGATTGCAATGTTTTAGCTCTGTGTAACAACACACAATATCCAGTGTCCCCAAGTTGCATATAAATTCAAACACTAGGGAGTCATTCAGATCACATTTGAGCCTCGGTATACATGTAGCACAAGAATAGCATCTCGCTGGTTGTCCATTAATGTATCTTGTACTGTCCACTCAGAAGATACATTTCACGAAGGTAGATTCAGGGAACAGAGGAAGCAGTTTCATCATTTGAAACTGTAGGGATTATACTATTTTGCTGGGGAGTAGCCAGGACACACTAAGCTGACTTTCTCCCCCCCCCCACTCAGCAGCTCTGCACTTCTTGTGCTAGCCTCAATATTAGAAATCCCAGATACACTAGTGAAGATCGTTGTTAGGAAGGCTTGATTCAGTACACCACTAACACGCTTTGAGGTTCAGGGTGATACAGTTTCAGAAGGTAAAGCACATTATTTCAATTGTTAATATAAATATATGCATTTTCTAGAACTTCTCCAGTGTATGCAAACAAACATTTTCACTCGTTTGGGCTGTACAGTAATATAAGAAGCACTAGTAACTCACCAGTGTCAGCCCCATGTTCTCCCAAGAGTTTGAATCCTTGACCATCTCCGTCTGTCAGGAGTTAGGAGTAGCTCCAGCGTCTGTGGTAGGTAGGGGCTGTAGTTGTAGGACACGTGCTGGGCCGCAGCCATTCTGACATTTCCACTGGGAAGTGCATCCAGTCATGCCAACTTCTTTTGAAATTCTGGCCATTCAGGCTGAAATTTCCAGAAGCTCTGCTGTTGTACCAGCTTCATTCCTATGGAAGTAAATGGGTAGAATACTGTTTAGTTAATGGAAGTGGACTTAAGTGTTTGAAATCTTTTGAAAATTTTTCTTAAGTGTTTTGTTCTGGAGTTACCTCAGGAGAAGCGAGACAGGTATTTTAAAGGCAGCCCGAAGGAGCTAGCCTCAGTAGAAGTGCATACAAGTCGGGGGTGCGTTGTTCTCACTTTTGCAAATTTACTTCCTATTCTCATACCCCATTTTTAATACTGTTAGCCCTTTGTTTCAACACAAAATTCTCTTAGAGAGATGTTTCTTTTAAAAAAGAATTCAGCTTAGTCAAATCACAGTTTATTGCTTGTGTCTTGTTTTACAAGTCTGAAACCCTACCGTAAGATAGGAATAATGCAGAGGTTGGAGTATGAAGGACAAACCGGAGACACTGAACAGAAGGAACCATTGTTTACTGTAATATACATCAGACCCCACTGATGCGTTCTAAGTGTTTTCTCCATTTTTTTCCCCCCTTTTTAAAAAGTTAATGAGCCATAAGGAAAAGGCTGCTAATGAGATGTTTATTGTCAGGATCATGGGTTGAGGGTATAGTCTGCTGATGTGTTGTAAGAGAAGAAACATTTATGTTTTGGAGTATCATAAAATGTTGGTTTTGAAGAACACCTTTTGTATCACCTGGGATGGATTTATTAACAGGCTGTACACTTAGACCTTGTATGTATCTTCTTAACAACAGTTTGATTTATGTAGGCTTAGACTTGGTACATTTTCAGTCTTGCCTTTTGCTTTATTTTTGGGAAAGCTCAGAAAAAAATGGTATGTATTTTTCCCAGGAGCTGGGGATTTTTGATTTAACTCTCCACTGGCTTCTGATTTTACCTGTTCAGGATTAGTTTTTGTTTATAATAAATACGTCGTCAGATTAAATGGATGCAACAGTCACTTCTGGCATTAAGCTCCAGGAATCGAAGCGGGGGGGGGGGGAGTAACCTCAATCAAGCACAGAAATGACAAATTAAGAACCAGTATTAGCAAACATAACTCTTAATATATGCACTGCAGCTCTTATTTAAATTCTGATGTGAATCTCATGTTAGAATCCAATATCATGTTATTTATGTAAAGAAACAGAGTTTTCCTTTATCTGTCTACAGTTGCACAGGAAGGTTAGAATTGTGTTTCTCAAGCCCCAGATCACTCTATAAATTTCTCTGTGCCCAGCTCATGTTGATGTTACTGTTTGCAGTGGGGCCACTTATGTAAGCTCCGGCTCTTTCCAGCTGTCTGCTTCTTACGTGTCTGCATTTCACGTCCTTGACATGAGATTTATACCACCAATATCTGTCAATCCCTGAATTGACAGAATAAAGAATTGGCAAAATCCATGAAAGTAACCGAACAAGGAAATTTTCTTCCTTATGTAAACGTGAAATATTGCAGGATTTAAACAACAGAACGTTTCAGGCTGGGAGGACTCCGTGACAGATGTCCATATGAAGCTTTTGGGCAGCTATTACTTTTTTCCAGAGAATGATGGAGTTTTGAGCCACATCCTCAGAGTTTGATAACAATTTTCCAAAAGCATATTTGAACAAAATAATAGTGTGCCTTCCCATATATAATGCCAGACCTTGTGATTTCTCCTCCTTTGCCTGTTAAGTGAAAGCTGTTTGTATTACCTGGTGGATGCTATAATGGCTATAGAGAGGAAGGGTAAAGCAGCAACCTTTAATATCAATTCTAGTGTCTCAGTGTTAACTATAAACCTGCATTAAGTATAGAAATTACACAGAAAGGAGCTACTTTGATTAGTCTGTCATATTTTCAAGACCTAAGTGTTGCTGATTCATAAGCATAATTATATTGTTCTTTCAGTCTTTTGCATGTAAGGGAGAGAACAGAAAGCAGATCTGCTCTTAGGAAATGCCTGAAATAACCTTTGTGCTTCAAGGGCTGCTTAGGGGTTGCTCTAAATTTGTCTGCCTGTCCCCTGAAGACAAACTAGCACCTCCAGACACTCACAGAGCACAGCGTGTGCTGGCTGCGTACCATCTCACCCACAGGATAAATATTTCTTCCCTACAGCATGAATCTCAGTTCTCTCTTATGTCAGAAGGAGCAAGGCATGGCCTGGTTTGTATTGGTAGCAAATTGTCTTCTTTTCCAAGTCAGCGTAGACAAGGTCACTCAGCACCAACGAACCAAGGGCCAACAAATGCAAATCTTGCATATGCTTTTCATTATACCATCTTTACTGTCAGTCTGCAAATTATCTAGAGCTGTATTTACATTCTTGTAGTATCAGTGAGTAGAGGTAGGTGATGCAAAGTTAGCCAACTGATTAGAAATAGTTTTGCAAGTTGTTACCTGCTGTCCTCTGCGGTTGTATCAGCGAAGGGAGTACAGATGACACACAGGCACTGCTAAGTAGTCGTAAGTAGAAAATAGAAGAGGGAAAAGAGAAAAGAAAAAGTGTTTCTTTTTTTAAAGGACTTACCTGATTGAGGAGGGGGAGTAGCATGCCAAGACCACATACTCTCACTCCCTGACACAGACACTCACAGAGCCTTCTGTATTCACCTTAGAATGAGAAGCTTTTCTTCTTTAAATTCCACGTGAAATGGACGTTGGACTGGTCTGCTCAAACAGCACATACAGCTTGATCTGACTGTGGGCTTCCCTTGAGATAAGAGCTGTTAAGAGAGGTGATAAATGCTGTTTGTTAGGTTCCCCCCCTAGACAATGGGGACAATCACTGATTGTTTTACGTGGTCATCTCTGTGTATGTGCATCAGAGGGGCAGTGATGCCTAGTAGCTGAGCATCAATTCCTGGCTTTGCCACCTAAAACTGCAGTGTGCCCCTGGGTACGTCAGTTCCTCCTCCGCATTTCACATAGAATCTGATGTAAAGCTTTTGATTTCTGTGTGTGAGTATGCAGTGATAGAGGTGATAGCCACAGCTAGACAGACCTCTTGCTAACCAGATATGGTTGTAATATAGTAAAGTCACTGTGGTGGCATTCTGTAAAAAAATTAATAATAAAGACCCAGGGTCTTTAGGAAGTGATCAAGTGTTTTCCATCTGGTATTTGTATTCTGGTGACAATCAGAGAATTGCAGCGAAGTGGTACAAATGGTTTGCGGTGCAAATCACTATTATGGCTCTTGCTAAATACATGCACTAGTCTATTTGCATTTGGGAGGGGAAGCCAAAATCTCTGCCTAGGTACAGACTGTAGCTACAGAAATCAGCTTGCCAGTAGTCTCACTTAGGGGAGAAAGAGGAAACTGTTCCTTTTCTTCATACAGAAGAAGAAACACAACAAGAATAAGGTGTCTTTTAGGAAGCACAAACCTAAAGTTAGAAAAGAGGTTGTGGAGTGAAACCCCAAATGGTGCAAGCTTCTTGAATCCAGTAGTTGGATGAAAAGCTACCTGAGAGTCTAAAGAATATTTAAAAGAATAGTTAGAAATAAACTAACAAAAACCCCATTGCTTGACCCATTCTTGCTGCTGAGCAGGTATAATAAGAGAAGGAGCTTTATGAGTATTGCAGTGAATAAATCCTAGTTTCCAATGTACTGCTCGATGGATTTTCTGATTGATTGTACGGCACTTGTTTTCAACTTTTGACAGCCCAGTCTCCAAAGAAACCCAAGAGGCAAAACCAAAAAGACCCAACCCCCAAACCATTTTGATATTTCTGAGATGAAATCATTTTGTGTTGAAAATGTCAAAATGGATTGTTTTTATCTTTTCAAAAACATTGTGTCCGTTTTTGATGCTGAAACTTTTATTTGAGTTCAACATGGCTTCAAAGCAGCTTCAGAGCTTTAAAACTGCCCCCCCGCCCCCTTAGTTATTTAATGATTCACTTCCTCTAGAAATCTTTATTAACTTTACAATACCTGAAGCTATATCAGCACTTGGGAGTAGGACTCATTCCTTGCATTCGTCTGTCAGCGTTTCATACTTTTTAATTTTTTTAAGTAATTTTTGTATAATTATGGTAGCAGAATCTTATTTGGTGACACAAGCAGTAACGTATGTACTATTCATTTCTTCTGGGGACTTCAGATTGCTTTAGGTGAGTACAGAAAATAAGTATTTACTCAGTATGTTTGGAATATTGCAGACAAAAAGGTAGCATTGGTGTATCTTAACTAAAACTGAACTGTCATGATCTAATAGTCAACATTATAGTAATTTAAAATTGTGCATCATGACAATAGTAACAATAATGAAAAAACTTGTGAAATTATATTGGATGCTGTAAACATAATATCATCTTATAGAAGTTACTTTGCCATTTTGTAGTGAAGAACCTCTTCCATAGATTGCTTTGTCAACTGCATTCTGATTAAGGGATTCATGATATAAGACACTTAATAGACATCTATGATTAAGATTTTCAAGACAGCCCTAAGGAATAATCCTTATCTCCTATTTAACTTTAGTGAGACTTGGCCAAGAAAATCCCTTAAATTCTCTGAAAACCTTGTCTGGAAGAATATTCTGTATAATAGTCTGTATATTCCAGGGCATGTTTACAAGAGAGAAAATAGCTTAAAATGCATGCAGCCCATTCTCCAGTCTAGCTATGGTGATTCTCCTGTCATGGACACATGCATATACATCTCTCTGCCACTGTAAATCTCTGACCTTCACTTTAAATTGAGATCTGTATGTGTGTGTGTTTATATATACAGAAACTGAACCCTAGTAAGAGTATGTATTGTTATCTATAGGACCAGGATTTAATTCCATGCACAAGACAAGCCCTGATACATTTTTTTTTTTTTATTTTTCCTGATTGTGCATTCTGTATCTTACTGATTATTCTCTTACAGGTAGGATGAATTTCATCTCCACTCCTTCCCATGATAGCTATTATTTTACCGTTTATCCTTAACTGCTTGAGTTTAGTGGGACATCCACAATTTTTCCCTCCTTTTTGCATTAAGCTGCTAAAAGGTTTCACTTTAGCTTGTCTGAAATTAATGTTCCATTGAAAATAAATCGTCCTGTTCTTGGGTTGATTAAGGTGACAGATCCTGTAGTATAATTGCCCCTGCTGTTCAGCTGTTCTGAGCAGGAATAACCAACATTTACCAGCTGCAGACATGAAGTTTGCAAATTACTAGACTCGGTGGCTGCTTCTGGCAGTGCCACAAAGGCCTTGACTGCTAGAGGTCAGGCGCAATAGTTTTCTTTCCAGAGATGGAGGAGCTTTAACATAATCCAGGAGCCGGTGTCAAGTTTGAGCTTTTTTTCTATTTTTTTCCCCCAGTGTGCGGAGTAATGGATGCGAGAGGGTCTCACTTCCTCAGAGAGGAAGAATTTCTCTCCCGTTGACTCCACAGATCAGCCCCTCTCCCTGACGCGTCGCCGCGGGGGTGCCCATGGCCTGAGGTAGTGAGCTCACCCTCTGGAAGTCTGGCGGGCTGGGCTGCTGCGGGGCGGGGCGGGGCGTTCCCGCCCGCGCGCTCTCAAACCTGTGAGACCGGCCCTGGCTGTCGCGACAGCTGCCGAAAGGGCCCCGAGACGAGGGGGAGGGGTCGCCCTGCTGATGTGTTCGTGTGGAGCAAGGCGCGGGGAGCGAGGAAAGCTGCAAGTCCCGCGCTGACAGGAGGGTAAATGGGTATGAACCAATCGAGAATGCGTTTAAGATGTGTACTGGGAAAATGTTGAAACGTCCACAGGTGAGTTTATGGAAGGCCCTCCCTCTAGGAGGAGTTGAGGGATGTATGTTTATAGCGGAGGAGCCGCAGCTGTCCCTCAGCCCAGGCAGCGGACTCTGACTGGGAAGTCTCTTTGTTTTCCTACACCTCTTTGTTGCCACCTTCTATCTCCAGAGAGGAGTACGCTTTGTTGTTCCAGAAGCAAATTCTTCCCTGAATTTTCTGGGAACTGTGTGATCCTTGGATAGAAGGTATTGCGTATGACAGATACAGTTCTTTAGCAGCTCACTGCCTTCTCTTTTACTGTATACTCCCTACGAAGATGAGTAGTAGTTTAAAGGATAGTGACAGCAATATCCAAGATGGTTTAAATTGAAATGTCAATGTATTTTAATGATCTGCTAAGGAATAGTCATATGAAATGATGTGTTTTATATAATGCAGATAATAACTTCTCTGTCAAAACCTATTGACACACCTTAATTTTGACTTATTAGCATCATGTCGAAACTCCTGATTGACTTTTTAAATTCCAGGCTTTGAACCTCCTTGAAAACAATCTGTAAGTCAGAACAAGTCATTCAGCATCAAACTTGAGGCTTCGAGCTCATTTGGAAATGTTTGCATGCAATCACCAATGGTGTTATTAGTGTACAGACAGACAAAAAGATGGTTATGTCCCATCCATGTTTGACTATTGCCTTGTTGTTATAAGAGCTAAAAGAAAAAAAAAAAATCATGGTCAGTGTTATCTTTCATTTCTGTTTGTGTACTGCTTGCAGATGGATTGCAGTTTCTAGGCAAATAGGCGTTGTGGAAAGCTGTCTACCATCGAGCTTTGTTAAATAATTCTCAGTCTTTACGTCTTTCAGAAACATTTGAAGTCCAAGCCATACTGAGTGGAGTGTAGAGCCCATTTTGTGTTGATACTGACAACTGCTTGAGTGAAGGTTGATCTTGGAATCAAATTAGGTTAGCTTGTAAGTGCAGCTATGAATTCAACGCTTCTTTGCCTCTGAATAGCTTCCTTAAAATACTTGATACAATTTTAAACTACTGGTTTTCTATCCTAATGCAAACAGGTCCACAAAGAAAGATTACCAAGTGCAGAAAGGCAGGCTCAGCACTTGGGTTCCTCTGAAAGTCATTAGGAGATGCGGCAAAATTTAATGCTTTGTCTTCCCTAAGCGTTCACGACAGAATAACAGATAGAGGCTGCCTAAATTGAGCTCTTGGGGCTATAGGAATTTTGCAGTCTTAATGATAACCTGAAGTGCAAAAAAGTCCTTTCATATTTTTAACTTGTTGCCCAGTTTAACTTTCTCCCAGTTAGCCAGACACAAGGATTGAATGGGAAGAGGCCTGTTGAGACCCGTCTGCTAGGGCTTGCTATCGGTAAGAATATAATCTTTTAACAGTAGCTTAAAATTAGGTCTTTTTTTTCCTCTTTCTCCTCTGCCTATTCCGTTAACTTACAGAAAGATGCCTGTGGGTGCTACATGGTGGTTATTGTAGAATTGCAAGGGTTCCTGTGTAGCAGGTTTCTGATGTGGGTGGGACTGGATTCTGACTGAGCACAACAGCAGCAGCTCTAGATCAGAAAGTCACATTATCACAAGAAGATAGCTTATGCTTACCATGTTCTTATGCTCCTTGATAGCATGTAGTTCTTCTAACAGAGACGGGATACTGACTGAATTGTCTTTTGGCTTGATTCAAGACCAAGAACTTGGTCTGTTCTTACCCTTGTTCTGTTCCTCAGGCAGGAAGTTTTCATTCTGGCTGTATAGCATAGCAGGGAGAAAAGCTGCACTTACCACTCTGCGTTCCCTTCGTTACAGAGTAGTAACAGTTAGGTAGGTCAAATACAGTATACTACCCTCTTCCAGATATTCTTGCATAAGTGGGGAGATGATTTGAGTCTTTTGATCACTTGTGTGTTGGAGACTTGAGGAAAACTAAGACCTGGTGCAACTCACTGAATTGTAATCTGAGATTTTCCCACTCATGCTTGTCCAGATTAAATTAGCACCACATTAAATTAGCATGTAATGTTGGTAATGTGGAAGCTGCATGAGATTAAAATGAAGCTCTTGATTTCTTTAAGAAAACAATTACATTATTGTTCCTAGGTTTTCATTTTTAACATATGAAAGAGAACAACATATTCTTATTCAAGAGTTCAGAAAATGAGCTTCCAGAAGAAACTGGACATACCTACACTCTGGCAGCATTTGCTAATGATGGTCAAATGGTTCTCCTTCTGACAAAGGCTTCCATTCAGAATGATCCTTTATATCACTGTTTTGTATTCTCTGCATCTTTTTTTACTTTCAGAAAAGTGCCAAATCTTGTTCAGTAGCAACGCCCAAACAGAAAGATCCATGAGACCTCACATTAAGCTCATTGATACCTATGTGATACGCAAGAAGATCCTGAGCTGGTCTGGTGATGGCCAGCAATAGAGACTTGTATGTTAGAGAAGACTATCCAAAACACTTAGCAACATCTGGTAGAACACAATTGCATTGACAAGAAATAGACATTATGACTAATGAGGCTCTCCTAAAATCCTGTTTTCTGAGAGGCTGTGGAAACTAATAATGCTGCAAAACATGAAGTACTAAAGGGCAACACTGCTGGCTTGTCACTCTTTTAGCCTGCATTTACCAGAGATGCTTGACAGCTTAACAAAATGTGCCATAATCTGCACTAAAAGCTGAAAGTGTGCCTTCTGCTTACTCTGGGACAAATTGCCTGCTATGTATGCTACAAAGCTCTATTAATTTCAAGAGGATTGCATGGGATGTAAATACAGGCAGCCCATGATTTTTAGTCTCCAGTGTACTAAATTTTAAGTGTAGCTGAAATCTGGAATGGAGGTCATTGGCATTACATGCCTTCATTAGCAGTAAATGCGTGTGCCAAAGGCTAGGGCATAAGGCATTTGTTTAAATGCTGGGTCTTAACATTAGTAATCACATAAATAATTCAAGTGTTGTGATGTCCGGACCTAAGTTTAATGTTTGAAACTACAGTTCAGCCCTGGAACTGAGTACCTCTTTAACATGTTGCCCATAACTTTTCTATTTTCCTGTTGAAGTTAGAGATACTATCTGAAACTAGAGTCCCAGCATATTTAGACACACGTTGCATAGGCAATATTTGATCCCAAAGCCCTGAAAAGCTAAATAGATCAGATGTGCATGTCAGATATTTTCTCCCCCCACCTTTGCCATTCCTGCTCAACTGGTGGTAGTGGGGGCCTGGTTGGTGAAGGAGGTGGGGATATTTATCATTCAGTACACGGGGTGTGCCTGTATTAAGCAAAGCAGTGAAGTGCAAAGGCCTATGTGTAGTCTTTGAGACTCCCAGTAAGCTTATGTGTTGCAGTGTGTTTCTTAAAGCTAGGTCAGCTCGCGTATGGTGCTGGGCTGAAGACGTCCTTTCTTTTAGCAGGGGCAAATATCTTGCAGATACCCTATGCTGGGGTTACCTTTCTGGAACTTGCTTGTCTGTTGAAGTAGTAATTCTGCATGTTGAAGGTGGTCTTATTCCCTGTTACTTATGCCTCTGAGGTAAAGGAGGTAAAAAGCAAACAACTGCTTACCCCTGCAGTGCCTTTTCAAAGCAAAAGTTGCGGATCTGGCTGATACTAGCTTTTTAACTTACTGTAAAAAAAAAATTACAGTGCTTTCCCCCCCTAATTTTCACAGAGCAATGGTTCATATTCTTTAGCATCTTTCAGCTTCAACTCCTACTATTTTTTCAGTGGAGACCGAAACCAGTGTACGCAACTGTTGAAAAATGTCATTTCTTGTTGTATCTGTCCTTAATTCTGTCCTGATGCGTTTTTCATTATTTCTGTTTTGTATGCAAGTAACTCGGTATGATAAATGCCTCTTTGCCCACATGAATTTACTAGCAATCAGTGCAAGGGATGGCTTGCACTGGTGGACTGCTGTACTGGTTTGCAGCTAATCCCTCTGAGGTTCATCCTTCCACTACAGGATGGCACAGCTGCTTCTAAAACAGTCTGACTGAAGTTGCTGGTGATTCAGCAACCGCTGCACATGCAGTTGAGCTGTCCCTGCAGCAGGAGTGGTACAGGTACTCTGGGAAAGGAACTGGTTGGGAACTACTACATCCATACTAATGAATCTGAGTCATGAGTATTTTAGAAAACAATCTTTAGTGTTCATATTCATAGCTAGCTCTTTCAAAGCCCTTTCATGAGGGGCTGACTGTATTTTCCTAAGACTTCGTTCTCCAGAACCTGTTTGTACAAATAAACATAATACTCCTAACATTCTACAAAAGCACATTAGATTTATGTGAAAGAGTTCAATGAACAGCATTTTGAATGGGATCCATAATGGATTTTTTCATTAAATGAATATAGTCATTTCATAGAGGCAGTTCTCATTAGTGTGGCAATATTGAGATGACCATTTCTCTCTAATTGCATGGTGTATTTATATAGGAGGCTCTGGTTTAGGTTTGATTTGAATAGATTGATACGTGATTGTGTCTTGACACCTAGTGCACATATAACAGGTAAAATAGCTCTGCTTTCTAAATGAATCTGTTAAATATTCAGTAAAACAAATGACAGTTGTTTACTGTAGCATGTCTTAGTTGGTGCATGTACACATTGCAGTGTGTGCCTGTTGCAGTGTATTTAACTCCAGCTATTTAAAATGCGTTTGCCCAGCAGAGTGAATTTTATTAAATTCCGTTGAGTTCCCACTCTAAAGGAGATGAGACGTGTTTTTTGTTGCATGTGAGAGACTTTAAGGGACTGTAAATTTCCACCAGAATTTGGAAAAAATGTTTTCCCTCACAACCTTTTCTTTCTTTCCCCTACTTTTCGATGTATAACACAAAGCTGTTATATCTTTTCCTTTAATGTTTTAACAGAATCATTGTTCTGTCTTCAGAAATTTAAATTTCCTTCTTTTCCAGTGTGTATGCCTTTCTGTTCTATTTTTTAATAGTCAAAGAAAGGAAATTACCAAAGAGAAGTACTGACCCTCCTTGGATCAAAACCTGTGAAACTGTCGAGGAGTGTCTTGTAAAAGAGGGTAAGCTGCTGGGAGACTGGGAATGCATGAGGAACTCCATCTTCAGCACCCCAAAGTCAACATTAAATATAGTTCTGAGTTTCATACTGCAGCAGCCATGCACAATTTCTGCAGAAATCCACAAAAAGCTCCACTGCAGATGCATAAACTTAGGTTAAAGAGTGAAAGTCTCAGGTGGTACTTGGGAGCTCATCGGTCAGCAAGAAAAAAGTGCGCTCAGTTGTACATTCCTGCGTGTCCCATGGGATTGTCCCTAAGGCTCCTGCCTGCAAGAGTCTGTGCATTGAATTGGGCATTACTGGCAGCAGTGAGGAGAACAAGAGTTGATTGCAGGCCCTGCCCTTTCACAAGGAGAGGAAACATTTATGTCCCATTCCTTCATCTTCTTTGGTACTTCTGCTTTAATTGGGAAGCTTGCTTTTGAAATTTAATGAGAGCGACACACAAAAAGTTCTTGGAGAATCTTCAATTCCTTTTTCTTTTCACCAAAAGATACGTGTGTTATCAATTCACTAAGGTCAAACTTACTGTACTCTGGCATTGAAAGATATTATTTGAACAAAACTCTTTTACCAAAGTTAATACCACATTTTTTGTGTGATTTAATCCTGTTTCAGAAGGAGGGGTCCAATACTGGTCACTGAATTGCCTCTTTAAATGCTGATGTACATTGCTAATGTTCAGAAAGTTGCATCTGGATTCAAAGTGTTTTTCTGTTGTCAGAAGTCTAAAAAACACAATCAGCCTCCAGTGGGTGAGTGGTTCAAACAGTTAAAGCTGTGAAGCTTCTCAGTTTTAATGACACAGCTGCACAAGTGCTTTTATAGGAAGAGCTAAAAATGTCAAAGCACAATTTAAAAATGTTAATTAAGTTTCAGTCTTTGTGGACAACATTGTTAATCACAGTAACTGAGTAAAACAGCAACCCTTGATGTTCTCTGTGTCACATCGTATTGAACAACAATTCGTTCCCGCTCCTAAGTGTCACTTCAACTTACTCTATTCAATCTTTCCATGAAAAAAATAATCACTTAATAATAATAATCTCTTCTTTGGTCAGAAACTTTTGTCAAACATCCAATATTAGTTGATAAAATTAATCTTCTTCATTTTTCCTCCTCCTTTTCCAAGTTTTAATTACTACTGTTGCTTTGATGATGTCCCAAAGGCTATATGCGTTTCAAGCATGAAGGTTCAATGTTTTAAATAGTAAACTCATCTGGAAGAGGTGTCACACTCCAGAAGAGATCTGTCATTGTCTGATCCGTATATGTCATGCTGCTTTGGTGTTGGGAAAAGTTGAAAAGCTAGTTCCATGTGGGGTGTGAGTGGGCACTGATTTCACTGATTCGCTTCCCAGAGTAGAGTTGGTTTAGTTGGGCTGAGCAACAAGAACCAGGATGAGACATCCTTCAATCTTGGGCAGTTGTGTACTTTATTCATCTGATTCCAGCCTTTGGTGCCTTGGTAATACACAACCTGTGTGCATGATGAAATGTGGAGGGAAATAGAAGGCAGTGCAACCTTGTCCCCTCTTGCGTCGCCAAAACCAGACAAGATGTGCTTTATTCCAGATACCCTCTAGAAACTCTCGGCTAATTAGTAGGAGATCCACAAAATGAAGAGTTGAAAATCATGTACATCATCCATGGCTTCTTCATAGTAATGAAGAAATAGTTGTTCAAATGGTGGTTTCTGCACTTCTTTGGCTTAGGCACCACCAGTCTAGAGAAGACTCCTGTATAACATGATGATAACAGCAGCAGACTCTTGCTATGAGTGGCTAGGGGCTGCATACCTACCCACCTTTGTGTACACACAAGCGAAGACATTCAGCTGTTCCCTGTCTTCAGTAAAAGGAGAGTGTCATTTCACACTGCCTTCCTCCACGTGTTTATCAGTGTCTCGGTTTGGGAACGCTCTCTCTTTGTAACATCTCGATGATCAGCAGAGACGGGAGAGGAGTGAGAATGAGAAGAGGGCTAGAGGAGAGCATTCTGTTTACCTTTTCCCTTTCATTTCGGTCTTCCTAATCCTTTGACTGCACTTTCAGTGCCACTCAATGTGTCTCGGCATCTCTTCGCACAGAATGTGGTTACACAAGCTGAGACTACTGCTCCTTCATCCCTTTCTGTGACCTCACAGGTGTGCCTGGCCTTACTGACTGATATACCATTTGCTTTCATCATTGAGCACATATTGTGTATGTCTGTTTTTTCCAGGCTGCTGGCCTTGGTAATGACACTTAACGTAGTGCAGACCTTTACACTGTGCTAACGATTCTTAAATTACTTCGAATATATTTCACTTTGTCCATTATATCACCTCCGTGAGCTCTGAGCTAGGCCTGGATGAGCTTTTTGACATACACAGTAGCTTACTGATGCATCCACTCAGTTTTACTTACAGCAGTATTGCCTTCTAATGTTTTCCCCCTTTAATTATTTCCATTACTCTGAGCCAACGTACGTTATTTCTCTCAGCTGTCAAGCCCTTGCAGAGGGTTTTATCCCGCTAACTGTAATAACATTTCTGTTTTTTCTTTTTATTGAAGTTGCAGCTTAAATCATACTTGCTTTGTTCTCACCAAATAAAGGAGGATGCTAACAAGGCTTCCAGTGTGTGCATATGTATCCTAAATGCATTTTGCATGTATGCCTTTAAGCTGTCTAAAGGATAAGTAGAAACAATTTTGGGGAACACTGCACTTTGTTTTTAAAAAAAAAAAAAACAAACAACAAACAAAAACCACCACCACCAAAAAAAAACCCAGCAAAAACCCCACACCTTGGATTGTTCTTTAGTATATATCAGGCTTTGATTAATTTGTATATAAAAAGGTAAGTGTGCAGCGTGGCATTCGTGTTAGGAATTTTCAGCCCTCAGTAGGACAAGAATTGCCTTTGCACAAAAGTGTCTGCCTCTCCGAAGCATTGTGCCTTTCTTTCTAAAAGTCAGTGTATAAAGGATTTTGGTATGGGGAGGCAATAAGACCAAAGCTGTAGCGCACAACAGGAGCCTGCTGCTTCTGTATGATGCCTAGGGCCATCAAAAAGGAGTACATTGGCAGGAATGGAGAGTGGAGGAGGAGTGTGTGTACCTATGTGTATGACTAAATAATAGTTAAGCCCTGTATCCTATCCTACTGATTTAGGAATTGCACAGTAGCCACAGGCTTTCTGCAACTACAGCAGTTGATCTAAGGTCAGTCTGTCTTATCTAGCTTCTTTCTAAATATTTATTTACTTTCTATAGTACTTATCACTGTGACACTCAGACTGTAAAAGTGCTTCAGCAGATAGTTTGCAAAACCTTGTGCACCTGCACAAATTTATTCAACACTGCAAATTAACTGCTTTTGTAATACCATGACACAGAGTATGAACTGCGATATTTTTCTTGCTGTTAGACAAACCATTTCTATTCCATTTCTTTGAGTGAAATGCAAAAGGATAGATGTTTACCAAGAATTCAAACTACTGTTTTGCAAATGTCCTTGTAGTGCCCAAAAGCAGAAAAACTTCTGGTTCCACTGTTAGCCAGCATGGGCAGCACCTGAATCTCGCATGCAAAATTATACAGGGCCTCATAAAGAATTAGATGTACTGATTCAGTAATGCTGGTATGATAATCCATGTCGTTGTTTCCTTTCAGTTAATAAGATGGAGATCATTGCTGGTGGTTTTTTTTCCCTTCTGTTCCCTCTGTCTCCCCTTCCATTTTTCCCCTCTATGCCAGAGAGTGTTCCCAGAGCTAGGGACTTACCTCAAAACTGGCTATAGCTAGTGTTTCACTGTGCAGCTTTGTCCTCCTTTGTTTTGCAAATTAAACAAACATCTATAAGCCTCTGGGAAAGGTTCAATCTTTGGAAATATTGAAGTCTTTAAAGTTTGATACCTCAGGTAGAGCCATTTCAAATCAATGTATGACTTTGAAACTTTGCTTTTGGTATCGATGCCTCCGTATAACTTTTTTTGACATGCATATAACAGCCTTCATGCTTCAAGGGAAACACAAATGCTAGCAAACAGTTGCCAATCCTGTGGTTGCTCGTTGCTACCCAATGACTTCACTGGGATTTCAGTATGTGGATGCTGCAGGGTAAGTTTCAATGAATATCTCTATCCTCAAGAGAACAATAGTAGAGGAAAGATGATACATTAAGCGTTGTGTGTAATTTTAGTGGATGAAGTTTTATGACTTAAAATCTGTCTTCTGTTCAGGTATGCAGGGCTTGTTTCTGTACTTCTTCCTGTTTTGAGATATACCCCCCCACACACTAGTCCAGAGTAGACTTCAAGTTCTGCAGCTGAATGGAAACGTCTTTCTATTACCTTGTGTCTGTAAAGGGCCTGTGAACCTGTTTCTTGCTAGAGATTTCTGTGTCCTGATGTAAAACTGGGATGCTGCCAGCATCACGTATGAATTTCACACGTGCCTTTTTGACTTGCCTTATGAGATGATCATAGGTCTGTCACTGTACTAGAGACCTCATCAAGATTGCAGTCATAGGTCTTTCAAGGTTAGTTGCAGTTAACTTGCTTACTGAGCCAAGGGAAAGCATGTAGTCTTTGTTTGAGGAAGTTAAAATCTCTCAGCATATTTATCGCCTCCTCAGGAGACTGGCTGCTTCCTCCCCTGTGTGATCTACACAAATTACACAAAGTGAGAGGGACGAAAAAGGCGTTATTAAACTTTGATATTTCCCACAGCTCTGCCAGTGTAGAACTCGCTCTTACAGCACGCTGCACTGTACTTGACCACTGTCATCAAGCTCAGACCAGACTACTTGCTATTAAAAATAGTTCTATTGAGAATGTATCTGTTCTTTCACCACTGCATTCAAAATTTTGCCCGTGTTAATTTGTTCATTTTTTGGATTGTCCATAGATCCTTTACAAAGTGTTTATCTGTTTTGATGTAAGACTCTAATAGTCAATTATATTTCAGAAAAAATGGAAAAAGCTAGTCCAGTTAAAGAACTTTATAGTAGTTAACTGATAAAATTTGTTACAAAAATGCTTTTTTGCAACTTTTTGTTTGTTGTACTCTTTTGAGGACAAATTTTTGAAAGCTATCTGAATAGAAGGCCTTTAATTAACAAATTGTTGCCTCGATCTACTGCCTTTCACAACTGGGACCTCAGAGTTGTATCAACTTTAATTAGATGTTCTCAACACCTCCATAACACGGCAAGGCATGATAGTGACTATATAGAATATGGGATTTCCAAAATCCCACTGTGTTGATCTAGCTCTCCTCTGACCAAAGCTGACAATTACCATTCTCAGTGACTTGAATTAGAGCAGATGGAAGTCAAAACTGAATTTTTTTTGCAAATCTTGCTCTAAATGAAATCTTTAGCTCATGTGATGCGCAGGCGATGGTCAGGGATGGAACTCAAGAATCCAGATTCTGATCCTTCTGATCTTACCCACTTTCTTCTCTTTATGCAACCATTATTTAGTGGAATTGAAGGAAAACACAACACAGACCCAGTGAGAGCAAACAGGGAACTCCTTCCCCCTTCTGGAAGTACATTAAGTAAGACTTAAGAAAAATACAAAATACAATGCTGAGAAGTTCTGAGCCAGAAGCCAGAGGCTACGACAAAGGTAAATGGATCTTTTGGATGGAACCAGATGGAACCGTTTTTTGTAATGTGTTTATATTTACCAGTGAGGGCTGGGGAAAGGGTTGCCTTCAGGCCATGTCCTTTCCTATCTCTGTATAAAGATCCTTGTGTAGTAAATCAGCTGGGTTTTTGGGCTCACCAGAATTTTTAATTGCAGTAAGCGCTTAGGGAAGTTGGATTTCATGTATTTGGGACAAATACAGCATTTCAGGATCATATAAGGCATGTTTAAGACCACAGAGTTGTCATCTTGCATTGACCTGTACATGGCAGTGAATCTTACTCTGTAAGACTGACTTCAGGAGGAAAGACTCACTGTGGAATTCTGCTGGGTGGCAGCTTGCTGGGTGTAGTCCTCTATGCCCCAATTTTCTGTGTGTCCATTCAGCGGTATCCTCATGCGTACAGCAAAACATCTGGCAAGAAACTGTGTGCTCAGGTGGTGGGGTCAATGGTGGTAGTAGTGCCAGAGTTTCCTGTCTCCTATCCAGATGCAATATTACTCAAAAGCTTTTTGAGAGAGAAGTTGGAGTGTGACACGTGGCTGTGCATTTGATATAAATTCAGTTATTGCAACTTTATTAATTAAAAAAAGTAATGTTTCCTAGTGTTTTCCACTCATTTTGAGGACTCTAAACTTATGTTTCCACACCATGGTTTTTAGTGCTGTGTTTACTGTACTATGGCAACAATAATTATGTTTTTGAACAGAGAAAATTAAGAAATTCTTCTTTAATAGTTTTTCAGCTACTATCAGGTGGTTTCTGCTACAGACTCACAGCCTGGTCTATCTATTTCCAGAGGTGAGCGCACGTTGACTTAGAGGCTGTTGTTATGTGAAGGGAGATGGGGTCCGGATTAACTGGTTAGCTGATTATAAGGCGAATTTGTCCATTGCTTGCAATACAAAAAGTATGAATTCTGAAATGATACAGGCATAGCATCATCTGTGATTTGTGGTTTTGTTTGTTTGGGTTTTTTCCTTCTTTTTCAGCTGAAAGTATACAGCCCTGTAAGCATTCAGTGGTAAATAGCTTTACACTGCTCGGCACCCGTGGTTTTCAGAGAAGTGCCAAAATTGACTTAAATGCTAATAAAATAAACTTGGACAGCTAGGAAATTGAGGGGGAAAACAGATAAATGATTTGCCTAAGTCCACTCTTATAGTCTGTCAGATTTTAAGTGTGGATCACTACATTTTGGTCCTGTGATCTGACTGGTAGGATGTGAAACATTTGTCAAGATTCTGAGCCAGCTACTCTTGTCCTGGAGCTTTTAATGCTTGGCATTTCTCTGTATTGGGCACTAGGTGTCACATGAAAATAAGACTGGTTTGTACTTCCGATTGGATAGAAATATAACTAGAATGATGCTGAAGACACTTTAAAAAATGCATTTAAATGAAGCTATTTGCTATGAAATACTGAAATTATGGAGAATGAAATGCTAAATATTTTGTTATGGTGCTTAAAAGCAATAAAGGAAACGACGCCAAAGTAAAATCGAGAGACGAAGCATCAAATCTACGTTGGACTAGATAATATACTCTAGCCTGGGGTGTAGGACGGCTCCAGGAGGCTGTATTTGGAACCTGATGGTCTCGATGACCTCATTGTAGAGAGGGTGTTGCAAAACGGAAAAAGCAGTACTGAGGGCAAGTATTGATCTTACTTGGTCAGCTATAAATACACAAAGATGTAGTAGAGGAGCCAAATCTGTGTTTGGGGGACATTAAAAGGCGGCCTTGTGAATGAAAAGGTATCATGCTTATCACTGGGCCTCCGTGCCTACTGCGATGATGTTTCTTCATTTAAGGTGTGTATCCTTGTAATAGGTCTGTATTGTCTTGTTAATGGAGCACCGGCAGGGGGTTAGATGCTCAGTGGAGATCAGATCTACTCTTGTTCTGAAAACAGTAGATTAGGAGTACCTGAGAAGAGAACTGAGGCCAAGGGCAGTGACCTCTTGAAATCTGCTATAAAACAGCTGGGGGAGGGGGGAAGAAGGGGGATTGTTTTGCAGAACTGGCACTTGTATTATTTCCTTCTCGTTTTCTCAGTGGGGAGGTTTTCAACTTCCACCAGTTTTTCAATCATCTGAAGTACTGGCATGTGCACAGAGGGTTTTTTATTTGGTTTTCCCTGCCCTAAATTGCCTGTTCTGGTGTATAATGATGCTGTAAAATGATTAGTAGCAATAATGCTTTCTTGAAAGATCCTGTAAGCCTGGCTTTATTTAGAATGCATCAATCATGGGTGATACTAGCATTCTCCAGCTCTGTCTGCAATATAGAAGAATCTGCTGTGCAATGGCCCCAAGTTATCGGTATCATTATGGACAAAATACAAGCATCACCCTTTTTTGTGCTCTACAACACAGAGCTTCCTTAATTGTGATTTGTAGGTCACTGACGGTTCATGGAGAGCTAGCTGTTCCTGTAAGATCAGCTCCTCCTTATTTTCAGCAACAACGCTACATACATAGAACTGTATTTATCTTAGGTACTTTGTTAACATCACTACACAAGCAACTGCTATATATGTAGCACTGTCATCTGATCCATCCCTAAGAGGAGTGACTGAAGGATTGTGAAAGGAACAGAATTGTTCCTAATGATCCAACAGCTGGGTCCAGAAGGGGAAGCTTTCCACTAAAACTGTGCACTGTGCTTAGAAAAAGTACTAAAAGCCTTATTCTAATCCTAGTCAAAGATCAATCTCTTAATCTTTTTGACAGTGGAAACTGACTAATCACCTGAATAAAATTTAAAGCCACTGAACCACTGGCAAGAGTAAGAACTGGGAATAATTTGGAGGGCTTTTGTTTGCTTTGGCTCTTCTCCATTGTCCAGAAAAGCTTCCCCTTCCCCTTCCCTCATCATTTTTTTCCCCTAGGACTAGAAATGAAAAGAACTATGGCAAAAGGTTGTTCTGGTGATAGTTACAAGTGCAACAGCTGGAAAACTCTTTGGGAGATAAAAATCATGCAAGATTTTGTGGTTATACGGGTCTTTGACGTTTCTTTTTTACGGCAGTTTTGTGTAACAAATAGTCTGAAACCTTAGGCTTACTAGCCTGTGATTTGGAGGAGGCTCCTCCCACATTTGGGGAAAGAGTTTCCTGCTTGTAACATTTTTAACCCGTTTCTTAGGAGATGATGAATTTTGAATTGTCATTACCTTCCTCCCCACCCTTTAGCAGAGCTGCATTTGCTCTGAGTTATCGCATAGAGATGCTTCAGGTAGAAAACCTGTTGCTGTGTTCCACTGAAGCCTGGTTGCATCACAGGTGGACCTGTCTGAGCTAGCTCATATAGTGAGGGCAGTGAGGGCATGGTGTCACTGATTTCATCATTGAGAGAGTTTCTCAAATGCCCTTGGGTGCTGATGAATTTGTACAGACTGGCTTATTTGTTTCTTCACAACACTGTTACCTTAGTTCAGGTATGCTGAACACAATTCCTGTTTGCAGCAGGGATGCAGCCTTTGAGTTTCATTAAGACAGCTGGTTAATGGCAGAAGCTTTTTTTTCTACTTTGGTGTTTAGGGACTATTTGGTTGGCCTTGTTGCCTCACGTAGCAACAGCATGTTTGTATACATGAGTTTGTGGTAAGCTTAAATATAACTGTCAAGTAACTATTAAGAAGGCACGTTATCAAGAGATAAAGAGGAGGCATGATTTACTTGCGAAAAATTATGTTGTAGATTAAGCACAACTTTATAAGCATCAATCTTATGACTCTGGGAGCCACATAAAATCTCACCAGCATCATCATCTACTTAACGTTAATGGCACTATTAGGTAGTGAGAGGAACTGGTTTCAGTGTTTGGTAAGGACATGAAGGAAGTGATTGAGCATTCTGAGCTACAGACTGTGCTAGACAGCGTACTGTAGGCTGGCTGGTATTCTCAGTAAATTATGGTCCTATTCAGTACTAGCTATAGGGAGAAACAAAACTTAAATTCAAGCCTGCTCTGAAAGTTTTCTGAACTCAGAATCATTTTTAGAAGATTTATGAGAGTTCTAGTTTCAGAAGGAGAATGTGCTGCAGATATCTTAAGGGAATGGCTAACAGCTTGTAACAAATCTCTCTACAGAGTGAGTGCTCATTTGACCTAGGCAATAGAAAAAGGCTACAGACGACTTTAGGGTATTCATTAACCATTTTGCTTTCATAGACTGGGTGATGCATTTCTTTCAGAGTTGAATCCACATAACTCTGAGTCTATCTACAGTTGCAGCAATCAAGTTTTAAAATACGGCTGTATGAGGGAGAGATGAAGATGAACCCACATTAAGTCTGTAAATGTTCAACCTCTCCTCAGCCCCAGGAACTGAAGCATTGATTAGCCTCTCGTACCCTTAGGAAACAAGTAAAGAGCGCCTACTTCTGCAAGTATGTGCAGAGCATAGAATTTATGTTCTGATAGAGGCTGAAATCCTATTTCCGAATAGGTAGATGAGTCTGCTGAGACATGGATAACGGAGCATGGAATTAGCAGTAACACAAGTGAGCAGAGATGCTCTGAACTCTCATGCAATTACAGCCAGCAAGACTTGTTTCTTTAGAGAGCAGAAAGATGATGACTACGATTACTGAGGGAGATTGTATCACTTCATAGTTAATTTTATGTTTCTGATAGCTCATATACAAGTATCACAGTGTCTGTTGTAACTGAGAATAGATGGTGCAAGTTGTAATGGATTTAGATAGTGCTTTATTCAGACTGGTGTATAGTAATGATACTATTTTATCTTAGTCCAGACTGACAATGCATTTCAGTTTAAACGAACCCCAGTTTTTCAGTGCCACATTCCCCTTGGTTTATATATATCTTTTTTGACTGATATTAACTGCACATGGCAAACACTCTGTATCTATTACAATAGATATTTTGCATTTGAAATGTCCTAGCAAGCTTCAGGCTTAGAGTACTGCTGTGTCTCCCAGTAAGAGCAGAAAGCAGTTGTTTATACCTGCTTCATCTTTACCTATTCCAGAAGGAAGCTGGAGATACAATTGTAGATGATGGAGAGTAAGTTCTCCACTTTCTGCTATTGCTTGTCATCCTTTATACCTGCACAATTTGTGGAAAGAGCAGATGGAAAATCTTGAATGGGAATAGTAGGTGTTCGCAAAGCATGAATGACGCACATTGCAGTGCTGAGAAGTCATGTTTTTCTGTTTGTTGTCCTCATTTTCATTCAAACAAGTAGAATGATGGAATTGCAGTTTATTTCTCTCTGTCCATCTCCAAAATGGATTGATCTCAACACATGTTTTGCAAAGGTGGATCTCTTAGCTCTGCTGTAGGGCAGAGGAGAAGAAATGGCAAAGTATATATGGTAAGTCCCCCTCATAATAGGAAATAGTGGAAACAGGTTTCAAAAAATGCGGATAGGCACCTAATGGAGCTTTTTAAATTACTTTAAAAAATACGTCAGATAACTTCAGATCTCCCATTGAAAGTACACAGGAGTTGGACAATTTAAATTGCATGGTGTCCTTGTAAATGGTGTAAAGATGTGTAATTACAGACATCAAAATATCTTTATAAACTTGGCTGTAGGTCTCTTAAACTTTATTACTGATGTGGTTTAATTTTATTTTGTTCTTTTCTTGCCAAAGTAAATAGCTTCCCAGGTTTTTGGAAGGAGACTAGAAAATAGCTCAAGTAGAGTATTTCTAAGGTGTCTTAGTGAATTTACTACATCTTTTCTTAGCTACCTGGAACCTCTTTCTTTTCTCCACTGCTAAGGCCCTTTTTACAGTTGCTGTCAGCATTCCCAGTTGAACTGAATAATTTACCCTTTTAAACTGACAGCAGCTGTCATTATGAAAATTGCAGGGCCAGGTTTGACAGTATTCACACAATGGGGGAACTTAAACTTTTAACAGGCTTCGAGAAAGCCCAGACTTTTCAGCACATCTTGTCAGTCAGTACATGAGCTCATCTCTTCCTTGTGAAAAGTTGGCAGATTAGAAGATTATATCTGACAGATCTGAAACAGCACTGATGACATCCTCCAACAATAATATCTCTGTGAGGGGTGGGGGGAAGAGGGGAAAATATTATAACGAAAAAATTGTTGTTAAAAATTGGGTAAGCACTCTACAAATTGAAGGATGCTCGGTGTTTGTGGCTATCAGTTTATAATTCATTCCTCTTGTGTGGGCTAAATATTCACAGCTCTTAATTATCCAGAGATTTAGCGCGTTCTTTCTGCAAAAGAATGTTTCTCAGGTTTTAAGGCTTCTTGTAGTTGCAGAAGTTGTGTCCTTTCATATTCATTAATAGCTAGTATTTTGACATTAAGGATTAATGGTGGCACATGTCTAAGGCAAGTGTAACACAGCAGTAGGTACGTCTGGCATTTTCGAATTGTCTGACACTGTAAATAGTCGCTTAGCAAGTGAAGTCTTTACACTGGCAGGGTATGTGCGACTGCAGTGCCTGGCCGTCCTAGTGGTTGTGCTTTGGGTTTTTTTCCACTTTTGGTGAGGTTAGTGTCACAAATATTCTTTTCTGCTAGGGTTTATTGAATTGGTTTACTGAAGATTATGGAGTCATTTGTTTATGTCTGTCATGAGGATGGGGCAGGGAGGGGGACCAAAAACCGTAGAAGGTTTCTACTCTCCACTGTTCTTGTGTTTTCCAGTCTAAAATACAAAACATGGCCTGAACTGAGGAATACAATGCAAGTGAATGTAAGAGGCACAAATTGCTTTAGCGTTCTTGTCGGCATCTTTAAAGTTTATCCTTTACTGTGTCATCTTGTTTCTTTTAGTCTATCTTTAGCCTTGCTTCCCTTTCGGAGCCAGCAGAAGTACTTTTTTGTTATCACTGCTTACTGTTTAAGAGCACATCAGGAAAACCCCCACATTTTCTGACCATGTTCATGCTGAGGAATGAAGAGACTGCCATTTAGATATGTGACAAGTATTTGTGCCTCGTCTTGCAATATTCCTATAGTAATTCCCTTTCTAACAAATCCAGTACTACCTCTCATTGTTTTACTGCCGCGCCTAGTATCATCCTTCTCAAACTCAACAGTGTTACAAGAAATCATTAAGGGATGTCAATGTTAAGGATGTTCCATGTTGGGACTCCCTTTTTGTTATTTCAGAGCTTAAAGAAAAAAATAGCTTGTATGGGTTCCAAGTTGCGTAAGCCATATTTGAAAGCAGAGAACACTACTGTACAAGCAGCGTCCATTGGACCCACACTAAGAAGTGCATATGAGCTCATTTTGAGATCCCCAAATGTTGTACAGGAAAAGGCACCTTATTTAAAATCCATTAGCCCATGTTCTGATTTGAGATACAGGAGTCATCAGGAAGCGGTATATACATCTCCTGAAAACTCAAAACGCCATTGCAACTCAGCTGCTCCCACATACTAGCAGCAGGCTAAAATAGCTATCCATACTGTTTCAGTTGCAGTAACTAGTATTTTAGAAGGTGGAGCCAAGGCTTTCTCTGCTGCCAAGATGGAGTGAGATAGAGATGTTGACTCTGCTTTGTCCTGTTCGTGCAAGTGTCTGTTAATTCTCTATTTTGTTCTGTATCTAGCACACCACAGACTGACTTAAATCTACACCTCCATCCCCAAGAACTATGAACGTGTAGTCCAATAGCTGGCATTCTCTGCAGGCTTTGTTGCAAGGACAGGTTAGAATTAGGCGTTTTGTTTGCTTTCCTTGTGAAATAAATTCATCCCTTTCAACTGAAGATAAACCAAACATGTTTTATTTTTATGGAGCAAACTTTAAAAAAAAAAAAATTCTTACCTAATGAGACTGATGTCCTCATGTAATATAAGTACTGAAATGAATGGATTGCAAATGCTAAAACCAAATTATTTCATCTCAACAAAACCAAATGTCTCGATATTCTCAGAATGAAATGGGAAACCTCGAACAAAACATTTTGACTTATAAAGTCGCTCTGCCAGTACATGTTTCCATGAAATGTTTTCAATTTTAATGAAATTGTACATTCTGACAGAAAACTGTTCTTTGAAACATGTGTGCTCATCGTCACTCAGTAGTGAAGGCTCTTATGAGCCAGGATTGGGATATTTTTCTTTCAAGCGCGTAGTGTAAAACCCAAACTGCCACCTTCAGTTTAGCAGTTCCAGATAAAAGCAAGGTCCTTTCAGTAATTAAGAGAAGGAAAAAGGTTACTGAATCTGCCCAAGGTCTGCGTGCTCTATATCAGGCACTAATGAAACCAGTTATGCTGGTGATTTTGCTGAGTATCTCCATAGTTACCTTTTTCCCATGAGACAGAAGAAACTGCCTGATCATATCATGGCTGCTTCCCATAACCATCAGCCTTCATCTCATTGAGGTGAATGGAAGAGGAAGGTTTCTTATCCTCCAAAATGTTACTAATGTATCAATTGTTTTTCTCAATTTTATTCTTTAAAAAAAAAAAAAATCCATATTCAGTGCAGAATGGTTATAAAGTGCAAACCTCATAAATTATTCAGGCTATTTATGCACATTTTAAAGTCAGAGACATTATGTGGCTTCCTTTCCTTTATGAGAAATTGCAAAGAGAATTAAGATGAGTAGAACATCCTGCTGAGCTTGCTGAGGTTGTGGTTTAGGTTGTTTGGGTTTGTTGTGTGTTCCCCGCCCCCCTCCCCCCCCCCCCCCCCGATGTCAATAATGGGGTGACTCATTACAAACAGACAAAGCTGTGAGAGGACTGAAACCCACAGGATTTAGATAGTCTCACTGTATCTGATGTTTGACCCAGTGGGGAGAGCACAAAACTAGGACACAGCAGATACCAATTGTATTGCCAGCTCAGGTTGGATTTTGCTTGATCAAATGATTTCATCTTCTCCTATTTCTCTCTTTGTAAACTGGTAATAAGACTTTCCTGTTGTAAAGGTGTTAAGGGAGTAACAAATGCTGATATCGGGTGCTTGGGTACAATATTGATGAGGGCCAAAAAGTTCCCTCCTCTGATAGGCTCTGATTTTCAGTTGTGTGCCCAGGCAACTGCATTGTGCAGAGCACCAGCCCTTGCTAGTGTCATTGTGGTAACTCTTCTGTATTTCATACATTCAGGTGAGAAGCATCATGTAACAGATTCTCGTTTCAGATCCCATAAAAGCATCCCCCTAAGGAGAGTAGCTGGAAGGGTGATTTCACTGTCCTGAGGGTTGTTGAGGAAGAATTTGTAACAAGGACAGTTGGTTTGGTGTTCGTTATCTATTTGGGATTTACTGTACCCAGAAAAGACGGCTATCATGGTGGTATTTGGACTGACCGGTGAGTAGAATAGCTAGAGTCTGGCTGGGGACAAGTTGAGCAAGCGTGCCTCCAATAAATCGATTAGTATGGACAGAATTGGAAGCAGGTATCTCTTACCTACTACCAACATTGTAAATCGGCAGCTGTTAGGAACAATTCATGTTGCTGTCATGAAGTCATGAGGGTGCTCAGCACATCGCAGGAGGTATTCATTATCCAACTGCACTGGACTTGAAGTGATTAAGCTCATGTTATGTATTTTAGAAGTATTGTAGCAATTTGAATGGCTCTGTCTTGGATAATTGTGTTTGTTTCTTTATGTTAAATTTACGAGCACTTTTATGCTTTCTCCCCATGTGCTTGCAGATTTTACATGGTAATTTGCAAAATAACCCTGATTGCTCTTTCAAAACTCCTTTCAGCATGCTGTCTGCAAAAAAGTCTAAAATGGCATTTGGACAGTGCTTGGAGCTGACAGTTGAACGTGCAGACTACTGCTGCTTCACCAATATTCATGTTTTCTGTCTTCTTCAGTCTAATCGTTAGCTTGAAAAAATCTCTTTGTCAGGAGCGTTCGTTTGTGTTGGTGCACTACCAAAAGGTATCTTGATCATCTTAAAACTGCTCTTGCAATATACATGGTCATTTGCTAAATGCTGCAAAATCGTTCACATTTATTTATAAATAATTCCGAAAATATGTCTGATCTATTTCTGTAGGTTAAGTCAAGCAATGGCTGCACCCTCTCCTGTTGCTGTAACCACTGCATTATGGTCTCCCTGTCCATCCCAAGTTACAAAGAGAAAATGTTCTCTTTGGAATGCTACCAGTGTATTGTACAATATGACAGTCCCTTTGGCCCTCTGAGCGACGAATGGCTCTACTTAGACTGTATTGTATTTGGTTTAATTTCAGTGGACGCACATGATTCATTCTATTTTGTGCTGCAGAGTCCCTGCAGCACATAAGGTACCTGAGAGTTTCATTTTGGCAAGTTGGTAATTGCCTGCCCTCAGTATGTTTATTGTAGTATTGGTCCATGTCAGTTTGCGGGGAGTGGGAAGGTTGGGGAGGAAATCATGAGCGTGACTGAAATGAAAATGTAGGATGCAAAAAAAAAAAAAAAAAAGGCCAGAGTTTCAAATAATTCACACCTTTGATGAGGCCAGAAAGGAGCTCCAGAAACTAGCAGTCACCCAACATTGCTAGCTCTAGTGCTGGGTTCTTTTAAAAATCTAGCCTCTAGTACTTTGCTGGAATTACTTCATTTGAATGTTTAGGGGTTTCTTCTGGTTTTTTTACTTTCTGTGTATGTTGTGGGGTTTTTTAACTGTGTTGTTGTTATTTTTAAACCAGGTCATGTTTGGTGACCCAGAAATATTACTTCCCCTGCCACCCTTCTTCTGTCCCTCCCGTCTCCTGCCAAAGCCCCTGATTTGTGGTGTTTTTCTCCCCTCATTGTCTGGTAGGCTGACTCCAGATGCCTGTACTTCCGCTTCTGCTTGGCTGACAGGGTAAACCCAAATATCTGGTAGTTTACATGTGTAAAGCTAATATGGTGACAAGAAATCAATCTTTGTAATAAAATTAGCTGGGTCTTTCACTACTCTTTAGCCCAACTGAAGACCGTATCATCTGCATTAGGACAGTTTTACGGCCTAATTTTTTAATGGAGTGTAAACCAGCATTAATCATGTGGGGAGGGGGGGAGATACCAAGCATAAATCCCCTAAACCTCAAATGGTTTTCTGTGCATCTAACCACATAGAGATTATGAAATGCTGACAGATTAGAAGAAATTTTGTACTGCACGTGTGAGTCAGCTCAAAGAACAATTGCTGATACTCTCCTTGCATTATTCAGTAAAAATATCATGAAGGAGAAGAGTTAAATGTCTGAAGGTCTCCTGGCTCAGCACTCCTGTAAGAACATTCATATGATTATGTGACATTTTTGGGCACATCTGCTAATCATATCTCCTGTAAGACTGTGCTGGGTGATTTTTTTTTTTTGTCATTTTTAATACAATGTGCCTTGCTTGCATATCAGAATAAACTCAGCACTTGATGACTTACAGCGTTAAGGGCTTGAGAGGAATTACAGCAGGGAATCTGATGTTGAGTTGGCTGTAGTGAAAGAGTGCTGTCCTGTTATGGAAGTCAGACTCATGCAGATAAGGCAGAAGGAACAGTGTTGATAGGCTTGTTAGATTAGGAGTTTGAGAGATCTGAAAAGGAAAAGAATATTAGTGGGCTACTTTTCCTTGATGATATTGGCAACCTTCCCTTTACTTGAATGGGTATAAAGTTGGATGCGTTTATTCATCCTGTTATGATTTATGGGATACAGTAAGCTGTGTGATGGCCTCGCTTCACTACTGACTCATCTGCTGACACTGAGAAATCCTTTTGCGCACTTAAAACATAGGTGATAATTCTTACCTACTTCATAAAGTAATCCAGAGACTTAATTCAGTTATGACTGGACAGTGCTGCTGAAGAGTGGTTTCATATGTAGAGGAAGGTAGAAAAAGATGTTCTCGTGAGTTTTCCATTGTATCTGATCTCAAATGGGCAAGGCTTTTGCAGTGTTTTGAAAATTTCTGTTGTTAATATGTGCTTTTGATCTTTGTTTGCCAAATTATATTTTTTACATTTTCTTCTATACACACTTTACAGTTTCTCCTGTTTTGTGATTGCTGCCACGTGTTGTGGGGGTTGATGATTGAAGAACAGAATTATCTTTCTTTTTATTCAACCTTGCACGTACTTGAAGATTTTGGGGGGCGGGGGGGGGAAAGGAGGTTCGTGTTTATTTTCTCTCTCCGAGTATACATGGCTCCAGGTTTGCTTAGGCTAAGTCTCCCTTCTGGAGGACAAAAAAAATTTACATTCCAAAATAGACTATGACCCATTTTTCTCCTTAAAAAAAAAAACCCATTTAATTTCAGGGGCTCTGTTTCATCTCATGTTTGCACACCCTGTTTACGCCTGCTCAGTGTCTTGCATTAGACCTTATTACTCATTGGGCTCCCTTTTCATGGTGAACTTAATGGACACAAATGAATAGCATGGAAGGAAGTGAGCCCTGATTTTCTTCTTTGTTAGAGTTTAGCCACCAGGGTAGACAGCTTACTTCTGAGCCAGGGCATGAAGTGTGTGTGTGTTCTGGGGCCAATTAAGCATTTTCCATCTAATGTGGGGATTTTTGTTAATTTTTGAAGTGTCCTATTTTCACAGAAAACTAGGGTTAAAAATCACTCCTCTGAGGGAATAAAACGATGAATCAAAGAACTTCTTGACAAATCTTTCTGCATAAGTGTAGGGTTTACTGTTAGGGAAACTTTGACAAAAGTCAAAACAATACACAGACTGCGTAAAGAACTAGGTGCCCGGGGAATCTCTATTTTGAATACGCTATATTTTGCCTTTGGCTATGTTATGAATTGGATGTCAGTTGTGGACCAATATAAGCTTTTAATAGTTAAATGCTGCCTTTGTCTGTGGGGACAAAAATGAGCTCCTTAAATCAAGAGGGTAATTAATTTTCCTGACAAGCTTTCAAAATGCGCGATTGAGATTTTAGCCCTCATATATACGACTTGACAGTTTGCATTTGCCTTCTCCCACCCCCTCGTGAAAACTGCATGCCTTGCTGAATCATATTGTTAACATGTACAAATCCCCGTAACACCAAGAAATGAGATTGTGGTTTAATGTGTAATAAAAACTTCGGAAACTACTCCTTCAAATGCTTCCCGAGCTTGGAAATGCATCTATATATAATCTGCTCTATGCATAAAGTTTCAAAATCTTAGTGGAAAAGGTCCTTTATTCTAAAACCTGTCATTAAGCTCTGAAGCCAAGGAAATTACATAATGTTTTTGATGTGATGGTGACAATGTTTGCAGTCGGAAGCAGTGGGAGAAATGGAGGCCCTGGACAGTAACTGCAGTCTTGGCCCTTTGCTCCTCCTATCTGCTCACTGGATGACTTTGTAGCTTGATCAGTCTCTCCTCATTCCTGTAATAACTCCTAAATGACAATTTCGGTGGTGGTTCCTTTGCAGTACTCCTAGCCCTCGGGCAAGCCACCCATCTCTATAAGCCTACAGTTCTCAAGTATGGCCATGTGTTTGGAGGTTAACTTGAAAGCCAGTGGAACTGTCCTGTTGTGTATCAGCAGAAAATCTGGTCCTGAAGACTTTTTGGCTGAATGCTTCTGTTTTGTCATGTATAGTTCCCCTTGAACCAAATTAATTCACCGACTAATAAATTTATGTGAAAATTGAGACTGAGAAATCTAAAAGTTTTGTTTCTAGTTCTGCCATTGCCCTTCTGTGTTAACTTCTAGGAAATTACTTACCTTCTGTGTGCAAAATACATGCATTTAGAAAAGGTCAAAAGTAGATGGTCAGTGGATCACCCTCTGGCTCAGTTTACCCATTACCCTTTTAAAGGTCTGAGATTGTTTAGCCAGACTTACTGTTGAATATCAATGTTGATTTCCATTCTTGCAACCTATTTTATTATAAAACTATTCTCAGGAGCCAGGAGTATAATGGCATAATATGGGCTGAATGCAATAAAGATGGTACCATTTTTTTTATAATTGGGTTCAGAATAGTTGGGAGCCAAGTTACATTAGGTATATTATAAAATAGCCTTATAAAAGTGACTTATTTAATGAGAGTAGGGAATAATTAGGTTGTTTAATTTGGGGAGGGAAATCTCACTACAAAATGAATTGTTATTTTTATGTTTCATTATTCATTAAACATATGACAACAGTTTTTCATGAAGATAAAAAAAAGCATGTCAAAATACGCCATGCACAAGTACAAGGAAAAAGTGATCACGATGATACAATAAAATAGGGACTTCTGTGAAGCAGAATCTTTCTGAGTCCTATAGAAAATGTCAGGAGGAAGAGAACTGGTTTCTACAGAAATCTGATTCCGGTGCTGCCTTCCCACAACACTCGCAGTAACTAGCTTTGATTTTAGGTAAGTAGCATGGGAGTTCTGAATACAATTGGGCAAGTGTCTTAATTATAGATATGAGATGTGACATGGGGACATCAGCTTTCGATACGCCATATGCTCTACCGTACTACATAAGGTAATATTCTGCCTGCCTCAGTAAAGAGATGCACGGGAGGGGGTAGGAGCATGTCATGGGTCATTGAAGTGGATGATCTTTTCAATTACAGGTATTTTACAGCATGCATATGCATCTTGAAAGATCAGTATAGAGACAGGATTTTTGTGTCGGGCTGTACTAGTACCCTCTGAATGGTGGCCACTGACTTTCTTTTGTGTTGGAGGAATGACAAAGATGTATGGTAACTGGCTTCAGGCAGGTGCCATCCTGTTTGTTAGCCTGTATGGATATCTGTAACAGCTCTTGCTGTAGTTACAACTACTGTAAAACCACAAGAGTCAATATTCTGTCACCTCTGCCAACCACTAAGGTTCACGTCTCACTATTTATAGAAATTGCATCACTGTACATGTGGGCCTTTGTCAAGGCGAGGCTCTTTTGATCTGAAGAGCATTGCTGAGGGAGCTAAAGCAGTCCAGTGGCTAGAATTGTAAAACAGAATCAGGGCTTTGATCATTGACTTGCTGTGTAATTGTGTCACTTATCTCCCCTGTGCTAAAGGTGCCTACTTTTGAAATCCAAGAATTGGTATTCACAATTGCCAGACAGAATTATAAGTCTAAACAAAACTAAAAGTCACTAGAACATAACTGGTGCCTCCTTCTGCACATTAAAAATGCAACTGAGTGCTGCAAGGAGCAGGTAATATGATTCGTCTGTAGTCTCAAATGAAGACCTCATATCCAAAGAGCACTTAGCATAGCAGTGGTTTGAATTCTAAAACTAAGCTGTCTTGTGCAGCAAACCTTAAGCTCCTGGCTCAGCACATGCTGTCCAGATGGCACTGTACAGCACTCAAAATATGCTGCTACTAACTGGTTAATTTATTTCCTTTCTCCAGAGGGCTCCTGTTTCAACGTCCCGTGAAGTGACCAAAGTTACGTTTCCAATACTTGAGTTTGGCAAAAGGAGAATCTAGGATTTACTGCAGCCTGGCACTGACTTCACAGTGGCCAGACTGGATTCTGAGACTACCAAGGTTTAGTTTTGATGTCGTCTTGTCTTTCCCAACAGCAGTGGGAACGTATATAATTGCCAGAGGTGAAATCACTTGGTGAAGTGATTCTTTTGTCAGCCAATGGGTAGATCTGTGAATTAAGTTACTTAATGATTTGTGATAGAGTGCTTGCACCAAGCACTGTTTTCATCCACATGGCTGGAAGTGCAGCTAATAGTATGTTACGTCCGAACCATATATTACCTCAGTGACATTTTCTTCACAACTGTTTGAAAGAAGTTCTGTTCTGAGGGAGGAATTGATGGGCTGGCATGAGGCAAATGAGGTTGAAATTAATTATCACCAAGTGGTGGTGTTGTTCATATGTTTTACACCTGTGCACTCCTGCACAAAGGGCACATGAGGGTCATGCTGGGAATGGCTCCCTGTAATTCGCCAGGTGAGTTGTAATGGCCTTTTCAGCACAGTAAATGTCAGTAACATAGATCAAAACCATGATTATAGTAAAGTAAATGTGGAAGAGAAATGTGTGACTTCTCCCCTTCAGTTCCCCTAGCTAATACCTCAGAATTATCTATGCCTTTATTGTCAGTTTTCATTACCTTTCCCCCTTCCTGAAGCACTGATAAGTAATACTATAGTCATCATAACAAAATGATTCGGGATAATTTCATATTAATATTACCGTTTTACTGCCTAGGACGCTTTACACATGTAGACTACATACCTTGCTTTTATTTATTCCTCTTCTGTCCATTTTCATTCTAAGCCTGTGGCTGTTTAGTCTCTCAGATTTTTAAGGAAATAAATTGTATGTGACAGTCCGTGTGTACTGCATTTGGTAGCAAGGAGCTACATTTTCAGTGAGGGACTCTAGAACTTATTGTTAAGCTAACAGATAAAATGAGATTATTTTGAAAGAGTAGTTGAGTCTTGATGCTCCTGGTGCACGTTGCTAAGAATGTCTTCGGAGTGGGCAGAATGACTCAATCGCTTTGCCAAAAGGTATGGTATATTTAGGGGTCATGTGCCGCCTTAGTAATGCATGAGTTGTCACAGTCAAGCTGATGGATCATACATATCTAATTAAAGGAAACTTAACACCCGTGTGACTATCAGAAACTGATGGTTTGAAAAGATGTGAGCGCTGTGACTGTCTAGCTTTTTTACTCTGGAATTTCACTGCTGTTGCTGCTGTGGATGTTGCTGATAGCAGTAATACCATAGTCCTGTTGTTTGAAGGGTTGCTGGAATTCCATCAGAAGTAGATTTAGTCGATGAGGATTAAGTCTCAGTGATATTAATTGACAAATTTTCCATAGCAATGAGGCGTTCTAGCATAGGTACATTCTCACACTGTTGGCTGGAGGTTTTACTTCAGTCACATACGACTGAGCAGACAGAGGTCAAAAACTGAGTCTGCCTCCTGGTAGCTAACCTAAAAGGCAGGAAGGGGGAATTAGAAGCAAGCAGTGTTAGTTCTCATTTTTTGGTGTCAAAGCACTAGCGAAAGCAGCACTGTGTTCCTAAAAGGCATTTCTGCCTGGAATCTCAAACTTGAGGTTTCTCTTTCTTGGAGTTCTCTCTGCTTCCCATGTCCATATGACCAGTCGAAATGATGCCCCTCTCATTCAGTGGCCTTTCAACTCTATGTAAGGAGGTGGGGGGTTTTTTGACACAAGGTAGCATGTTTCTTTAGGTGATTGGTACTATATTGTCAAAATAGCGTTGTGGTTCCTCTCTCAGGTCATCATAGAAAGAACATAGAGAGCTAAGGTTGCTTTTTGGAATACCAGTGAATGAGATGAGGTGTAGAGTATTATTTTCTTGTCCTGGTGATGAATTCTTAATATGTACTGCGAAGCACATAATGCATGTATTTTTCTATGAATTCCAGATATATCCTTACCTGTGTCATAGTTCTGACACTTGCCATTTTGCAGGGAAGAAAGACATGATTTATAATTAGCCATACAGTGTGGAACCCTGCTGGAATGTAAAGACCTTTAGGAGAAAGACAGTTTTGTTCATAGTTTACTTCAATGTAGGCTGCAGATGGCTCAGTATAAATTGTTTAGATTTACATGTCATTTGTGAATATCGGGGCGTTATGTATATAAAACTGAAATATGTGGTGGTGTTCTTAGGTTTTGTGTTACTCGTTCTTAGAAACATCGAAAACCTTCTGTCTACAAGGGGTGAAACAAGTTCAGATCTTTTTTGCCGAAAGTAGCAGGTGTTTTCTTGTTCTTCTGTTAGAGGAAAATTAAATTTGAAACAGCGGAATTTCCCTGTGAGGGAAAGTCCCATCTTCTGGGGGCAGCTCTAATACTGGCTCGTATGTGTTTTCTTATATTCTCTGGTCTGTTTTTTACCTCCTGACTCATGTCTTGTATCTCGAATATAGCTGTTCCAGGTCAAGGAATCAGCTTCCTGGTCTGTCTATGTATCTGTAGATCCTGATGTGCAAATGGAGGCTGAGACACTGATGAAATGTAACTGCTAAATAAGCAGTGCAGGTGTTATGATGTAAGTGCTGAGCTAGACTCACATGAAATGACTGATGTAAACAAATTTGACTAGCTTCTGACTGAAGAAAGACTTCACTACAAAATTTTGTTTATTCAAAGTGGTCCGTTATACAGTGAGACAACAGCAAGCAGATTATTCATAAGATAAATATGAAGTCTGTAGACATAAACCTCTGTAGATGTAAACCAACTAAGTTCCTCATACAAGGTAGACCTGAAATTCTTTACAGCGCAAATGGATCGAGTTTGATAGAAAGGTCAGTTGTCAGGATTTTGTATTGTTCCTAAGTGAGCAGTTATTCTATCACTTCATTTTCTGTGTACTCGTGATTTACATTGTTAATGTTGTAGGGAAAGTAGGAATGGCCAAGCTGTGAAAAGAGGCAGCTTGGTGGGCTGGGGAGAAGCAATAAGAAAAAAGTAATGAAAGAATTGGGTAGGAAAGAAGAGACAGATGATGATGCAAAGTTAAAGAAGAAGTTGTGTCTGTTAAATTCTGAGTTATACCCAATTCTGTTCCATTCTGTCAGCTCATGCTGTTGTGATTAGGGAGCCAAAGGAAAAATCTAGGAGTGTGACTGAGACTTTTGCCTTCTGTCCTGTTGTTCTGTCGCTTCAGTTACAGCCTCCATCACCTTACAGTTTTCTTCAGTGCCAGGTCTGGAGCTTTTACAGCAGGCTTTTGAGCAGCTTTAGCTTCCGACTTTTGCCGTTTAACAAAGATCATGACTTTCCTGGAATCTCTACAACAAGCAGGCTTTAAGGGGGCAGCGTTACCAAACAGATTGTTGCTTCCATGCCCCTTTAAAAGAAGTCTCTTATTTCTGTATGCAAAGGCATACCTAGATCATGGTGTGCAAATCTTTTCTAACCAGTTTTCTCAAGTGTGCATTTAGCAAATCAAGGCATGGATGAGCCCTGCTGTTCTCACATATTCTATTCCCCAGCCACCTCTAATGTTTTCCTCAGCATACAATAGCAGCAGTACCATCTTTCCTACCGATATCTCCATTTCTTCTTGATAAGTATCCTCCAAAAATGTTCCCACTTCTGTGGATTGTTACTATTCCCCAGTGGCAGACTCCCTCTGCACAGTTTTCAATGTAAAGACTCAGATGATTAAATACTTGACAAGTGCATTCAGCACTAAAATACTAATAAATTGCATTATCTCTTGGGGCGGAGGGTTATTTTTTTGTCATTTTAACAGCAGAATAGAGTAACGATGCTTTTGGAGGTGTGTGGGCAGAAAAGGTTACAGTTTTGCTGCATGTAAATGCAAGCAAGTCCTCCTTTCTTTTCAGTAAGACTTTAATATAATTTGCAACTGTTGTTAACTTGTCATACTCCCTCCCCCAAAAAAACCCCAGTGGTTTAAAAATTCAGTGTGTGTATATTAGCCTCAGGCTTTTAAAATTCAAATTTTTATCATTGAGCAAGCTTGCATTGCAGGTTCATTATGGCCAGAAAAATAAATCTTTTAATTGAGACTAAAAGAATCTCTGGTCCTGCTCTCTAGTTTCTGATAGAAATTAACTTAATTTGGAATTCAAAGTGTAAGTCTACTTCTCCACTCCCATTCTTCCAGTGTGACAGCTGCGTTCATTGTTCTGGTCTGGTTTTCTGCTCCTCCCATCACTATGGTTATCTGAACACCTGATGTGTGCTGCAGAAGAGAATTAGCGCTGTCTTACTTAACTGATGCAGCCCGGCAGAACTAAGATGGCTATGTAGGCATGTGTGATCCAAGAATAAGGCATATATATTCTGATTATGAAGCAGTTGTTCTTCCATGTAGTTTACTCTTTAGAGACTGGATTAGCTGTTGTCCCATACCTATGTCGCTGTTTCTACCAGTGCAAAGTGAAATTGAAATGTAATCATTTGACTTTGAAGCCTCAGTCCGCCTTTGCACTGCTGTGAGTGAGTCAAAGTGCAAATTAATGGTCAATCTGTCATTAAGGTGTCAGTCAGCTGGGTTCTGTTAGAAATTGCTATCGACTCCTTCTGTGACCTTGAGAAATTCATTTAGTTTATCGGGTTTTCACATTTGCAAAACAGAGCAGTACTTCATTAGGATGCCAGGTTAGCTACTCTGTATGAATTTGAGAGCTTTGTCTTTCACTGAATCACACCAATGGTCTCTAGTGTGCTATCATATAAAACTCCACACTAAAGCTTCAGAACTGTGAACTTAACTATCCCTTTGTGAGGGCACGGAGGTCAGACTGTACGGAATAAGATGCAGAATTGGAGTCTAAAAACAGGAACATGAGAGTGCCAGAAATGAATATGCATTATTGATGGGATGGTGTTCATGTCATTGTGGCAGGCATGATACACTGAACTGGGCTGCTCAATTGCATCTCTGAGCATTAATGCATTAGCTGTAATCAGAGTTGTTTCCAGCAAAATGCTGTTGCTTGTGTCCACAAGCCTAACATTCATCCCCTATCTGTTAACGGTCTGAGCCCATTCCAGAATTACAGCAGCAGCAAGCAGGCCTTCCAATCTGGGGTGCGTTTGCTGCACAGATGCCTGGGAAATAGCCCAACTTAACTTGCTTCTAAGATCCAGCAGAATAAAAGGAATTCCTTCTGATAGCCTGGTTCTCTAATGTTACCGAGAACTGGAAAAAACTGGTGTTTCATGGCTGCAAAGTAGCGGAGAGAGATCAGAATTACTTAGTGAGGGCAATATTTTTAAAGGTGGGGAAAAAAATGAGTAGATTTTTCTAATATTCCTGGGATGAACGGTTTAGCTTCATTTTAAATGAAAATGTGCTCAACATTTCTTAAAACTCTCTGTCAGAACTTCTAGATGAATGCTGGGGAGGCTTGAGACGGCTTTGTCACTAGGCATTTTTAGGTTTCAGTGGTAGTAGATATCCCATTTCCACTTAGAGGATCCAACTTTTTACAGATTCATGCAACGCACAAAGCATCATATGCTTTTCTGTCAGGTTTTTTGTGTTTGAGGTGAGCCCGTTACTCCCCCGTTTTTGAGCAAAACAAAGAATAAGAGGCCTGATCTGTAAATCGCTTAGGTAAAATTATTCTCATACACTGCACTTGAA